>NC_088377.1:35467500-35767500 GCF_037993035.2 Macaca fascicularis | reverse complement strand
GGTACTGCCTTGGCAATCTAGGGAATGTATCCTCACAGCATTTAAAAAAAAAAAGAAAAAAGCAGAATTTTTGCTTCCTCCCTGAGGATTGGGAATACGGAACGGTGGTTATAACGTAAAGGGAAAAGCATCTAGATGGAACAGTGAATTAATGGATTGCAACTATGTTAAAAGAGGCACAGGCCTCCCAGAATGAGGGAACACGGAGGGAAAATACTGAATGTTGGCCCGTGTGCGAGGCAGCTGGAGCTCTTGCTGGTGGGAGTGTGAATTGGCTCAGTCACTTTGGAAAACTGAAATATTTACCAAGCTGAACATATGCAGATCCCGTGATCCAGCAACTTCACTTTTAGATATGTTATGGAGCCAACAGAAAGGCGCACATATGTCCACCAAGAGACACGTGCTGGAATGTTCATAACAGCGCCATGTGGAACAGGGAGGCGCTGGAACCCTCCCAGATGCCCCACAGCAGAGGGAGGAGGAGGTGGCGAGGACACAGTCACGCAGCGGCGCCCGCTGCAGGGGCAGCCAGAGCCCTACAGCCACGTGCACGACAGGTCCCACAGCCTGATGCCGAGGGAAAGACGTCAGGAACAAAGGAACTGACTTGTCGAGGGCAGTTACATAATATAAAAACAGGCCAGGCGCAGGGGCTTCCACCTGTAATCCCAGCACTTTTGGAGGCTGAGGAAGGAGGATTGCTTTAGTTTGGGATTTGGAGACCAGCCTGGGCAACATGGGGAAACCTCATCTCTACAAAAAATACAAAAATTAGCTGGGTGTGGTGGCGTGCGTCTGTGGTCCCAGCCACACTCGGGAGGCTGAGGTGGGAGGATTGCTTGAGCCTGGGAGGTCAAGGCTACAGTGAGCTGTGGTTGCACCACTGCACTCCAGCCTTGGTGACAAGAGTGAGACGCTGTCTCAAAAACAAAAACCCCAAAATAGCCAAACCCCCAGCTTGAGAAGTCAGTGATTACTCTTGGGGTGGTGGCTGACAGGGCCTGAGCGGGCATCCACGCTAATTCTGCTGTTGCTATCTGGGTGCCGTGGCACTGGTGTGCTCATATAGCAAACTCACTGAGCTGAGCAGTCGAGAAAGACCTGCCTGGAAACAGCACCCATCAGCTCTAGAACAGCACTCACTTTGAGAAGGGAAAGGGAGAGGAGGGGAATGACGTGTGTCTGTAACATTGTGTATTGTGTATTTTCACTGCAAAGTTAATATCTCCATGACAGAAATGTATCTCTGGATACCATAAAAATGTTCACTAAGATTTTCTGCAAAGACAGTATCTGAATTTCTTTTTTTTTTTTTTTTTTTAACAGTCTCCCTCTGTCACCTAGGCTGGAATGCAGTGGTGCGATCTCGGCTCACAGCAACCTCAACCTCCGCCTCTCAGGTTCAAATGATTCTCCTTCCTCAGCCTCCCGAGTAGCTAGGATTACAGGCACACACCACCATGCCTGGCTAATTTTTGTATTTTTTGTAGAGTTGGGGTTTCACCATGGTGGCCAGGCTGGTCTTGAACTCCTGACCTCAGATAATCTGCCCGCCTCGGCCTCCCACAGTGCTGGGATTACAAGCATGAGCCACTCTGCCCCGCCAGTAACTGAATTTTGAATTGTAGGCTCCATGGATGGTCCAGAACACATGACGCCACCACCAGTGTGTTCAAAAGCACAGTGAACCACACAGCCACACTGAAGAGTGTAGCCAAGTCGAAGGGTTTTTCCCAGAGCACCACAAAGCATAGTTTTGTTTGTTTGTTTGTTTTCCCCTGCTCGCCCAGGCAGGAGTGCAATGGTGCTATCCTGGCTCACTGCAATCCCAAAGTATTGGGATTATAGGCATGAGCCACTGCACCCAGCCTTTATATAGGGTTTTTGTTGTTGTTGTTATTGTTTTTTATTTTTATTTTTATTTATTTATTTATTTTTTGAGACAGAGTCTCGCTGTCACCCAGGCTGGAGTGCAGTGGCGCAGTCTCGGCTCACTGCAAGCTCTGCCTCCCAGGTTCACGCCATTCTCCTGCCTCAGCCTCCCGAGTAGCTGGGACTACAGGCGCCCGCCACCATGCCCGGCTAATATTTTTGGTATTTTTAGTAGAGACAGGGTTTCACTGTGTTAGCCAGGATGGTCTTGATCTCCTGACCTCGTGATCTGCCCGCCTCGACCTCTCAAAGTGCTGGGATTATAGGCATGAGCCACCATGCCCGGCCTTTTGTTTTTATTTTTTTTTGAGATGGAGTCTCACTCTGTCACCCAGGCTGGAATGCAATGGTGTGATCGCCGCTCACTGCAACCTCCACCTCCCAGGTTCAAGTGATTCTTCTGCCTCAGCCTCCCTAGTAGCTGGGATTACAGGCATGCATCACCACATCTGGCTAATTTTTGTATTTTTAGTAGAGATGGGTTTTCTTTATGTTGGCCAGGCTGGTCTCGAACTCCTGACTCAATGGATCTACCCACTTCAGCCTCCCGAAGTACTGGAATTACAGGTGTGAGACACCCCGCCTGGACAATAATCACGTTTAATATTCTTTTCATCAATCTTTTTTTTTATTTGAAACAGAGTCTTGCTCTGTTGCCCAGGCTGGATTGCTTGAGCTCAGGAGTTTGAGACTAGCCTGGGCAACATAGCGAGACCCTATTTCTATGAAAAATTAATTTTTTTTTTTTTTTTTTTGTGAGACAGAGTCTCACTCTGTTGCCCAGGCTGGAGTACAGTGGCATAATCTTAGCTCACTGCAACCTCCGCCTCCTGAGTTCAAGCAATTCTCTGCCTCAGCCTCCCAAGTAGCTGGGTTTACAGGCGCCCGCCACCACTCCTGGCTAATTTTTGTATGTTTAGTAGAGACGGGGTTTCACCATCTTGGCCATGCTGGTCTTGAATTCCTGACCTTGTGATCCACCCACGTCGGCCTCTCAAAGTGCTGGGATCACAGGCATGAGCCACCTCGCCCAACCAAAAAATTAATTTTTTAAAAATATAAAATTTAGGCTGGGTGCAGTGGGTCATACCTGTAATCCCAGCACTTTGGGAGGCGGAGGCAGGTGAATCATGAGGTCAGGAGATCGAGACCATCCTGGCTAACACGGTCAGTCTCTACTGTGTATTTTCAGTCTCTACTGAAAATACAAAAAATTAGCCAGGCGTGGTGGCGGGTGCCTGTAGTCCCAGCTACTCGGGAAGCTGAGGCAGGAGAATTGCTTTAACCGGGAGGCGGAGGTTGCAGTGAGCTGAGATCGTGCCACTGCATTCCAGCCTGGGCGACAGAGCGAGACTCCATCTCAAAAAAAAAAAAAATTTATATATATATATATAAAAATCTATAAAAAGTTTAAATAATAAAATAGTCTATATGGCACATTACAACTTTATGCACATGGAAATGGAAAGTAATCTGCAAAAATGAATATAGATGTATACAGGTTGTAGGGATGGAGTGACTTTATTTCAAAATATTTTAATGTTACATCACATTAAATAAGATATTAAAAATAAACCTTAAGGTAATGAAATCGAAGCTATGAAAAGTTTATGTTTAAAGTATACAACCTAGGCTGGGTGCAATGGCTCACACCTGTAATCCCAG
The DNA here is from genome assembly GCF_037993035.2 of Macaca fascicularis. NCBI lineage: Eukaryota > Metazoa > Chordata > Mammalia > Primates > Cercopithecidae > Macaca > Macaca fascicularis. The sequence goes on along the minus strand of NC_088377.1, from coordinate 35,763,900 downwards.
CACTTTGGGAGGCTAAGGCGGGCGGATCACGAGGTCAGGAGATTGACACCAGCCTGGCTAACACGGTGAAACCCCATCTCTACTAAAAACACAAAAAATTAGCTGGGCGTGGTGGTGGGCGCCTGTAGTCCCAGCTACTCAGGAGGCTGAGGTAGGAGAATCGCTTAAACCCGGGAGGCAGAGGTTGCAGTGAGCCAAGATTGCACCATTGCACTCCAGCCTGGGCAACAGAGCAAGACTCCATCTCAAAAACAAAAACAAAAACCACACAAAAAAAAGAAGAAATAAAGGCCGTGTTCAGAAACACCTGATTTCCATTCTGCTTCGTGGGAGGGTTTAGGACAAGTGATCTAATTCCTTCTCTCTCTGTTGCCCTATGACAAGGGCTTTCAAACTGTGGCCCCTGACCAGCAGCAGCATCTGGGAACTTGTTAGAAATGCAGATTACAGACTGAGTATGGTGGCTCACGCCTGTCATCCCAGCACTATGGGAGTCTGAGGCGGGTGGATCACCTGAGGTCAGGAGTTTGAGACCAGCCTGGACAACATGGTGAAACCCCATCTGTACTAAAAATACAAAAATTAGTCGGGTGTGGTGGCGGGCACCTGTAGTTCCAGCAATTTGGGAGGCAGAGGCGGGTAGATTACTTGGGGTCAGGAGTTCAAGACCAGCCTGGACAACATGGTGAAACCCCATCTGTACTAAAAATACAAAAATTAGCCGGGTGTGGTGGCGGGCACCTGTAGTTCCAGCAATTTGGGAGGCAGAGGCGGGTAGATTACTTGAGGTCAGGAGTTCAAGGCCAGCCTGGACAACATGGTGAAACCCCATCTCTACTAAAAATACAAAATTAGCCGGGTGTGGTGGCACACGCCTGTAATCCCAGCTACTTGGGAGGTTGAGGCATGAGAATCGCATGAACCCTGGACACTGAGGTTGCAGTGAGCTGAGATTGTGCCATTGCACTCTAGCTCGGATGACAGAGCAAGACTCCGGCACCCCCTCTAAAAAAAAGCAGATTCCCAGGCCCCACCCCAGCCCTCCTGTTGGAGAGACTCTGGGGGTGGGCCCAGCCCTCTGTGTTTGAAGGGGCCCACCAGGCAATTCTGATATGTACCCACTTTGGAGAATTTAACCCTGGGACGCTGTGCCATCCTCGCTGGTCCTGGTACCCCCTCTGTTGTAGGGAACTGGCAGCTGGGGACAGCAGCCTTGTGTCTTGGAAGAGCATGGAACTTGGAGTTGGAATACGCATTCGGGTCCTCCCCACCACTACACGGGACGGTAGGAGCCACACTCGCGGTCTCTTTGGGAAGGCCCATGCCCTGTCCTGGCTCTGAAAGCACCAGCACTGAAGCCCTCTCCACTGGCACCGGGAACCCCAGGGAGTGCCTGGGCTGCATGGACCCGGAGCTGGAGGTGTCTCCGAGTGCTCAGTGTAGCCCCACCGCTGGGTCAGCAGGAAGCGGTGTGTGGGCCAGTCTGGGGAGGGCTTGGCCTCCAGGCAACAGCTGCAGCTGTGCTGCTCGGGGACCTCCACCGAGCAGGTCCCGTGCGACCTGCGCCAAGGCTGTCGGAGCCTGTGACTTCTGCCGAGGTCAGCATTTGCAGAAGTTGTGCTCGGATGAAGGGGGAGCGTCTTTGCACAGGGTTCGTCGGCAAATACTGTTTGTTTGTGTTTTTTTGAGATGGCGTCTTGCTCTGTTGCCCAGGCTGGAGTGCAGTGGTATGATCTCAGTTCACTGCAACTTTCACCTCCTGAGTTCAAGTGATTCTTGTGCCTCAGCCTCCTGAGTAGGTGGGATTACAGGCGCCCGTCACCATGCCCAGCTAATTTTGTTTTTTTTTTTTTTTGAGACAGAGTCTTGCTCTGTCGCCCAGGCTGGAGTGCAGTGGCGCGATCTCTGCTCACTGCAAGCTCCGCCTCCCGGGTTCACGCCATTCTGCTACCTCAGCCTCCTGAGTAGCTGGGACTACAGGTTTCCACCATCACGCCTGTCTAGTTTTTTGTATTTTTAGTAGAGATGGGGTTTCACCATGTTGGCCAGGATGGTCTCGATCTCCTGACCTCGTGATCTGCCCACCTTGGCCTCCCAAAGTGCTGGGATGACAGGCATGAGCCACTGCGCCCGGCCATGCCCAGCTAATTTTTCTGTGCTTAGTAGAGATAGAATTTCGCCACATTGGCCAGGCAGGCCTCAAACTCCTGACCTCAGGTGATGCACCTGCCTCAGCCTCCCAAAGTGCTGGGAATTCAGGCGTGAGCCACCGCGCCTGGCCAATCCTGTTTGTTTCTAAAGCTGTGGACTCTGGCGCGGGAGGCCCGAGGTGTCGGCTGTGAACAGAATGTGGCACTCGCCTGCTCTGGGTCGTTACTGTCTGAGGTTCCTGGTGGAAGACACTGGGTGGGAGACAGGGGTGCGTGTGTTTGAAGTTTCGTTGTCTTCTGATTTGTGGATAACTCACTTGGAGATCCACAACCTCGTGAGGCTGAAAGGATCTTGAATATTGCTTGTGGCCTGTTTTCCCTTTTTTTGTTGCAAAGAGGGGTCACAGTGGGCCAGCGGCTGACGTGGGCCTGACTCTGCCCCTCACCGCGTGCCTGGTTCCTGTGACGTCTGCCCAGCCCCCTCTCACAGCCACATCTTTCCTAGTGGAGCATCCACATGTGATCCCCATGCATCGTGTGGAAGGCACTGATTTGTGAGCCAGTCTGGGGAGCTGACCGCCACCGAGAACTTGCTGAGAGGGGAATATCAGTCTGAGTTTTAGCGGGTAGATTTACAGAATCTTTTCGGATTGGAGCGTGGTAAATCTGGAAGGAAGTCAGGGACATTTATTGAATGTTTTCTATTGGCGAGTTATTTTCAGCTCTCCTTCCTCACTGAATTCTGAGGCCCTCGGCCTGGGATCTGAGGGGCTGCTTCCCTCCCGGGGTCTCCCAGATAGCGAGCAGCACTTCAGGGGCAGGACTTCCAAGTCCACGTTCCGGGTTGGGTCTGAAGCCCACAGTAAAGCAGTTTGGTGCCAGAAGGGTTGGAGTGGGGAGGGATGCCGTTCAAGGGGCCTGCTGGGGGTTGCTGCTGTATCAGGACATAGATGGCGATGGCCAGGCCAGGGGGTTGGGCATCCTTACGCCCACCACACGGATTTGAACGGTAAGCTCAGAGGTGGCTGCGAGCTAGGCCACACAGCTAGGAAATGATGGAGGCTGGACTTCAGCCAGGATCTCTCTGCGCCAGATCCCATCCTGCGTCCACAGCTTTTCCAACCCGGGGCCAAGCTGGCCTCTCTCGTCTGATCTGTTTTCTGTCTGTGGGACTGGGTTAGTGTAGGGTGTATCGTCCAGGCGCTGTGTCTTATGGGCTGTGTGCGTAGCTTCAAGGGGTGTCAGTTTGATGAGAATGTTGAAGTCCCATTCGTGAGCGTTAACATTTATTCCCGCAGACAGCCAGGCTCCTCCTCCTGGGGTTTCTGCCCTTTGTGCAGTGCGTGGTCCGTCACCTGGCAGTGTACCCTGTTTAAAATGATGTTTTTTTTTTCCTTTTCTTTTTCAGAGACAGGGTCTTACTCTGTCACCCAGGCTGGAGTGCAGTGGCCCAATCTCGGCACACCGCCTCCTTGAACTCTTGGGCTCAAGCAATCCTCCTGCCTCAGCCTCCTGAGTAGCTGGGACTACGGGTTGCACCACCATGCCCGTAATTTTATTTTTTGTAGAGATGGCATCTCTACAAAAGACCAGGCTGGTCTTTAACTCCTGGGCTCAAGCGATCCTCTTGCCTCAGCCTCCCAAAGTGCTGGGATTGCAGGCACTAGCCATTGTACCCGGTCTTTTACTTTCTTTTTCTTAATTAAAATTTATTTTGAAAATATGGACATGTGGCCGGGCATAGTGGCTCATGCCTGTAATCCCAGCACTTTGGGAGGCCGAGGTTGGTGGATCATTTGAGGTCAGGAGTTTGAGACCAGCCTGGCCAACATGGTGAAACCCTGTTTCTACTAAAAATAAAAAAATTAGCCGCGCATATTGGTGCACGCCTGTCCTCCAGGTTACTCCGGAGGCTGAGGCAGGAGAATCGCTTGAACCCGGGAGGTGGAGGTTGCAGTGAGCCGAGATCGTGCCACGGCACTCCAGCCTGGGCAACAGAGTGAGACTCTGTCTCTCAAAAAAAAAAAAGGTATGGGTATGCTAGTTTAGCAAACTGACACTTGAAAGCGTAACTTTCTAATGATTGGAACTTGTACACAGAAGCGGTTAAGATGTTTGAGAGCAATCGAGAGTTGAAGAAGTGTCTGATTTAAAATGTGTTTTTTGAGCTCTTTCAGATTCTCATGCAATCAAAGTTCAAATTCTTCACCAGCATGTGACCACTTGGTAATCATTACTGAGTTTACATTCTTGGAAGATTATCTTTTTTTTTTTGAGCCAGAGTCTGGCTCTGTCCCCCAGGCTGGAGTGCAGTGGCCGGATCTCAGCTCACTGCAAGCTCCGCCTCCCGGGTTTATGCCATTCTTCTGCCTCAGCCTCCGGAGTAGCTGGGACTACAGGCGCTCGCCACCACGCCCGGCTAGTTTTTTGTATTTTTTAGTAGAGACGGGGTTTCACCATGTTAGCCAGGATGGTCTCAATCTCCTGACCTTGTGATCCACCCGTCTCAGCCTCCCAAAGTGCTGGGACTACAGGCTTGAGCCACCGCGCCCAGCCTATCTTATTTTAATGATCAGGAAAATCATAAAAATTAATACATGCTTAATAGAGAAAACTTAAACTTTTTTTTTTGGAGACAGAGTCTCTGTTGCCCAGGCTGGAGTGCAGTGGCGTGATCCTCTGCTTCCTGAGTTTAAGCAATAATTCTCCTGCCTCAGCCTCCTGAGTAGCTGGGATTACAGGCGCGCATCAACATGTCAAAAAAAAAAAAAAAAAAAAAGGCCGGGCGTGGTGGCTCAAGCCTGTAATCCCAGCAGTTTGGGAGGCTGAGACAGGCGGATCACGAGGTCAGGAGATCGAGACCATCCTGGCTAACACGGTAAAACCCCGTCTCTACTAAAAAATACAAAAAACTAGCCGGGCACGGTGGCGGGCGCCTGTAGTCCCAGCTACTTGGGAGGCTGAGGCAGGAGAATGGCGTGAACCCAGGAGGCGGAGCTTGCAGTGAGTTGAGATCCGGCCACTGCACTCCAGCCTGGGTGACAGAGCGAGACTCCGTCTCAAAAAAAAAAAAAAACAAAAAAAAACCAAACCAAACTTTTTTTTTTCTATTTAGAACTCACTCTGTATTAAAAACTAAACTGACTTTTTACATATGATTCCTTGTTTTGGTTTCTTCTTTGCAAGCTGGGCGTAGGATCTCTGATTTGCTTTTGCCACTTTGTGCAGGATGCACGGTGACTTCTTGTCCGTAAGGTGGCTGGAGTTTTCTGGCTTAATTCTTCCGTGCGTATGGTCGGGAGTCCTAGCTATAAGCAGGTCGTGTGAGCGAGTCTGGTGTTGACTCTGTAGTGAGAGTGAGTGAGTCTAGCATCGACTCCGTAGTGTAAGGGAGCGAGTCTGGCCTCGGCTCCATGGTGTGAGTGAGTGTGGCTGGCTGAGGATGGGACCTGCTGCGTGACATGGCCAGAGTCCACGTGCTGAGCTAGCACAGAGCAGAGGGAGGCTGCGCTTTTCAATTTATTTTATTTTTTGTACAGACACGGTCTCACCATATTGCCCAGGCTGGTCAAGTGATCCTCCCTCCTCGGCATCCCAAAGTGCTGGGATTACAGGGGTGCACCACCGTGCCTGGCCAAGGCTCCATTTTTTGAGCAGCTGTTCTCACTAGTCATTCGCCCTCTCCCCTGCAGATCAGCCGACACCCCAGGCCATCGAGCCCCAGGCCATCGTGCAGCAGGCCGCAGCCCCCAGTCGAATGCAGATGCCGCAGGGGAACCCACTGCTGCTGTCCCACACCCTGCAGGAGCTGCTGGCCAGGGACACTGTGCAGGTGGAGCTCATTCCGGAGAAGAAGGGCCTCTTCCTGAAGCACGTGGAGTATGAGGTTTCCAGCCAGGTAACCGGCAAATTCTGTGTATGTCGGGGCAGGATGGGGAAGAAAGGGTCGCATCTCAGCATCTCAGGGCAGGAGTGGTGTGACAGGAGAAGGCTGAAGGGTGAGTCTGTGTGGCTGGCTATAGGCAAGATCCAGAACTCGCAGCAGGGTCAGACTGTGGAGCCGACTTTTCCACACCTTTTTTCCTTGCACCTCGCTCTGGCCCAGCCATGTCCCCACCTGGTCCAGTTCGTCCTCCCCACCACTGTGCTCTGCAGTCTTTTCTTTTCTTTTCTTTTCCTTTCTTTTCTTTTTTCTTTTCTTTTTCTTTTCTCTTCTCTTCTCCTTTTTCCTTCCTTCCTTCCTCCCTTCCCCACTTCCCTTCCCTTCCCTTTCCCTTCCCTTCCCTTTCCCGTTTCCTTTCCCCTTTCCCCTTTCCTTTCCTTTTTTTTTTTTTTTGAGACTGAGTCTCGCTCTGTCACCCAGGCTGGAGTGCAGTGGCACGATCTCAGCTCACTGCAAGCTCCGCCTCCCAGGTTCACACCATTCTCCTGCCTCAGCCTCCCGAGTAGCTGGGACCACAGGCACCTGCCATCATACCTGGCTAATTTTTTGCATTTTTAGTAGCGACAGGGTTTCACCATGTTAGCCAGGACGGTCTTGATCTCCTGACCTTGTGATCCGCCCGCCTCAGCCTCCCAAAGTGCTGGGATTACAGGCATGAGCCACCATGCCCAGTCTTGTGTTGTTTTTTTTTTTTTAAATTACAAACGGAGACTTGCTATGTTGTCTCAGCTGGTCTCAAACTCCTGGGCCCAAGCATTCCTCTCACATTGGCCTGCCAAAGTGCTTGGCTCACAGGCATGAGCCGCTGTACCTGGCCTTAAGGACGAGCGAGCAGGTCTCCCTACCCTGCCGTCTGCTCTGCTCTGCTTCATTGTGTTCCAGAGCCTGTGGCCACACGGTTCAAATGGTTGTCAGTAAAGGATGAAGGGGGTCAGAGAGGGGAGGATTCCCTTTGAGGACCGTGTCAAAGCCGCCTTGCTGTCTGGCATTGCCGTGGTTCCTGGCCCTCTGGGCCACAGTCGGAGATGTGGACCAGCTGGTGGGATGCTGCGGGGGAGCGGAGTGAGGCAACCCTTCCTTCTGGGGCCCGGCAGCCTGGGGGCGAGGCAGCTGTGAGGGTGTGGGACGTGCTGTTCCCTGCCAGGAGCCAGCAGCTGGCCTTTCTTCCAGTCTTACTAAGCTGCCCGTCCCTTAAGTAAATTCATTGCCACGCAGGTAGCATTTGTCAAGGAGGCAGTTTGGTCACCCCCGATGTGTGTGTAATGGGCCAGCCACTGACCAGGTGGGAAGCTGCTGTGCCTCATATCGTTTGCTTAATTTTTTTTTTTTTTTTAATTTTTTTGACACAAAGTCTTGCTTTGTCACCCAGGCTAGAGTGCAGTGGCGCGATCTCGGTTCACTGCAACCTGCATCGCTGGGGTTCAAGGGATTCTCCTGCCTCAGCCTCCAAAGTAGCTGGGACTACAGCTGCCCACCACCACACCCAGCTAATTTTTGTATTTTTAGTAGAGATGGGATTTTGCCATGTTGGCCAGGCTGGTCTCGAACTCCTGACCTCAGGTGATCCACCTGCCTCGACTTCCCAGAGCGCTGGGAATACAGGCAGGAGCCACCGCGCCCGGCCTAAGAGTTTAAAAGTTGCATTGCCATACACGAAGGCATTACAGGATTTCTCCGTTTAGTAAAGGCCTGGTGAGAGGAGATGCACGTGGTGCTGCTGTTTTCCTGGGCTCTGTTGAGGGGAAGTGATGAGGTGGCGTGGTTTCCAATGTCAGATCTAAGCACCGAACCTTCTCTTGCAGCGCTTCAAGTCCTCCGTGTACAGACGGTACAATGACTTCGTGGTCTTCCAGGAGATGCTCCTGCACAAGTTTCCCTACCGTATGGTGCCTGCCCTGCCACCCAAGAGAATGCTGGGAGGTAAAGCTGGGCGTGCTGCCCACCGGGGGTGGAGGGGGCGAGCCCACCCTGTGGTCCCAGCTCAGGGATGGAGCCCACTGTAGACTAGGCAGGTGCAGGGCTGCAGGGAAACTCCAGCCTTTTGGCATCTGGGGCAGAGCTATGGCTTGAGTGCAGCCTTGGTGCAGGCAGGGAGACTGGCACCCGGCATCCTTGGCCCACTAGAGCCTTCAACTGGATGACCTGGATGACTGACAGGTGGGGAAGCCCTTGCTGTGCAGGTGTGAAAGAGAACCCCACTTCCCCTCTCCAGAGTGCAGTGGCCAGGGCCCCCGAGAGCTCCCAGGAGGACTGCCAGGAGCACTGTGTACTCACCTGGCTGGCATTGCCCTGCCGGCATCTGCAAAGCCATGGGAGCCTGAGCCATGGGTACCATGGGAGCACTCGTTGACCTCATGGAAGAGAACAGAAATTGTGCAAGTAGGAAATGTAAGCTGCGTCTTGCAGGAGAGAAAAGACAGCATGCGGCTGCCTCACCTTCACCTCTGCCTGAAGATGGCCTTGGGCCAGGTGGGAGATCACAGATGACCTGGGAGCCCCTCCCCAGGCCTGTGTCCCCCCGGGCTGCAGAGCACGTGGACCGCGGCTGCCAGCTCTGATCTCACTGGGGGTCTCTCCCTCAGCCCGTTCCTCCAATTGTGAATAAAACATGCCGGGAAGGCAAGTGCTTAGAACTTGATCCTGGCTTTCCGCCGTTCCCAGCCCTTCCACAGTCACCCTGTCCTGGACGGGGGGGCAGCATCAGAGCTAACACAGTGGCCGGTTCCCTGCATCTGAAATCGTACAATGGTGCATAAGTGCTTCTGCCTCTCGCCGGTCGCTGAGCAGCTCGGGGTCTGATGGTGTGATTTTCTCCCCGTCCCGTGCGAACGCCACAGAGCAGATCATTCTGATCACGCTGAAGGGCATGTGGGCGCTCAGGGCAGCAGAGAGCAGAGGACGCAACAGGGATGTGGGACGCTGGCTCAGACCTGGGCATCCGAGTTGCTGAGCGCTGGCTGGTGTTCAGCACCTGGAAACCGCACACACGTGCTGCACCACTTGCGCGTTACGGAAGCGCAGCCTCATCGGAAGAGGCCTGCCAGTCTTGAGCCAGGAGGGAAGCCCCAGCCAACTGTATTTGTTTTCTTTTCTTTTTTTTTTTTTTTTTGAGATAGAGTCTCACTCTGTTGCCCAGGTTGGAGTGCAGTGGTGCAGTCTCGGCTCACTGCAGCCTCTGTCTCCTGGGTTCAAGTGATTCTCGTGCCTCAGCCTCCCAAGTAGCTGGGATTATAGACACGTGCTGCTGTGCCCAGCTCATATTTGTATTTTTGTGGTGACAGGTTTCACCACGTGGCCTAGGCTGGTCTTGAACTCCTGATCTCAGGTAATTCACCTGCCTCGGCCTCCCAAAGTGCTGGATTACAGGCGTGAGCCACTACGCCTGGCCTGTATTTGTTTTCTTTCTTTTCTTTTTTTTTTTTTGAGACAGAGTCTTGCTCTGTCGCCCAGGCTGGAGTGCAGTGGTGCAATCTCGGCTCGCTGCAAGCTCTACCTCCTGGGTTCACGCCATTCTCCTGCCTCAGCCTCCCAAGTAGCTGGGACTACAGGCGCCCGCCACTGCGCCCGGCTAGTTTTTTGTACTTTTAGCAGAGGCAGGGGTTTCACCGTGTTGGCCAGGATGGTCTCAATCTCCTGACCTCGTGATCCGCCTCCCTCGGCCTCCCAAAGTGCTGGGATTACAGGCGTGAGCCACAGTGCCCGGCCTCTTTTATGTCTTTTTAGAGACAGGGTTTCGCTACGCTGGCCAGGCTGATGTAGAACTCCTTGGCCTCATGTGATCTGCCCTCCTCAGCCTCCCAAGATGCTGGGATTACAGGCGTGGGCCATCGAACCTGACTGTATTTCTTTTTTTTTTTTTTTTTTGAGACGGAGTCTCGCTCTGTCACCCGGGCTGGAGTGCAGTGGCCGGATCTCAGCTCACTGCAAGCTCCGCCTCCCGGGTTCACGCCATTCTCCTGCCTCAGCCTCCCGCGTAGCTGGGACCACAGGCGCCCACCACCTCGCCTGGCTAGTTTTTTGTATTTTTTAGTAGAGACGGGGTTTCACCGTGTTAGCCAGGATGGTCTCGATCTCCTGACCTTGTGATCTGCCCATCTCGGCCTCCCAAAGTGCTGGGATTACAGGCTTGAGCCACTGCGCCCGGCCCTGACTGTATTTCTTAATACATTAAAGTAGTATTTAAAGGCTGGGTGCTGGTGGCTCACGCCTGTAATCCCAGCACTTTGGGAGGCTGAAGTGGGTGGATCACCTGAGGTCAGGAGTCCAAGACCAGCCTGACCAACATGGTGAAACCCCTGTCTCTACTAAAAGTACAAAAATTAGCTGGGTGCGGTGGCACATGCCTGTAATCCCAGCTAGTTGGGAGGCTGAGGCAGGAGAATCCCTTAAACCTGGGAGGCGGTGGTTGCAGTGAGCCGAGATGACACCACTGCACTCCAGCCTGGGTGACAAGAGCGAAACTCCGTCTCAAAAAAGAAAAAAAAAGTACTTAAATACCATTTTTATTTGTGTTCATACTGAAATGTCCTGAATGCATCAGTATATGCTTTTACTTTTTTTCCCCTTAGAGTGAAAATATTTAACCTGAATGAAAGCAATGAGTAATTGGATCCTTTGCAGAGTGAGTTATAAGCACAGTGAATAGAAAAACTCAGCCGGGTGCAGTGGCTCACGCCTGTAATCTCAGCACTTTGGGAGGCCGAAGTGGGCACATCACCTGAGGTCGGGAGTTGGAGACCAGCCTGACCAACGTGGTGAAACCCCATCTCTACTAAAAATACAAAAATTAGCCGGGTGTGGTGGCGGGCACCTGTCATCCCAGCTAATTCCAGAGGCTGAGACAGGAGAATCGCTTGAACTTGGGAGGTGGAGGTTGCAGTGAGCCAAGATTGTGCCACTGCACTCCAGCCTGGGCAACAAGAGTGAAACTCTGTCTCAAAAAAAAAAACAAAAAAAACCTGGGTTGCGTTAGTGTTGGAGCGTAGCAAAACCCATTCGTTCGCGGAGAGAAGTGCCAGGAGGGGATTCTGGAGGATGTCTTTAATGGAGGTGATCAAAGCGACCGCTCTCGTGGTTCCCAGGACTCCCGATGGAGACAAGCAGATCTCTGGTTTTCCCTGGCAGCTCCTGGACCCAAGTGTGTGTGGCCGGAGGGGGCATCTGGGAGTGCGGCTCTAGCTCTGGGCAGCTTTTTCAGACCCATTGTCCGAGCAGCACTGGGGGCCCGGCCAGTGCCCTCCGCTAGCCGCTGGGCGCTCTGCCGCCTGTAGGGAGAGTTTTGAGAACTCACCCAGAGCAGATGGGGGCCGGCACCCTGGACTCTGTCCAGTGACCCTGTGCCCTCCTCCAGCCGACAGGGAGTTCATCGAGGCCAGGAGGAGAGCCCTGAAGCGCTTCGTCAACCTGGTGGCACGGCACCCCCTGTTCTCCGAGGATGTGGTCCTCAAGCTCTTCCTGTCCTTCAGTGGCTCGGTGAGTGTGTCTGCCCTGGCCCCGGGAGGTCCCGAGCCTCCGGACCCGCCCTTTCCTCTCTCAGGTTTGGTTTCTTGTCCTCCTGGTCCCTCGTTGGACGCCCAGCAGGAATGACACAGATAAGACTTATTTCGTCTCCAGATAACAGTCTGAATGTGATTTTCAGAGGTGTCCCTGGTGTTGACTTTGCAGGATTTTGTAAATCTGTGTGGAGATCATGGGTCTCTGTGGTCACTTTGAGGATTTAGGCTGGATGTTTTGGAGGGTTTAGGGAGGTGCCAGAGACTCCAGATGGGAAGAAGTGTTTACTTAAAACAAGGCCCTGTCTGACTAGGGACCACTGGAACACAGGCTGAGTCTCCTTGTCAGAGCCACAGCACAGACCTGCAGCCGGGAATTAACTTCTTGTACACGCGCTCCGTCTAGGTCCGAGCGGGGGTTCCTTCCTCCCAGCTGCTGCGGCACAGCTTTAGTGTGTGTCAAGAAGCTATAGCTTGTGGGCACGGTGACCCACGCCTCTCATCCCAGCGCTTTGAGAGGCCGAGGCCAGATGGTCCCTTAAGCCCAGGCGTTTGAGACCAGCCTGGGCAACATAGCGAGACTTTGTCTCTGCCAAAACAAAATGAAACTGAGGCCAGGCATGGTGGTGCACACCTGTAATCCCAGTCACTCGGGAGGTGAGGCATGAGAATCCCTTGAACCCGGGAGGTGGAGCTTGCAGTGAGCTGTGATTGTGCCACTGCACTCCAGCCTGGGCGACAGAGCGAGACCCTGTCTCAAGAAAACAAAAAACAAAACAAAACAAAAATACCAACCCTGCAGCACAGCTCCTGTTTCCTGCAGGAGGAAGCAGCCGCCAGCCCCTCCAGGGAAGGCGGGTCGGGTGCTTCTGCTCCGCCTGTGCCTGCAGGACCCTCTCCCTGTGAGCGGAGGGGCGGGGGCTCCACTGGAATAGAGGTTTCCAGGCTCTCCTCTGTTTTCTGGAAAGCCCTTCTTGAATGGGGACCTGAGGGCCCCTGCCCGTGTCCCTGCTGCAGGAAGACACCCCCTCTCCCAGGCTGACTTCACCCAAGCCTTGTGCTTCCTTTTGTCTTCACTTCTCTCGGAGGCAGAGGGGCCTTCGCCCTGTGCCTGGGGTGTCTCTGGGATGCGCCTGGGGATGTCTGGAGCACGCAGTGGGACCTTTTGAGCCCTGGGGGTGGAAACCTTCCTTTGGAAGGCGATCTGGATTGTCAGAAGAGGAATGTGGCAGGACCTGGGAGGGGCGGTGGGGAGGGGTGCCGTGGGTCACAGGCGGGCGATACCCCTGTTCTGGGGGTAGGATGCGCCCTGTGGCCTTTCCACAGGTATCATTCTCTGTCACTTCCCGGCCTCAGTTTTCTTGCTTGCTTTCTGTTTTTAAAGATGGGGTCTCACTATGTTACCCGGGCTGGCCCTGAACTCCTGGGCTCTAAGCGATCCTCCCGCCTCAGGCTCTGAGTAGCTGGGACTACAGGCATGCATCATGCTGGGCCTCAGGTTTTTGTTTTTTGTAAAATGAGAGTTGAGTCAGATGATCTTCAAGGCATCTCTGAAATTTGAGAATTCCTGGACACGTCAACAGCTGCCTATTAGGGTTTCCCCTTGTATCTCCTGGGTGGCTCCTGATTTTCAGGCATGGCTTTGCCCAGGAAGCCTCGTTCAGATGAGAGGGCTCTAGTGCTAGTGGTTGGGCCTGTCCTTCCTCTGCCCAGCAGCTCCCTGGGCTCTGGTGTCCCTGGCGCCAGGCGTGCGTTCCCAGGAAGGAAGACGCTTTTGCCCTGTTCTATTGCGCTTTTGGAACCTACCAGGGTCTCACGTATCTGCCGTCTGTCTCCGGGGCTGATGCCGCCCCCCGTCTGCGGATGGAGGGGCTGTTTCTCTGCAGAGCCGCCTCTGGTCTGTGGATGGAGTGGCTGTTTCTCTGCACAGCCTCCCCTGTCTGCGGATGGAGGGGCTGTTTCTCTGCAGAGCCGCCTCTGGTCTGTGGATGGAGTGGCTGTTTCTCTGCACAGCCTCCCCTGTCTGCGGATGGAGGTCTGTGGACGGAGGGGCCGTTTCTCTGCAGAGCCGCCCCCAATCTGCAGATGGAGGTCTGTGGATGGAGTGGCTGTCTCTCTGGAGAGCCTCCCCCCATCTGCGGATGGAGGTCTGTGGATGGAGTGGTCGTTTCTCTGCAGAGCCGCCCCCCGTCTGCGGATGGAGGTCTGTGGATGGAGGGGCCGTTTCTCTGCAGAGCTGTCCCCCGTCTGTATGGAGGTCTGTGGATGGAGGGGCTGTCTCTCTGGAGAGCTGTCCCCCGTCTGCGGATGGAGGTCTGTGGACGGAGGGGTCGTTTCTCTGCGGAGCCGCCCCTCGTCTGCGGATGGAGGTCTGTGGATGGAGGGGCTGTCTCTCTGCAGAGCCGCCCCCCGACTGTGGATGGAGGTCTGTGGATGGAGGTCTGTGGATGGAGGTCTGTGGATGCAGGGGCCGTTTCTCTGCAGAGCCGCCCCCCGACTGTGGATGGAGGTCTGTGGATGGAGGTCTGTGGATGGAGGTCTGTGGATGGAGGTCTGTGGATGGAGGACTGTGGATGGAGGTCTGTGGATGGAGGTCTGTGGATGGAGGACTGTGGATGGAGGTCTGTGGATGCAGGGGCCGTTTCTCTGCAGAGCCGCCCCCCGACTGTGGATGGAGGTCTGTGGATGGAGGTCTGTGGATGGAGGTCTGTGGATGGAGGTCTGTGGATGCAGGGGCCGTTTCTCTGCAGAGCCGCCCCCCGACTGTGGATGGAGGTCTGCGGATGGAGGTCTGTGGATGGAGGTCTGTGGATGGAGGACTGTGGATGGAGGTCTGTGGATGGAGGTCTGTGGATGCAGGGGCCGTTTCTCTGCAGAGCCGCCCCCCGTCTGTGGATGGAGTGGCTGTGCCTCTGGAGAGAGGCTGCAGGTTTGTGGGGCTTCTGCTGTGAAGCCAGGACATCCTGTTTGGTGAGAAAAACACCTAAGGGAGAGTCAAGAGATTGCGGAATCCTAATGTCAAAGCCAACATACGGAAATGTGTTTCTGCTGAGGAAGGACGGCATTCCGCTGCACAGTGGCCCACGCCCCACAGCCGCTTTCTTGCTGCCTGTAGAAGAGGGTGAAGCTGTCTCTTTTCCTTTTGCAGGATGTGCAGAACAAGTTAAAGGAGTCAGCACAGTGCGTCGGGGACGAATTCCTGAACTGTAAGCTGGCTACCAGGGCCAAGGTATTTTTCTAACTTTGAAGAGTCCTTCCCTTTTTAACCAGAGAAACAACAGTTTTAACCCTTTGTAGTGATTCTGCCTCGTCTGCGTGGCAAGGATTATACTGACATCTGTCGCATGGTTTCCTCATTTAACCCTCGTTTCAGCTGCTCTGACACAGGGCTGGGAGGCCTGTTTTACGGATGGAGAAACAGGCTCGGCGAGCCAAGGCCCCGAGCCTCTAAGCAGCAGGGCCGGGATGTGGCTGAGCTCTGACCTCAGGCCCTCCAGGCACCCTGTGCCCTCTGCCCCTTTCTGTGACTCAGACAGCCGGATGCTTGTGTCACCGCCTCTTCAGATTTCTGGGGATTCATTGTTGCATCTGTTTGTGATTGAATGTTTGAAATCTGGTCTTTTTCCAAAAAGGACTAAGGTTAGGGTAGTTTTTTTGTTTTTTGTTTTTTCTTTTTAAACCTCTTCTTCAGGCCGGCACGGTGGCTCATGCCTGTAATCCCAGCACTTTGGGAGGCTGAGGCTGTCGGATCACTTGAGGTCAGGAGTCTGAGACCAGCCTGGCCAACATAGCAAAACCCCATCTCTAATAAAAATACAAAAAAACCCCAAAAAACTGGCCAGGCATGGTAGCTCACACCTGTAATCCTAGCACTTTGGGAGGCCGAGGCGGGTGGATCACGAGGTCAGGAGTTCAAGACTAGCCTAACATGGTGAAACCCCGTCTCTACTAAAAATGCAAAAATTAGCCAGGTGCGATGGCGCACACCTGTGATCCCAGCTACTCGGGAGGCTGAGGCAGGAGAATTGCTTTAACCCAGGAGGCAGAGGTTGGAGTGAGCCGAGATCATGTGCCACTGCACTCTAGCCTGGGTGACAGAGACTCCATCAAAAAAAAGAAAAAAAAATTAGCTAGGCCTGGTGGCAGGCACCTGTAATCCCAGCTACTTGGGAGACTGAGGCAGGAGGATTACTTGAACCCAGGAGGCGGAGGCTGCAGTGAGCCGAGGTCATGTTACCGCACTCCAGCCTGAGGAACAGACTCAGACTTTGTCTCAAAAACAACAATAGCAACAACAAAAAACCCAGAAAAAAACCTGCTTCTTCATACAAAAATAAAAAAATCTAATTTTATTTTATTTTATTTTTTGAGACAAGGTCTTGCTCTGTCCCCAAGGCTGTAGTGCAGTGGCACAATCATAGGTCATTGCAGCCTTGACCTGCCGGGTTCCAGCGATTCTTCCACCTCAGCCTCCCATAACAGCTGGGACTACAGGCGTGTGCCACAACACTTGGCTGATTTGTTTGTTTTCGGTATAGATGAAGTCTCACTATGTTGCCCAGGCTGGCCTTGAACTCTTGGCCTCAAGCAGTCCTCCTGGCATGGCCCCCGCAAAGTACTGAGATTATAGGCATGAGCCACCACGCCTGGCCAGATCTTTTACCTTCATTTTACTCATTGAGCTTTCTGTTTTCTGAACACTGGTAGCTAGTATCAAAGCTTCTAAAACGTCTTTGGGAATAAGTGAGGCATACAAGAGGCCTTCCCCCCATGTGGAGAGTCTTTCAGGGATTTATGTTCATTGTGTTTCACTTGAAGATTGTTTGTTTTTATTTTTGTTGTTTTCTGGAGACAGGGTCCCCAGGATGGACTGCAGTGTTGTGATCATGGCTCTTTGCAGCCTGGAATTCCTGGGCTCAAGTGATCCTCCTGCTCAGCCCTCTGTAAGCGCCTGGGACCACAGGCGCTCCACCACGCCTGGCTAATTTTTTGATTTTTTGGGAGAGATGGGGTCTCACTGTGTTGCCTAGGCTGTTCTTAAACTCCCAGACTCTGGCGATCCTCTTGCCTCTCTCCCAGAGTGCTGGGGTATAGGCGTGAGTCACTGTATCCAGCTAAAGATTATTATTATTATTATTTTTTGAGATGGAGTCTAGCTCTGTCGCCCAGGCTGGAGAGCAGTGGCACGATCAAGGCTCACTGCAAGCTCCGCCTCCCGGGTTCACGCCATTCTCCTGCCTCAGCCTCCCGAGTAGCTGGGACTACAGGCGCCCAACACCACGCCTGGCTAATTTTTTGTATTTTTAGTAGAGATGGGGTTTCACTGTGGTCTTGATCTCCTGACCTCGTGATCCACCCACCTCGGCCTCCCAGAGTGCTGGGATTATTTGAGGGTTTTGTTGGTTTGTTTGTTTTGAGACAGAATCTTGCTCTGTTGCCCAGACTGGAGTGCAGTGGTATGATCTCAGCTCACTGCAACCTCTGCCTCCCAGGTTCAAGCAATTTTCCTGTCTCAGCCTCCAGAGTAACTGGGATCACAGGCGCCCGCCACCATGCCCAGCTAATTTTTGTATTTTTTGTAGAGACGGGGTTTCACCATTTTGGTCAGGCTGGTCTCGAACTCCTGACCTCAGGTGATCCACCCGCCTCAGCCTCCCAAAGTGCTGGGATTACAGGTGTGAGTGACCGCCCCTGGCCTTATTTGAGTGTTTTTGGATAGGTCCTCCGGTGTGATGGGATTTCAGTGGACTCTGTGGTCCTCATCCCAGGGCTCATTTGTCTTCGTGTTTGTGGCATGCGGGTGATGACGGTTTTCGTTTCTTTTTTGGACGTACAGAGTGATCCCTGCAGGCCTGGAGGAGTTGGGCTCTCGGGGTGGCTCATGGACCTGCTGGGTCTCCTGTGGCTCAGCTTTTGGGGGACTGGCTGCTCCCGTCTGACAGGTGCTCCCCAGCGAGTAACACACAGTCTCTCTCCCCCTCCGCCTCATGTCAGGACTTTCTCCCAGCTGACATCCAGGCTCAGTTTGCCATCAGCCGGGAGCTAATCCGGAACATCTACAACAGCTTTCACAAGCTTCGCGACAGGGCCGAGCGGATCGCGTCGCGGGCCATCGACAACGCGGCAGATCTTCTCATATTCGGGAAGGAGCTAAGGCAGGTGACCTTTCAGCTTCTGCAGGGGCACGCGCGGTGGGACGGAAATCCACGCTGGTGAAGGGCTTGGGCAGAAAGTGCATTTACTGTAATAACCAGCATCCTGACCTGTTTCACCCCAGAAGGGGCAGAAAGTGGGTCAGGCACATGGGGGGTCATATTTAGAAGAAACACGGGAGAATTTCAGCCCTGAAACACAGATTTCTGAGCACGAGTAAATGCTCACCAGTTTCTAGTCTGGTAGTTTTCCCACTGTCAGGATGAGACTTTAAAAAAAGATCCCAGGCCAGGCTGGGTGGCTTATGCCTGTGATCCCAGCACTTTGGGAGGCCAAGGTGGGTGTATCACTTGAGGTCAGGAGTTCGAGACCAGCCTGACCAACATGATGAAACCTTGTCTCTGCTAAAAAAGTACAAAATTAGCTGGTCGTGGTGGCACATGCCTATAATCCCAGCTACTCGGGAGGCTGAGGCAGGAGAATTGCTTGAACCCAGGAGGTGGACATCGCAGTGAGCCGAGATTGTGCCATTGCACTCCAGCATGGGCAACAAGAGCAAAACTTCATCTCAAAAAATAAAAAAATTAAAAAAAGAGCCCTGGCTGGGCACGGTGGCTCACGCCTGTAATCTCAGCACTTTGGGAGGCCAAGGCGGGTGGATCATGAGGTCAGGAGTTCAAGACTAGCCTGACCAAGATGGTGAAACTCCCTATCTACTAAAAATACAAAAAAAAAAAATTAGCTGGGCATGGTGGTGGGCGCCTGTAATCCCAGCTACTTGGGAGGCTGAGGCGGAGAATTGCTTGAACTTGGGAGGCGGAGGTTGCAGTGAGCTGAGATTGTGCCACTGCACTCCAGCCTGGGCGACAGAGCAAGACTCCATCTCAAAAAAAGAAAAAAAGATCCCTTTGACTTGGGGAAGAACAGACCATGGGCTAGCAATGCTTCCTTTGCCTGAGGGGAGGGGAGACCCCACCCAGGACTCTGCTCCCCCCAGCAGTGCCCCTCACCTGTGCACACATGTCACCTGGGGGCTGGTAGGGAAGAACAGATGCAGCAGGGCCTGGGGTGCAGCCTCAGGGCCACTCTTTCTCCTGGGCTTCCAGGGTCCCCACAGGCCACTCTTTGAGCAGCAGGGGCACAGGACGGGGGAGCATGCAGGTTGCCGTGGAGGACGCAGTGTTGAGAGCTGCACGTCTGTGGCGGGGGATGCCAGGCTTGACTGCGGGGTGAGCTCCAGGCCTTGAGTGTCTCCTCTCGTGTGCTTGCTCCCTCAGTGCAATCGGGTCCGACACAACCCCGCTGCCCTCCTGGGCCGCTCTGAACAGCAGCACCTGGGGGTCCCTGAAGCAGGCTCTGAAAGGCCTGTCTGTGGAATTCGCGCTGCTCGCCGATAAGGCCGCACAACAGGTGAGTGGATTGGTTCTCCCAGGCGCCTGTTCCAGAGAACACACTATGCCTTGGCATGGGGAGCGCCTCCTGCTTACACGGGCTTCACAGTTTGTTTTTGTTTTGGTTTTTTGAGACGGAGTCTCGCTGTGTCACCAGGCTGGAGCGCTGTGGTGCGATCTCGGCTCACTGCAACCTCCGCCTCCCGGGTTCAAGTGATTCTCCTCCCTTAGCCTCCTGAGTAGCTGGGACTACAGGTGTCCACCACCGCGGCTGGCTAATTTTTTGTATTTTTAATAGAGACGAGGTTTCACCATGTTGGTCAGGCTGGTCTCCTGACCTCAGGTAATCCTCCCACCTCGGCCTCCCAAAGTGCTGGGATTACAGGCGTGAGCCACTGCGCCCGGCCGGCTTCCCAGTTGTGAGCTGAGTGAGTGAGCAGCTGTGCCCTGGGTGGGAGCTGCCTGTCCCCATCTGTTCCTGGTGGCTCCCTAGGAGTGTTTATGCTTTCGAGAGGGGTTGCCAGTGACAAAACAGATAGGGCTGTAGTCTTGAGTGTTGATTTTGCTGAGGTTGGAAGAGAAGATAGACTCTGTCTTTGAAAAGATCATCTCAGGCTTCCAGGCATACTCCTGGGTGGACCAGATAGTTCCCACTTTGCTGTCTGAGTCAACTAGGATTTGGCACTGGAGACTTAACTCATCAGAATGATGATGAAGCCCCAGCACCCAAGAGGCTCCCACCTCCCACTCCACACACAACCTCAGGAAGTGCTTCTGCTGCATGGGCAGAAGCTGTTTTTAGAAATCCGCCAAGATCTTGGAGTCGTTTGGGATCAGTTTGAAGATACGGTGTTTACTATCACGCTGCAAGGCTCATCTGGGTGCTTTTATGTTAAAAAACTGTTAGTGGCTGGGCATGGCGGCTCACACCTATCATCCCAGTGCTTTGGGAGGCCGAGGCAGGAGGACTGCTTGAGCCCAGGAGTTCGAGACCCAGCCTGGGCAACAGAGCAAGATCTCATCTCTATAAAAAAAAAAAAATTAGCCAGGGGTGGTGGTGCATGCCTGTAGTCCCAGCTACTCAAGAGGCTGAGGTAGGAGGATCACCTGAACCCAAGAGGTAGAGGCTTCAGTGAGCCGTGATGGTGCCACTGCACTCCAGCCTGGGCGACAGAGTGAGACCCGGTCTCAAAAATAAAAAAAAGCTGACGTAGTTGTGAACGTGGGAGCTTACTACCTAGTTCCTATTTCTTGGGAAAGTGGCCTCCAGGCTGCTTGTATTGGTTTGAAGTAAGTGATCAGATCATGCCCATGAGGGCCGCGCTCCCCGCTGAGCCCCGGAGCTCCTGATGGCTTGGTGAACCCACGTGCTGTGGAGTTGGGGCTTTTCAAGCTGGAACCAGGGTGCTCAGGTGCCCGTGACGTTTTTCATGCTGAAGAGGAAATTTGATGCCTTTGCTGGTGTGGAAAGTCCTGGGTTTTCTTCCTCTTCCGCCCCCGTGCTTGTGTGTTCCCTTTAGAAACGGAGGGAGGGCACTGTTGTTGTCTGTGGATTGGGGCTGAGTCTATTCTGTCTTCAGGTCTGTGTGCCCACTGCCCCCAGGTGGAGGGAACCGAGAACGGGGGGCTGGGGGCTTGTCAGCATAGAGACAGAGGAGCTCAGGGCCACCTGCCCTGGGCATCGCGCGTTTGTGCTGTGACTGTGCTCAAGCTACTTTGGTCTCCAGGCCTCAGTTTCCCCATCAATTAAATACAAGGGGGTTGGACTATATTATTAAAAGAGCTATTTCCTTTTTTTTTTTTTTTGAGACACAGTCTTGCTCTGTCGCCCAGGCTGGAGTGCAGTGGTGTGATCTCGGCTCACTACAACCTCTGCCTCCTGGGTTCAAGCGATTCTCCTGCCTCAGCCTCCCGAGTAGCTGGGATTACAGGTGCCCACCACCACGCCTGGCTAATTTTTGTATTTTTAGTAGAGACGGGGTTTCACCATATTGGCTGGGCTGGTCTCAAACTGCTGACCTCAAGTGATCCGCCCACCTCGACCTCCCAAAGTGCTGGGATGACAGGCACGAGCCTCTGTGCCCGGCCAAAAGAGCTGTTTCTGTAACCTGCTGACCCTTTCCTCCAAACTCCGTGTGCAAAGCATAAAAGGTGTTCCTGTCGTAGGGACCCAGACCCTCGCCACATTCCACTCCCTCTGCAGCAGGTGGCTGCCGGCGGGGACCCAGAGTGCCCCAGGGCTCTGCAGAGCGCAGGATCAGCATCACTCATGAGGTGATTTCCAAGGTTTTTTCTGATTCAGCCCTGGATGCCGCATTTCCACCTTGAAGAGGAAGAGAAGGTTGAGGCTTCTGGTGCAGTAGGAGTTTGTGGCTTGAGGTTTTGCCCAGCTCTGTGACTCTTGGACATCTCATGAGTTGTGTTTGGGGACTGCAATGTCTGGAGAAGTGCTGTTTCCTGAATCTCTCTCACTGTCCTTGGTTGTGGTGAAATGGAGCTTTTACGTGGAATGAACCTCGAGGCCTTTCATTTGATGCAGCAAAAGTTCCATCTCACCCTTGCTGTTCAGTCAGAGGCAGGGAGGACCGTTTTTCCTAATTCTGCTTGTACTTACACCAGTTTTACTCTCCCCAGACCTATTAGGAGCTGAAGGTAGCCATATCCCAGCAAGACACGTGAGACTTGGAGTAGGGTCTGTGTGTTCCACGGTGATGGGGCCTTCGCCTTGGTTAAAGGCACATGCATTGATGGTTACGGGCTGCATGTGGCCCAGGATGGCTTTGAATGTGGCCTAACACAAGTCCGTAAACTTGGCCGGGCACAGTGGCTCACATCTGTAATCTCAGCACTTTGGGAGGCTGAGATGGGCAGATCACCTGAGGTCAGGAGTTCGAGACCAGTCTGGCCAACATGGTGAAACCCCATCTCTACTAAAAATACAAAAAATCAGCCAGGCACAGTGGCACACACCTGTAATCCCAGCTACTCGGGAGGCTGAGGCAGGAGAATCGCTTGAACCTGGGAGGCGGAGGTTGCAGTGAGCTGAGATCACGCCACTGTATTCCAGCCTGGGTAGCAGAGGAAGATCCTGTCTCAAAAAACCCCAAATCTGTAAACTTTCTGAAAACATGAGATTTATGCACAGACTTCCTTCCTTCCTTCCTTCCTTCCTTCCTTCCTTCCTTCCTTCCTTCCTTCCTTCCTTCCTCCCTCCCTCCCTCCCTCCCTCCCTCGCTCCCTCCCTCCCTCCCTCGCTCCCTCCCTCTCTCTCTTTTGCTCATCAGCTGTCACAGTGTTAGTGTATTTTATGTGTGGCTCAAGACAATTCTTCTTCTTCCAATGTGGCCCAGGGAAGCCAAAACATTGGACACCCCTGGTTTCGGGCCTTGTCTAGCACTGAACCACAGACGGGACTTGGTGACAAATGACACAAGCAGAGGGACCCCCGAGTTCCCCCCCTTCTGCTGGGTCAGGGAATAAGCCTCCATTCTCCTGAGCCCCTGCCTGGTCAGGTGGGAGCTGGGCATCTGTGGTCAGCTGGCGTTTTCCGTCTTGAGTTTTAGAAACTCTTAGCACACCTCTTCTCCTGGCACATTTTACTGGCTGGAATCCCAGCTGCTTTGGGTGTGGGGTTGGTGGCTGGGGAGCTTCCTTGTTCAGTCGGCCTGAGGTCTGGCCTGGGCCAGTTCCTTCCTGCCAGAGTCAGAGGGGCTCCCCAGAACCACCAGCCAGGTCTGCAGGGGGCCCCCTTCCCCACCAGCCCACCCATGACCAGGCGGAGACGCCTTTGAGCCCAGGAGTCTTGATGGGAACAAGGCCTGCGTTCCCGCGGTACAGGGGCATCTTAGGGTCCCCTGGGGTACAGCAGAGCCTGGGCAGCACCCCTGGCTCCCAGTCCAGGACTGTGTCCCATAAAACTCCTTCTTGTCATTTCTTCTGCCTGCACCGTCTCCTGCTGAGGCTTGACGTGCAGGGCGTGGGGTGAGCTTTCTACCCCTGCCACGGGTGGAGCCTGGGGAATCGTGGGGGGAGCGTGGGGGGAGCGTGGTCTCCCTGAGCTGCTCAGTGAGCTGTGGGGACTGAGGGCGGGAGCTGTGGGGACCGGAGCCCTTCAGGGCCCGGGTGTGACTGAAGGCGTCGGTGTTGGGGGTTTCCCCAGGATACCTGCCCTCAGCCTGGCTTGGTTGCGGTTGTGGCTGGGGGTTCGGTGGTGAGCTGTGCAGGTCAGTGGTGGATGGGCTGCCCCCTCCACTGCCTTCCCCGGACCCCTGCTGTCTCCAGAGCTTGGATGCTCCCCGCTGTGGCAGCCGGAGCCCCGGGATTTGGACGGACTCTTCATACCGCAGATGCCTCTGAGCACTGTGCGTCCGGCCCTGTGCACTGTGCCTGGCCTGCGCCCCCACCGAGCGCTGCTACCCGTGAAAGCCGGGCCGGCGGAGGCAGTTTCTGCGTGGGGTCCGGCCCGTGGGGGCTACCTCGTGTCCCCGGGTGCTGTGGTGATCCTAGGAGCAGGGCATCCCTCTGCCATGACGGGGCCCCCTTCCACTCCAGGACTGCCCGCCGTTTGCTGTGCACTCACTGCCCTGTTGGGCTCTCTCTGTGGCTGTGCTGCCCGCACAGAGCCTCGTGTGAGGGCCAGTGTCCACCGCCACCCCCGCCGCCGAGTGTGGTGCTTCTGCGTGCAGCCCGAGGCGGCCGCCTCTCTTCCTACATCAGCAGCACGTCCTGCCTGCAGCTGCCGTCTCTCCTACCCTGCGCCCCCTTCCCAGGCCTGCGTTTCTCTCTCCTGTTACTGATGCGGAGACCACACCCTCGTTCTCCCCCGTGTCCCTCCCGGGCGTCCACGTTTTCTTTTCTTTTTTTTTTTTTTTTTTTTTTTTTTTTTTTTGAGACGGAGTCTCACGCTGTTGCCCAGGCTGGAGTGCAGTGGCGCGATCTCGGCTCACTGCAAGCTCCGCCTCCCGGGTTCCTGCCATTCTCCTGCCTCAGCCTCCTAAGTAGCTGGGACTACAGGCGCCCGCCACCGCGCCCGGCTAATTTTTTGTATTTTTAGTAGAGACGGGGTTTCACTGTGGTCTCGATCTCCTGACCTTGTGATCCGCCCGCCTCGGCCTCCCAAAGTGCTGGGATTACAGGCTTGAGCCACCGCGCCCGGCCACGTCCACGTTTTGCACACAGCTCACAGCGTCCGATGGGAGCTCGGGTTTTCCGCAGTGCTTGATGGAGCCGTAGGAATCGGGGGTCGGGGGCGCCTGGCTCTCCCAGCGTGTGTGTCGGGAGATTCGCCGGCTTTGCGAAGGCCTGAGGCAGGTGCGGCAGGCCGGGCTGATGAGCAGGAGGGCGGGCAGCTGTCCCGCGGGAACGCAGGCCTTGTTCCCATCCAGACTCCTGGGCTCGAAGGCGTCTCTGCCTGGTCATGGGTGGGCCGGTGGGGAAACGGGCCCCCTGCAGACCTGGCTGGTGGTTCTGGGGGGCCCCTCTGACTCTGGGAGGAAGGAACCGGTCCAGGCCAGGCTTGGGTCTGAGTTCCCGGGCAGGGGCCGGGTTCTGTATGCATCCGCGTGGGTGAGCTCCCCCTCGCCTTCCAGGGTAAGCAGGAAGAGAATGACGTGGTGGAAAAGCTGAACCTCTTCTTGGATCTGCTGCAGTCCTATAAGGTGAGTCTTGGCTGCTCCTTGGTTGGGGGCAGAACTTTCAGGAATGATCTTAGGATCCTTCAAGGGTCTAACTCCTGGGAGACGGAGGAGGAGCTGAGAAGCCAGGGCTGCAGGGGGAGACGGGGCCTTCCGTCTCGCGGGGCTGCTTCCCTCGGCCGGCTCCGCAGGGCCTGGTGCGGACACTGAGGGCAGCGGCGAATGGCTCCCCTGGCCCGGCAGGACCTGTGCGAGCGGCATGAGAAGGGCGTGCTGCACAAGCACCAGCGGGCGCTGCACAAGTACAGCCTGATGAAGAGGCAAATGATGAGCGCCGCCGCGCAGAACCGCGAGCCGGAGTCCGTGGAGCAGCTGGAGTCCCGCATCGTGGAGGTGGGTGGCGTGGCGGCGGAGCAGGCCCGTGGGAGCCTTTCCCCTCCTGGCCATGGTGGGACCACAGCCGTCCTGGTGGGCTCCCCTGGGTTGGCTCCATGTGTCTGGAACAGAGCTGGGGGTGCAGTGGAGGCAGGGAGCCGGCCCGGGTGCCCAGAGTGAGGCGGCTCCCTGCCCGGCGCTCCCTCCCCGGCCCTCTCTTACCTCGCCTCCTGCCAAATGCCTGGTGAAGGCTGAAGGAGAAGGGGCCGTCCTGGCTCAGGGAGCGCGGTGGTGTTCCGGCCTTGGTGCTCCCGTTGCCGGCTGGGCGCAAAGGGCGGCTGTTTGCTTTGCAGCAGGAGAACGCGATTCAGACAATGGAGCTGCGGAACTACTTCTCCCTGTACTGCCTGCACCAGGAGACGCAGCTCATCCACGTCTACCTGCCCCTCACCTCCCACATCCTCCGCGCCTTCGTCAACTCTCAGATCCAAGGGCACAAGGAGGTGAGTCCGCCCTGCCCTGGCCACTGTCTCAGCCATGGCCTTTCTTTCTCCCGCCGCCCTTCCTTCCAGCCTGGCAGCGCGGTGGCCGGCCGCCCTCGAGAGGTATTTTAGTGCAGTTGGGGTCCTTATGGGCTTTGGAACACGGTGCTCACCCAGATCTTCTAGTCTCCTGTGTAGCCAAGATCAGAATTGTGAGGGTGTCCCCAGTGATTCCTGCAGGGTGGAGGGAGGCGCAGACAGGGACAGTTTGCCTTCTGCAGGGATTTGAGGAGTCCGAGGCTCCAGCACCCCGAGGCGGAGAGAAGGGTTCTGGTCACCTGGGAGCGCCGTAGGTGGGTGTTTTTCAAAGATCCCTGGCCAGCCTCCTCCAGATGGCGGTTCCTTCAGCCTGTGAGAAGAAACGCTGCCAAGGTCGTGGGGGAAGCCTCCCTTGATTTCTGGTGGCTAGCTCACGGCAGCGCCGCTGCGATTACAGGCGCGAGCCCCTGTGCCCGGCTGAAACTCTGTTTATTAAGTAGCTGCAAGCAGTTTTGAAGCCGTGGTCTGTGGTTTGTGTTGAACGGCACCGAGTGTCTGGGATGGTCACGAGATTCCACACTGTCCCCGGGAGGTGCTTGGTGCCTTGCAGGCTGTCCGGCAGTTTGGGAATGGCTGGCCGGAGGCGGCCGTGGTGCGGCTGGAGAGGTGGGGACAGCTGCTGTATTAGGAGCATCACTGTGACACGGCCAGGGTCTCAGGGACCAGGTTGGGCTTGGACATGTGAGTGACTGGGTGTGTTCTCAGTGAAGGAACGTGACCAACAGGCGGGGCCCTGTCCTGCCCGGGGCATGATGCCATAACCCCAGTCCTACCAGGTTTTTTATTGTGGTGATGAGGAATTTCCAGTCCTGTGATGCTGAGATGAGTGTGCTGTGGTCCAGTGACTCAGCCTCCCCTGCAGGCCCCCAGGGTGCGCCCTGCCCTTCTCTGGCCACCTGAGCCCCTGCCCGGCAGGTCTTGGCCTGACCCCTGCCTCACTGCCACGCTCCCCTCCTCCATCCACAGCATCCGTTCCTTACCCTGGTTCCCAAAGTGCTTGGCGAGTGGGGCTGCCGTTTGCATTCGGTTTGGGTGTTACTGATTTGGTGGATGTGGTCTCTGTGTTTCTGGTTTGCTGTTTGGTTTTGAGATGGAGTCTTGCTCTGTCGCCCAAGCTGGAGGGCAGTGGTGTCATCATAGCTCATTGCAGCCCCAGCCTTCCGAGTAGCTGGGACCACAGGCAGGCGCCACCATGTCCGACTAATATTTCTGATTTTCTGTGGAGACAGGGTGTCCCTATGTTGCCCAGGCTGGCCTTGGTGTTTGACCTGTCAAGGCTTCCATGAGGCCAGTGCCCGCAGGGCAGCTAGAGCACGTACTGGCAATGACGCGATAGTAATGTTTCTCACGATTCCACGGCAGGCAGATTTGCGGCCCTTTGGTCCTGGGTGCAGGGACCGAGGCGTGGGCGTCTGTGACCACAGGTCACATGAGGTCGCTGGTCCACTCCTCGTTTGGGCGTCCTCTGTGCAGGATGGGCAGTACTGGTTCTGCCAGAGGTTTGAGGAGCTGATGCACCCGAGGGCCTCTCCCTCCCTGTCACTGGCAGGGGAAGGAATTGGGATTAGAGCGTGAGGAGCAGCCCCGGCCCCGCCTGCTGATGTTGTTCTCTTCGTGTTCCCTTCCAGATGAGCAAGGTGTGGAACGACCTGAGGCCCAAGCTCAGCTGCCTCTTTGCGGGACCACACAGTGCCCTGACCCCACCGTGTTCCCCGCCGGAGGACGGCCTGTGTCCTCACTAGCGCCTGAGGCTGAGGTGGTGCTCCCTGCGGCCGCACTAAAACCTCTTTCCAAACGGTGTGTCCAGTGTAATTCCCTTTGGACGGCAGCTCCCCTCCCCACCACGTGCTGCAGCCGGAGCAGAGGAGCTCACGCCTGCGGGTCGGGAGGGGCATCCATGGACCACAGGGGCAGCTGGGCCACACTGCCCTTCGCCCTGTGGCCTGCTAGCCTGGTGGAGAGGGGTGGTGGGGTTCTCTGGAATGGTTTTCTTCTGATACCCAGAGCCCTGCCGGGAGGCAGGGATCTCTCATCTAATAGAGTTTGTGCCTGGGAGAGCGTAGGGGCGGGGCCTCCAGGTGCTGGAACAGTCGGGAGGGGCAGCGTCATGGTGCTGTCAGCCGAGGAGAGAGAGAGGGCAGGGCCGCCCTGCAGCCCAGGCATGGGACTGACCACGGACAGCAAGGGGACAGCCAGTGGTGCCAAGGCTGGGAGGGAGGGCCGTCGGGCATGGGGCACGCACGGTGAATTTTCTAGGGAACTCGCTGCAGTCAACACCAGGAGCCCTGGTCTGGGAGTGGCCTGTGGGGTCCAGTGGCCTCATGCCCTGTGCCCATACCATGACCCCATGTGTGCCCCTGTGTCCACACCATGACTCTGTGTGTGCTTGTGGTCTCAGGCCTGGAAGACAAAGGCGTGACGGAGAGCTGCGGCTCTGAGCGTGGGTGCTACAGCGGCTCTGTTCTCATCCCCTGGACTCCCTTGATTTCTGGTGACCAGTGTTGGAGTCTGCACCGTGCGGCACTGAGGCTGGATGGGCTGGCAGAGGACAGGTGGGGGCGTGGGGGACGTGTGTTCCATTCCAGCTGGGGCTTTAGAGGAGGGATAGCCCCTTTTTAAGTGGATTTTCTTCTCTGAGGCGCCTAGAGCCCTCCTCCCAGCCTCTTGCTGCACACTTGCCGTCCCGGCCACCTGCCCACAGAGGGGACTGGTCTTCCAGGCCCCTTCCCTTCTCTGGATGAGGAAGGCCATTCTCCTGAGCTCTGTGGGGGGTGAAATGTCCACCTCAGGCCTGGGTCTGCTCCTGCCCCAAACCCCTTTTGTGGAAGGCACACGGAGCCAGGCTGGGCTCCTAGACCCCTGCACTTCTCTGGAGCCTGAGGCCCCTCCCTGGCCGGGGGGAGGTGCTGGAAGAGGTCCTCCGGGCTCCAGGCTTTCCGGGGTCCCTCCTTTCTGCAGCTGCTCGCTGGCCTCTGGGGTGTTCTCTCCTCTCACGGAGGACGCTTCCCTTCTGCCTGTACCTATGGGCAGCCATGGCCCAGGGATGGAAAGGGGACTGTGTGTGCCTCACAGGCAGGGGATCCGTCGTCCACCGTGAGCCAGCCAGAGGGAGCGGCTGTGCTGACTTGGGGGCTGTGGGGCTCGGGCCTAGCCCGGCCTGTGGTTCTGCTGGTGCCTTCCTGCTGTGGGCTGGGCTGCTTCCTCCTGACCAGATGAGCAGAGGGCATGTTCCCCTTGGAGCCCAGTGGGTGGGCTGTCCTTTGAGTCCCTAGCCCACCCGAGTCTTGGGCTGTGCTGCCTTCTGACCCCCTCTGCAGAGACAGGTTCTCAGTTGGCATGAGTGGCACCGTGACCCTTAAGCCATGAAGCATGACCCTGTGTGGGCAGAAGGCTGCAAGGACTCTCCGTCCTTCCTGCACCTGCCTGGGGCCTGTCCAGCTGCAGGACCACGGAGGCTGTGGGGAGCTGTGGCGGGCGTCAGGCGCTGTGGCCTCTGTGTCTCCAGAGTAGGCGAGGCACGCGCTCCTGACGCAGCCCTCCAAGGAGAGAGCAAAACTTCAGAATGAGCTTTTCTGAAGGAGCTTTCCTGGCAGGGATTCCGGGGTCAGTGAGTGTATGAGAGGCCACATGCCTGGTGGCATCTCCCTGTGGTGGAAACTTCAGGATCAGGGTCTCAGGGTCCTCGTATCCAGAGGCTGAGGACGGAGCTGGAAAGCAGGAGGGCAGGGGTGAGGAGGGAGCAGGAGGGCAGGGGTGAGGGGGAACAGGAGGGCAGGGGTGAGGGGGAGCAGAAGAGGGGTGAGAGGGAGCAGGAGAGCAGGGGTCGGGGGTACAGAAGGGCAGGGGTGAGGAGAGAGCAAGAGGGCAGGGATGAGGGGGGACAGGAGGGCAGGGGTGAGGAGAGCAAGAGGGCAGGGGTTGGGGGGCAGGAGAGCAGGGGGTGAGGGGGCAGGAGGGTTAGGAAGGCAGGGGTGAAGGGGGGCTGGAAGGCAGGGGTGAGGGGGGACAGGAGGGCAGAGGTGAGCGGGGACAGGAGGGCAGGGGTGAGGACAGCAAGGGGGCAGGGGTTGGGGGGCTGGAGAGTGGGTCCTGGAGAGCAGGGGTGCGAGGGTCAGGAGGGCGGGGTGAAGGGGGGGCTGGAGGGCAGCGATGAGGAGGGCAGCCTGTCTCCCATGTGTGACTGTGGCCACTTCCTGTGTGCCCTGGTGTCGGCTCTGTGGAGGGGTGGGCACTGGCTTTGGAACACCTCCCTCCCAGTGCCTTCTAAAGGGCAGCAGGAAGAGGCCTGCCAGGCAGGGGCAGCAGAGGCCACCTTTCTTCTTCCTCCTTGGCCCCCGCCCTGTGCTGCCCGGGCAGGTCCCCAGGCCCAGGCGCTGAGAGGCTGTTTACTGCTGCAGGTGGAGGTCCGGTGCTGGAGGGAGGGGAGTTCCCCGCACGCCTCTCCAGCCCTCCTGCTGCCCATGGCCCAAGCCCAAGCCCAGGCCCAAGCCCAAGCCTGTGCCGGTCATTGCGGCCTCACCCAGCTGGCAGGGACAGCTGTGTGTGATGCTGCTGGAGATGCCAGATGCCATGTGCCCTGCGAGGACGGCTGGCGGGGCCGCGGGAGGGGGACTGCCAATCATGGTGAAAGGGGACATTTTCACTGGGTCCTCCTGGTTCGTGTCCTGCGTACTTGGGGGGCACTGTGCAGACAGCTGCCCTTTGTCTGCCGGAGACAGTGCAGGCAGGGAGACAGGTTTAGGGCTCTGACAAGGGGCACGGGGACTCCGAACTGAGGGATGTCAGGGCGGCTCTGTGCGTCTGAGGCCTTTGCTCTTGCTTTGCGGGTCTGTTCATGTCCAAAGCACTTTAGGAGGCTGCAGGGATCAATACCCAATATACCCAATAAACTGGAATTGTTTACACGTGACCTACATTTTGGACGGTTTATCAATAAACGTGTGAACAACTGTTATTAAATGTGTATGAAAGTTGGGCAGGGGAGGGGACTAGCCTATGAGGCGTTCAGTCTGGGTTTTAGCCTAGAGCCCTTGGCTGAGCCTCAGCTTCCCACACTGTGCAGGGGGTTTTGAGAGGACACATCCCCAGCTTGCGGCTGTGTGTCCGAGCACGTGTGCCCCTGCCCTGGGCCAGCTGCCCGCCTCGGGAGCAGTCTCCATCCTCTCCTACCTCTGTGCAGCAATGTGGGCCGAAGCCCAGCACATCCGGCAGCTTCCTGTGGACCTGGCAGGCTGTGCTGGTGCCCAGAGGAGGACGTTTAAAAGGTTAGAGACCAGCCAGGCGCGGTGGCTCACGCCTGTAATCCCAGCACTTTGGGAGGCTGAGGCTGGTGGATCACCTGAGGTCAGGAGTTCAAGACCAGCCTGGCCCACATGGGGAAACCCCCATCTCTACTAACATACAAATATTAGTTGGGTGTGACAGTGTGCACCTGTAATCCCACCTCTTCAGGAGGCTGAGATGGGAGGATTGCTTGAACCTGGGAGGCAGAGGTTGAAGTGAGCTGAGATCGTGCCACTGCATTCCAGCCTGGGCAACAGAGCGAGACTCCATCTCCAAAAAAAAAAAAAAAAAAAAGAAAAAAAAAACTGCTAGAGACCTTTATTTTTCTTTCCATCCAGTCAATTCCAGACGAAACCCAGCTCTGAGCCACTCGGTGCTCCCAGGTGAGGACAGTTTGTGGCTGTTCAGCAGCCACGTCTCCTGCCCAGGGGCTGCCCTGGGCTCCTGCTAGACCGTGTCCACCTCACGGAGCGTGTAGTCCAGGATGGTGTCCTGACCCTGGAACTTGAAGTACCCGTGGAATTTCTTCTTCTGAAGCAGGAGTGGAAACCAGTAGCTGTCATCGGGCCACATGTCCTTGAAGGGGATCTGGTCCAGCTGGAACCAGCATGGGCGCATTTCTGTACCGAGGGAGGAAGAGGGGCACTGATATGCAACCCAGACTTCATGCTTAAAAACATGGTTTTTCCGGCTGGGCGCGGCGGCTCATGCCTGGAATCCCAGCACTGTGGGAGGCCGAGGTGGGCGGATCACGAGGTCAGGAGATTGAGACCAGCCTGGCCACCATGGTGAAACCCTGTCTCTACTAAAAATACAAAAAATCAGCCAGGTGTGGTGGCGGGCGCCTGTAGTCCCAGCTACCTGGGAGGCTGAGGCAGGAGAATGGTGTGAACCTGGGAGGCAGAGTTTGCAGTGAGCCAAGATGGCGCCACTGCACTCCAGTCTGGGTGGCAGAGCGAGACTCCGTCTCAACAACAACAACAACAAAAACATGTTTTTTTGTAGAGATGGGGTCTCATTATATTGCCCAGACTGGTCTTGAACTCCTGAGCTCAAGCGATCCTTCTGCCTCGGCCTCCCAGTGCTGGGATTCCAGGTGTGAGCCCCGGCGTCTGGCCAGCCCAAACTTACACTGACTCTCTGAGGAGTTCACCGAGTGATCGTGAGGAACTTGACGATCGTTTATATTTAATCCTCATGACCATGTTTCTCATTTTAGGGTAGGAAAATGGGCGCAGAGCAGGGGCGGGTACACTGCTGGAGCCTCAGTGCAGAGACCACTGCTCATGGGCCCCGCACTGGCACTGGGTGGAGGGGGACGCAGGCTGCCCGCTGCCTGGCACTCAGAGATGGTTTGGGCTGATGGCCTTTCTCCCAGACAGGAGATGGGACCCGCAGAGTGGGGAGGGGGAGCAGGCCCCGTGAGACTCACCGTCGCTCTCCGTGGGGGTCCCCTGGATGCTGTCTGTGCAGAAGATATGCACGTCCATGAGCTCAGGCTCGCCCACGAACTCAAACACGATCTGGCCCACCTTGTGCAGGGCGTCCACCGTCAGACCGCTTTCCTCCTGCAGCTCCCTGCGGGCAGAGGTGGATGGGGGAGGGAGGCCGTCAGGGCATGGCGCCACGCCCACACGATGGCAGGGAGGAGGAGCTGGGCATCTACACACAGCCCAGGGAGCCACCAGGGTGGATGGGAGACCCAGGAGGATGTCGCCCAGAAGGCGTTAGCTGGTCCTGACCTGGCTGAGCTTCAGAATCAGCTTGAACTGTGAAGACAGAGTTTGGTTGAGCGGCTCTGGGGAGGGGCCCGGAGGTGGTGTGGAGCCGCTGGTGGGAGGAACAGTTCTTGTCCGTGCTGTATGTGCACCAGTGACAGCCCAGGCCCAGTGTAGTCAGCCACTTGTCCATGGTCTCGAGACCTGAGGGTGGCAGGGTGGGGACCAACCCCACTTCCTTCCTTCCCGGTTACTTGCTTTTCCACAGCTGAGCATCAGAGCCCACGTAGCGGTAGTTATGACCGCAGGGGCCCTGGGACGCAGGTTCCGGGAACCCGGGCTCTATACTCTGGGCCTGTCTGCCCAAAGAAATGTCTGTCCAGCCTCGTGCCCCTTCTCTGGGAACACAGGATGAAACCACAGGCTTCTGTGATCTCTTTCCTGAGGGAGGAGCTCTGGTTTTAACTCTGGCCCCCGGGCTGCCCACACGGGACACGTGGCCTGGGCCTCTTCCTGCATGTCCTTGGGACACGTTCCCCACAGCTGTGCCTGGAGGAGGTGTGAGGGGCTGACTTCACCACAGAGTGCTCAAGTGCTGCCGTGCCTGGGAACAAGCCCTTCCCTGCTTCCCGCACACAGAGCCAGAAGGCTTCCCCGAAGTAGTCTAATGCTGTTGCTAATTTAAAAATTACATATTTGGCCGGGCGCGGTGGCTCAAGCCTGTAATCCCAGCACTTTGGGAGGCCGAGACGGGCGGATCACGAGGTCAGGAGATCGAGACCATCCTGGCTAACACGGTGAAACCCCGTCTCTACTAAAAAATACAAAAAACTAGCCGGGCGAGGTGGCAGGCGCCTGTAGTCCCAGCTACTCGGGAGGCTGAGGCAGGAGAATGGCGTAAACCCGGGAGGCGGAGCTTGCAGTGAGCTGAGATCCGGCCACTGCACTCCAGCCTGGGCGACAGAGTAAGACTCCGTCTCAAAAAAAAAAAAAAAAAAAAAAAAAAAAAAAAAAAAAAATTACATATTTGTTGTAGACAACCAGGACACAAAACGCCATAAACTCATCACCCAGGAATGCTACCGTTTCAGTGTTTTTCCTTTGGCTTTCTCCTCTGCTCATCTCTTAGAAAATGCAAACATTAACTCTTAATAGTTTAAAGTTAAAAAATAAAAATGCAAACAGGTTGGGTACAGGGTGGCTCATGCCTGTAATCCCAGCACTTGGGGAGGCCTGGGTGGGAGGATCACTTGAGCCCAGGAGTTTGAGACCAGCCTGGGCAACATGGCAAAACCCTGTTTCTACAAAAAGAACAACAATTAGCCAGGCATGGTGGCACTCGCCTGTAGTCCCAGCTACTCAGGAGACTGAGGTGGGAGGAATGCTTCAGCCCAGGAGTTGGAGGCTGCAGTGAGGTGTGATCACTGCACTGCATTCCAGCCTGGGCAACCGAGCTAGACCCTGTCTAAAAAAAAAAAAAAGGCAAACGTTATACACACTTTATATCTTGGGCTTTCCACACAAGAAAGGAGTGTGTGACATTCTACACCTTAAGGAATCCAGCCGGCTTCTCAACTCCTATTTGGTATGGAAGAATAAAATGTTTCAACTTCGGGTTATGGTGGAAACCTGTGTTGGGCACAGCGGTGCTGCTGACCTCCCATTCTGAGCGTTTGCTTGCTGTGCTCAGTAGGGTTCTTGCTCAGTCCCTCAGCAGAGGCTTCCCGAAGACCCACTCCATGCTGGGAGACCCTGGGGATACACGGGCTGAGCCGCTGGGTACCTCTGTCTGCTTCTGTTACCATGCCCGGCTAATTTTTCTGTTTTCCTTTTTTTTTTTTTTTGTAGAGACAGGGTCTTGCTATGTTGCCCAGGCTGGTCCTGAACTCCTGGGCTCAAGTGATCCTTCTGCTTTGGCCTCCCAGCGTGCTGGGATTTCAGGTGTGAGCCACCATGCCTGGCCTAAATGGTCGGATTGAAGTGATGCCTCCTCAGCTTAAACTGCAGGGACTAGAGAGGAAGCAGACCTGGAATCGGCATTTATTCATGGAGATGGCTAATGAAAGTTGGACTTGAGCTAAAAAATTAACGTGTGTTTCTACTTGTGGGGTACAAATGGCTCCCCAATTAGATGCAACAGAGATGTTCGGTGGGGCCTCGCCCGCCTCTTGGCGGCCAGCTGTTGCTCGTCTTCAGAAGCGTCACCTCCCAGTGGAATGTTGTGACTGATTTTAGTTCATCTTCCCCAGCTCATGGCAGCGTAGGAAGCATCAAGAATCCTCCGGGAGACAGAGCTGAAGCTCCATTTCCCAGGCGGGGAGCGCCAGGCAGGTGAAGACAACACTGCTTCAGTTCTGCCCAAGTGTCTGCTCTATCCATGGCACTCGGTTCCCCACACGGCAGACGGGGAAGACGATGAGAAATTACATGAAACAAACAGGGTGGTGAGGCCTCTGTGGCGTGGAGAGGTGGGAGTGGCAGGTTCTGGTGGGCCTGCTTCCCATCGCTGCTCCTGCGTCCCTGGCCTCGCTGGTCTTTGGGGATCAGGGATGCTGTCTAGAAAGGTTGGCTCACACTGTGCACCTAAAGCCCAAATCTGCACGCCCCCACGATTCAGTATGCCCCACGTGCCTGTCCCCTGTCCCGCAGAGGAGGGTCTGAGTCTAGCCCTCTGGACCCCTGCAGGCGAGCGGGGAGGGCGCCTAAACCGGCTCTTGGCCTGGGAGTTAGGGCCCGTCCTGGGGTCCTCCTGATAGAATAGGGCTGAGTATTGCGTGGATAAAGCAGGGACCAGCCTCCCTGGAGACTGGGCTGCCGAGGCTCCTCCTGAGCAGCAAGGGCCTGGGGTTGCCCCAGGAGCAAACCCGTTCAGACTGGCAGGTACTGCAGCCCAGGGCCATGCTGGTGGCCTGTGGCTGATGGTACCTCATCTCCTGGACACGAGGCTGTTTGCTGCTGGGTTCCCCTAAGCACCAGCCTGTCTGGCTCCAGCGCCCCCGTTCCTCACGCCTGCAGGTGCTCCCCAATGAGGAATTGTTTCTTTTCTTTAAGACGGTCTCGGCCAGGCACAGTGGCTCACGCCTGTAATCACAGCACTTTGGGAAGCCAAGGCGGGTGGATCCCGTGAGGTCAGGCGTTCAAGACCAGCCTGGCCAACATGGTGAATCCCCCATCTCCACTAAAAATACACAAAAAAATTAGGCGGGCATGGTGGTGGGTGCCTGTAATCCCAGCTACTTGGGAGGCTAAGGCGGGAGAATCACTTGAACCCGGGAGGCAGAGGTTGCAGTGAGCTGAGATGGCGCTAAAATAAAAATTATGGCCAGGTGCGGTGGCTCACGCCTGTAATCCCAGCACTTTGGGAGGTCAAGGTGGGCGGATCATGAGGTCAGGAGATCGAAACTATCCTGGCTAACATGGTGAAACTCTATCTCTACTAAAAAATACAAAAAATTAGCCGGGCGTGGTGGCAGATGCCTGTAGTCCCAGCTACATGGGAGGCTGAGGCAGGAAAATGGCGTGAACCCGGGAGGCGGAGCTTGCAGTGAGCCGAGATTGCACCACTGCACTCCAGCCTGGGTGACACAGCGAGACTCCGTCTCAAAAATGAAAAAAAAGAAATAAAATAAAAATTACATATCAGATTATATTAAAATAATAAACTTGTTTATCAAAATATCACAAAGTAGGAGCCACTGAGTAGAAAATATTTGTAATATATATAGTATCTGACAATTCACATCTAAAATGTATAAAGAATTACAAATAAATCAGAAATCGTGACCAGCCTGGGTAATACAGTGGGACCCATCTCTTAAAAAAAAAAAAAAAATTCAGAAAAAGGTAACCAAATTCAAACACAGGCAAAAGGCTTGAGCAGATACTTCACAAAGAAGGATATCCACGCGGTCCCCAGACTCACAAAGAAGGATATCTGGCCGGGCGTGGTGGCTCAAGCCTGTAATCCCAGCACTTTGGGAGGCCGAGACGGGCGAATCACGAGGTCAGGAGATCGAGACCATCCTGGCTAACATGGTGAAACCCCGTCTCTACTAAAAAATACAAAAAACACTAGCCAGGCGAGGTGGCGGGCGCCTGTAGTCCCAGCTACTCGGGAGGCTGAGGCAGGAGAATGGCGTGAACCCGGGAGGCGGAGCTTGCAGTGAGCCGAGATCCGGCCACTGCACTCCACCCTGGGCGACAGAGCGAGACTCCGTCTAAAAAAAAAAAAAAGATACCGAGGCGGCCTGCAGACTCACAAAGAAGGATGTCCACACGACCTGCAGACTCCCAAAGGATATCAATGCGGCCCGCGACGCTGTGAAGGTGCTCCCCTTCCGCAGTCCTGAGGGCACGCAGAACCTCCGCGAGCTCACCGTCCCTACCAACATGGCAAAGATGAAAAAGAGAGAGTACCAAGTGTGGTTCAGCATTCGTTTGAATTAGCGAAACAGCTGTGAAAAGACGCTTGGCAATCTCTGCTGAAGCTGAACATCGACAGTTTTCCTCCATGGTAACTGTCCACAGGAAAGGGTGCACACGGGCACCAAAAGACACGTCAGGACCGTTCCTGGCAGTCGCTTGTAACAGCTCCCAAGGGTAAGCCCTGCACGCACACCTGCAGCAGAGCTGGGGTCCTGCTGCAGAGGGTGAGCCTGCAGCAAAGCGGGTGAGCTGCAGCACGGGCCTCTGCAGGGCATTACCCAGCAGCTGGAGGAACCACTGCTATGGCACATGTGATGCTGAAAAGAAGCCAGCCAAGGGCGCAGCCTCTAGGATCCCACACCATATTTGGGAACAGGCCAAAGTCATCAGCTGTGCCGGAAGTCAGGGTGGAGGGCGGGGTCCCACGGTCCACTTCTTTTTCTTTTCTTTCTTTTTTTTTTTGGAGACAGAGTCTGGCTCTGTCGCCCAGGCTGGAGTGCAGTGGCGCGATCTCAGCTCACTGCAAGCTCCGCCTCCTGGGTTCACACCATTCTCCTGCCTCAGCCTCCCGAGTAGCTGGGACTACAGGCGCCCGCCACCTCGCCCGGCTAGTTTTTTGTATTTTTTAATAGAGACGGGGTTTCACCGTGTTAGCCAGGATAGTCTCGATCTTCTGACCTCGTGATCTGGCCATCTCGGCCTCCCAAAGTGCTGGGATTACAGGCTTGAGCCACCGCGCCCGGCCCACTTCTTTTTCTTGATCTATATGTTGGTTAAACAGGTGGACCTGCCAGGTGCGGTGGCTCACACCTGTAATTCCAGCACTTTGGGAGGCAGAGGCAGCTGGATCACTTGAGGTCAGTTCGAGACCAGCCTGGACAACATGGTGAAACTCTGTCTCTACCAAAAAATAAAAAAAATAGCCAGATGTGGTGGTGCACACCTGTAGTCCCAGCTACTCAGAAGGCTCAGGCAGGTGAATCGCTTGAACCGGGAGGTGGAGGCTGCAGTGAGCAGAGATCATGCCACTGTACTCCAGCCTGGGCAACAGAGCAAGACTCCATCTCAAAAAAAGAAACAGGTGGCCGGGTGTGGTGGCTCACACCTGTAATCCCAGCACTTTGGGAGGCCGCAGCGGGTGGATCACAAGGTCAGAAGATAAGATACCATCCTGGCCAACATGGTGAAACCCTGTCTCTACTAAAAATACAAAAATTAGCCGAGCATGGTGGCGGCCGCCTGTAGTCCCAGCTTCTCAGGAAGCTGAGGCAGGAGAATCGCTTGAACCCGGGAGGCGGAGGTTGCAGTGAGCCAAGATCATGCCACTTCACTCCAGCCTGGGTCACAGAGCGAGACTCCATCTCAAAAAAACAAAACAAACAAACAAACAAAAAAAAAACCCACTGTGCAATTTTCTCTATGTGCATGACACTTCAATAAAAGTGCAAGTTACGCTGGGCGCAGTGACTCACGCCTGTAATCCCAGCGCTTTGGGAGGCTGAGATGGGAGGGTCGCTTGAGGCCAGGAATTTGACACCAGCCTGGGCAACATGGCAAAACCCTGTCTCTACTAAAAATAAAAAAATTAGCCAGGTGTGGTGGTGTGCACTGGTAGTCTCAGCTACTCGGGAAGATGGCTTGAGCTCAGGAGGTCGAGACAGCCGTGAGCTATGACTGTGTCACCGCACTCTATCCTGGGCAGTCCTGATCTTATAGAATGATTCTGGAGAAAGACTGGCAGGAAGTGAATCATTAAATATGATTAAAAAGGGTGAGAGTGCCATGAAGGAAAGATACAGGATAAGATGTGTTGAGAACGACGGGTGGGGAAGGCACTTTCTTAGCTGTGAAAGCTGTCAGGGGTGGGATGGGGGGACAACCGGATGAAGAGCAAGGTGGGCCACAGCTTGGGATGTCCCAGGAGCAGAGACTGGGGAGGGAGGGGGCAAGGCAAGCCCGTGGAGGGCTCAGTGGCTGACACAGGAGGGCGGCTGTAAGTGCACTGAGAGGTGTTAAGGGTTTAATGTGTGAGTATGCGTCTGTGTGTGTTGCGGGTTGGGGGAGACCCAGATGCAGTCTGGGAAGGGCCACCTGGCAGCTGTGTGGAATGGGGACTGCAGAGGGGAGGGTGGAGGCCATGAGGGCCAGCCCAGCTACGGGGCTGCTGCACCTGTCCAGGTGAGGGGGATGGAGCCAGGTTACACTCGAGGATGGAAGTCACAGGCTTCCTGCTCTGTGTCTCAGTTCCCCCACTCAAACCCTGGGCTGAGCGCAAGCCACCGCTGTATTCAGCAGTGAGGGTCTGGAGTGCTGGTGCCTCTGTTTGTGTAATATTTACAGAGGGTAGGAGGAAAGTTCTTTCGACCGTGACAAAGTTCAGAAGAAAATAAATCAGGGCTGCCAAGGGGGCCTGTGCTTTGCTTGTCACCAGCAGGACAAGGAGAAGAAATCCAGCCACGTGGAGCTCCTCCATCCAGCCTCCTCAGCTCTGCCGCCTGCTGCCCTCACACCCCCCACTTCTCTGCACAGCTGGTGCTCCTCCAGCCCTCTGTGCTTCTGCGAAGGTCTCCTTCCTCCCTCCCTCCATGCCCTCCCAGCCAACGTCAAGCCCTCAGAGTGTTTTCCTGGTACCCAGTTAATCACCCTTCCTTTCTCCTGGAGGCCCCTGGCCACCAGGTGTGGACCGGACCTCCTTCTGCAGGTCTCCTGAACCCGGCGCCAGACAACACGAGAGCTCCAGAGGCAGGGACTGACCTGTTCCTCCCTGTGTCCCCAAGCCCCACACAGAGCAGCGCTACCGAAATCCATGAGGTGATGGGTGGTCTTACCAGATCAAAGACAAAGGGCTGGGCAGGAGAACCCCCAGGGCCACCTCTCCTGCCTGTTTCCTGTGCTGTTGTTGCTCTGCACACACTCCTGGCATGGACATGCTGGATGCCCGATTCACACCCAGTGGTCCTCCTCCCCAGCTGCGGCCCCCAGCACAGCCTATCGCACTGGCACCTGCCATGGTGACTGATCAAATGTGTCTGCATAGCTGGAGCCCGGGGTCCTAGGCCTTAGAGGGGAAGCACACGCAGGGCTCTCCAAACTGAGGGTTGGGACCCACATGATCCGGGAAATCAGCTTAGTGGATTACAATTGAAAAAAAGGGTCAAGCCAGTGGCTCACGCCTGCAATCTCAGCACTCTGGGAGGCCCAGGAGGGAGGATCGCTTGAGCCCAGGAGTTAATGAGACCCCATGTCTACGAAGAATTAAAAAACTGAGCATGGTGGCATGTGTCTGTGGTCCCAGCTATTTGCGAGACTGAAGCAGGAGGATCGTTTGAGCCCAGGACTTTGAGGCTGCAGTGAGCCATGAGGGTCCCACTGCACTCCCGCCTGGGTGAGATCCCATCTCTGGAGAAAAAAAGAGACATGAATCGGAAAAGTAGAGTGCCCTTTGATGTAATCAGGGCAGCTACTGCAACTTATTTTAGCTGTACCTGCATACCTGAGTGTGTATATTCTATCATATAAAACGTGTTTCTTACTGCAGGTTGTGATGAAAAAATTGGAAAGCCACTGGGGTCCTGGCTTTCTTGCGTGCCAGGACCCTCTTTACTCTGTGGTTCTCCTCTCCAGGGAAGCTGGCCTACCTTTCTCAGAACAAAAACATGAATGGGGGCTAACATCTGTGCAGCGATGTTTACACAGATGATCTCATTTACCCTGTGAGGGGTGAGGGGTGTCTGGAGGACTGTGTGATCTTGGGTAAACGGCTCAACCTCTCTGGGCTTCAGTTCCTTCCTAGGTGAAACTGGCTGTGTTAAGGATGCAGACTTTGTGTACACTGGGTGTGAGATAAAAGCAATCATCAGCGCCACTGAACAGACAGAGGAACCAAGTGACTGACGAGCCCTTCGGTGACAGTGAGGGTGCTGGGAGGGTTCAATTCAAGCCATGATGCACAGAAGCTTCCAGATACACCCTGAAGCCCCCAGCACCACCACGCCACAACAGCTAACACGCACTCAGCACTCACTACACACCATGCACAACAGCTAACACACACTCAACACGCACCACACACCACACACAACAGCTAACACACACTCAGCACTCACTACACACCACGCACAACAGCTAACACACTCAACATGCATCACACACCACGCACAACAGCTAACACGCACTCAGCACTCACCACACACCACACACAACAGCTAACACACTCAACACGCACCACACTACACACAACAGCTCACACTCAACATGCACCACACACCACAGCTAACACACACTCAACACTCACCACACACCACACACAACAGCTAACATACACTCAGCACTCACCACGCACTGTTCTAAAGTCCTTTGTGTTCATTTCCTCATTTCATCTTCACAAGAGTCCTAAGGGCTGCGGACTGGTCTTCATTCTGAGATGAAGACACTGAGGCTCACAGGTTAACTCCCTGCTCCGGGTCACTTAGCTCTAAGTGGTGAAACCAAGGGTGTGGCCCTACAGCCCAAATCCCTGTGCCCTGGGAAAGCCGGTTCCACGGCCAGACCTGCCCTGTCCTTACCTCCTGGCCCCATCCTCGATGGTCTCTCCTTCTTGCACTTTGCCCCCGAAACCATTCCACAGGCCGGCCCCGAAGCCTCGCTTTTTCATGCCCAGGAGAACTCGCTGAGGCTGCAGGACCACCACCAGGGTATAGAGCCTGGAGGCGCCCATGGTCCCTGGGTTCTGAAAGGAAGGCGAGAGGGCAGTCAGTTATGATGCGCGTGGAGGAAGCACGTGCCAGGGGCCAGGAGGACTGGGATGTGCTCTGGGAGGCAGGGTGGGGGGTGGTACGCTGTAATCCCCCAGCCCTGCCACGTGTGGCTTCCCTTGTGGCAGGTGGAAACCTGCCATTGAACCAATGATTTTCTGGGGTAGAAACAGAACCCAGTGGTCAGCAGGGCTGATCAAGCAGAACACAGGCTGGCGCTACCTTCCTTCTCCACAACTCAGCCCTCAGGTGCAGAGGACATGACCTTTCCAGACTGCACTCTTGCTCCTGCGTCTACCCCCAGGAACGCCCTCCCATAGACACACAGTGGAGAACAACGGTCCCCGTGCCTGACCAGCACCAAAATAACCACAGTTTATCCTGTGGTTCTCAGGTCAGGCTTCAACTCTGGCCTTTTGATTAATAGGAGCTTCTTTCAGTCTAGTGGGACCTGGCCTCTCTGTAGCAGGCTTCCAGATCCCCAGGAAATGTGTGGTTGTAGACACAGGTCCACCCAGCAGGGCCTGGCTAGTCCTCCCTCCTGTGACAGGAGTTTATACCCCACTCACTCTGCTCCTACTGTGGCTACTGTAGGACCTGGCACCCAGGGGGGCCACTGGAAGTCGCAAGGGCCCTTCCTGCTCCCATAGATGTACAGGTTCAGGTTCAGAGGACTCTCAGGGTGATGCCTCAGCCAGGTCCCTGATGGAAAAAGGACCCTGAAGAAATGCTGGAGGGCCAGGACCAACTTTCCTTTATTTATTTTGAGACGAGATCCTGCTCTGTTGCCCAGGCTGGAGGAGAGTGGCATGATCTCGGTTCGCTGTAATCTCAGCCTCCCTGGCTGAAGCCATCCTCCTGTCTCAGCATCCCACATAGCTGGGACCACAGGCATGAGCCACCACACTCAGCTAATTGCTGTACTTTTAGTAGAGATGGGGTTTTGTCATGTTGCCCAGGCTGATCATGAACTCCTGAGCTCAAGCAATCCACCCACCTCAGCCTCCCAAAGTGCTGAGATTACGGGCGTGAGCCACTGCGCCCAGCCAGGACCAACTTTTCTGGGGTCCACACCTGGCTGAGACACAGGATTCAGGACCAGTGATCCTCCTTGGAAGCTGTGGTGTCTGAGAAAAGGGACTCGATGGTAAGCAAAGAAGAGGGCAGGGAAGTGCTGGGTAGAGGAGGGCGTGGTCTCTGGCTAGGGCTCCACCCCCAGGCCTGTGCCCAGGGACCTAGGTGAGGACAGGCATTTCTGTTTTCCTGCCCAAATGTTGCATTTCCCAAGCCTGCCACGTCCCAGTCCTGTGCCTATAAAACCCCCCAGACCCTAGTGGGCAGATACACAAGCTGCTGGATGTCAAAAGGACGTGGAAAGCACAACAACAGGCACCAGCAGGGAATCAACTGGAGGAAGCATGAGTTTGGCCCAGGCTGCTCAGGAGAATCACCTTCCCACTCCAGCTCCCTTCTGGCTCCCCCATCTGCTGAGGGCGAATTCCACTTATAAAACCTTGCACTCTCTCTCCAAGCCGC
Organism: Macaca fascicularis; assembly: GCF_037993035.2. Taxonomy (NCBI): domain Eukaryota; kingdom Metazoa; phylum Chordata; class Mammalia; order Primates; family Cercopithecidae; genus Macaca; species Macaca fascicularis. The sequence continues at coordinate 35,720,466 of NC_088377.1, read as the reverse complement.
CCTGTGATCTGATTGCTCCGGTACATCAAGGCAAGAAACGCGGGGACACAGAAAGCCCTCTGTCCTTGCGATAAGGCAGGGAGTCTAACAGCTAACACAAGCCACCTACAAGGCTGAACTTTCAGAGTACCCTCTAACACACGCCCACGGGGGCTTCAGGCGCCGCAAATATTCACCCCCAGACACTGCCTGCCCGTCTCTATGCTCCCCTAGAGGCTTGAGCAGCGGGGCACTGAAGAAGTGAGCCACATCCCCATCGCAGGCCCTTCGAGGAGGACAAGGGAACCTTTCCCGTGTCACTGAGACTGGGTCCTGGTGGCGGAGGCAGGTCAGACAGGGTAAGTGGGTTTGTGGCTGAGCTTCACACAAGGCCCGTGTACTTTGTCCCAACACTGATCTGTTCCTGCCAGAAGCCACGGTTTCCAAAGTAAATTTCTGTGATGATTTACTCCTGGTCTCCCCCACGCCTCCGCCCCGCTCTCCTCATCTCTCCCCCAAGCCCTCGGCCCCGCTCTCCTCGTCTCTCCCCCAAGCCCCCGGCCCCGCTCTCCTGGTCTCCCCCGAGTTCCCGGCCCCGCTCTCCTGGTCTCCCCCGAGTTCCCGGCCCCGCTCTCCTGGTCTCGCCTAAGCCACCGGCCCCGCTCTCCTGGTCTCCCCTAAGCCCCCGGCCCCGCTCTCCTGGTCTCCCTCAAGCCCCCGGCCCCGCTCTCCTCGTCTCTCCCCCAAACCCCCGGCCCCGCTCTCCTTGTCTCCCCCAAACCCCCGGCCCCGCTCTCCTGGTCTCCCCCAAGCCCCCGGCCCCGCTCTCCTTTTCTCTCCCCCAAGCCCCCGACCCCGCTCTCCTGGTCTCCCTCAAGCCCCCGGTCTCCCTCTTCTGGTCTCCCTCGAGCCCCCGACCCCGCTCTTCTGGTCTCCCCCGAGTTCCCGGCCCCGCTCCCCTGGTCTCCCTCAAGCCCATGACTTGGCTCCCCCGTTCTCCTCCCGCCCGCTGGCCCGGTTCCCTCCCTCCCTTGTCACCACCACTCCTGGGATCCTCGCGCGCGCTTTTCATACCTGCACCGCCGCTTCCGGGCGCCGGGCCTCTGACCGGAAGTGAGGTCAGGCACTTCCGGCAGCGCGCTGCCGACGTGGGGAAAAATCCATGGCGGGGTGAGCGGGGCGCTACTTCTTTGTGTGCAGGTTACGGGAGTGGTTGGGGGTCCGCCCCGTCGCCTACCTTGGTCCTGGCCTCGGGGCTGGGTGACGAGCGCTGGGCACTGTGGCCGCACTTAGGGAGCGCGACAGGGACGAGGCCGGGGTTCCTGGTCGCAGTTTCCCGGGAGGAGGGCGCCCTCAAGTCTCCAGGGGCAGGGCCGGCTGGGCCGTGGGGAGGCTGGGGCCGGGGACAGAGTCCAGGTGCGGGGGGCAGCGCCGGGGCGCAGATCCGAGGCGCCAGGGGCTAGCCGGGGGCGAGAGTTCGTTTCGTGGGCGGGGTAGCTCTATTGCCCACGCTTCCTGGGCTGTCGAGTGGGTTCTGGCCCCCGAGACCGGCCTGTGCCATTTTCCCGGGAGACCCCTTAAGCCAGGTGAAGACAGCGACTCACGGTCAGCGGTCAGTGCCTCCTGGCTGGTCAGCACGCTTTGGTGCTGCAGAAGCTGGAAGCTTTGGCCGTGGAGCCATGGGGTAGTAACTTTTATTTATTTATTTAAATCAGAAAGACATAGAGACCGGGCTTGGTGGCCCACACCTGTCATCCCAGCACTGTGGAAGTCTGAGGCAGGAGGATCCTTTGAGCCTAGGAGTTCGAGACCAGCCTAACCAATATAGTGAGATGCCATCTCTAAAAAAAGTTTTTAAAAATTAAAAAAAAAAATTAGTCCAGGCATGGTGGTGCACACCTGTAGTCCCAGCTACTCAGGAGGCTGAGGTGGAAGGTTCACTTGAGACCCAGAGGTTATGGCAGCAATCAGCTGTGATTGTGCCACTGCACTCCAGCCTGGGTGATGGCGAAAAAGAAAAAAAAAAGAAAAATGGCTGGGTGAGGTGGTTCACGCCTGTAATCCCAGCACTTTGGGAGGCCAAAGTGGGTGGATCGCCCGAGGTCAGGAGTTTGAGACCAGCTTGGCCAACATGGTGAAACCCCATCTCTCCTGAAAATAGAAAAATTAGCCGGAAGTGGTGGCACACACCTGTAGTCCCAGCTACTCAGGAGGCTGAGGTGGGAGGTTCACTTGAGCCCCAGAGGTTGTGGCTACAGTCAGCTGTGATCGTGCCACTGCACTCCAGCCTGGGTAATAGCAAAACCCTGTCTCTAAAAAAACAAAAAGAAAAAAGAAAAATGGCCGGGTGCAGTGGCTCACATCTGTAATCCCAGCACTTTGGGAGGCCAACGCGGGCGGATCACCTGAGGTCAGAAGTTTGAGACCAGCCTGGCCAACGTGGTGAAACCCATGTATACTGAAAATACAAAAATTAGCCGGACGTGGTAGCAGGTGCACGCCTGTAATTCCAGCTACTTGGGAGGCTGAGGCAGGAGAATTGCTTGAACCCGGGAGTCGGAGGTTGCAGTGAGCCACCACTGCACTCCAGCCTGGGGGCCAGAGTGAGACTCTGTCTCAAAAAAAAGAAAAAACGACATAGAACTTACTTGGTAAGGTTGTTCTCAGAGTTAAATGAGGGGAGGTGTGTATAGCTTCCTGCTTAGCTATTGTGGGCTGTGAACAAATTGTTACAGCATAGCTTATCCAGAGTGTGTTGGAAATTGTCCTTCAACGATTCACAGAGGTTTAGTTCAATTTTATGTTGAGACATGTAGGTGAGAGGATTGTTTGAGCCCAGGAGTTCCAGTCTGCGTTGAGCCGTGACCTCACCACTGCACTCCAGCCTGGGCTATAGAGACCCTGTCTCAAAAAAAAAAAAAAAAAAAAAAAAAGGAAGGAAAAGAAATATGACAGGCCAGTCCCCCCGTATTATTGCCAAAGCCCTGAACTAGGTAACTAAGGCAAGGATCTGTCCTTAGGAGGTTTTCTTGCAGTCTCTCAGAACTCAATGAACATTTTTGCCACATGAGAAAAGAATATTAATTAATTAATTTACATATTTACTTATTTTTTGAGACAGAGTCTCGCTCTGTCACCCAGGCTGGAGTGCAGTGGCGCAATCTCGGCTCACTGCAACCTCTGCCTCCTGGGTTCAGGTGATTCTCCTGCCTCAGCCTCCCGAGTAGCTGAGTTTACAGGCACGTGCCACCACGCCCGGCTAATTTTTGCATTTTGGTAGAGACGGGGTTTCACCATGTTGGCCATGGTTGGCCAGGCTGCTCTCGAACTCCTGACCTCAGGGGATCCACCTGCCTTGGTCTCCAAGAGTGCTGGAATTATAGGTGTGGGCCACCATACCCGGCCCCCTAATCTCTTTTTATAAGGACATCAGTGCTATTGGAATAGGGTCTACCCATATGACCTTGTTTTAACTTGGTCCCCTCTTTCAGGTGTGTGGGTGTATTTGGGTCCTGTCTCCGAATACACCCATATTCTGAGGTACCAAGGGTTAGGACATCAACACATGAATTTTGTGGGGACACAGTTTGGCCTGTGATGCCTGCTTTTCGGCTGTGTAGCCTTGTCAGTTCACCTCCCCTCCTGGGCCTTGGTGCCCCATCTCTAGAAATGAATGAGTTGATCCGAGGGCCCCCCCAGCTTGTGGCCTGCCATTCTGTGTGATGCCAACCTGCCTTCTCCTCTTCTCTCCCACCAGGTACTTGAAGCTGGTGTGTGCTTCCTTTCAGCGCCAAGGGTTCCATACTGCTGGGAGTCGCTGCAAGAATCGGACAGGCGCTGAGCACCTGTGGCTGACTCGGCATCTCAGGGACCCGTTTGTGAAGGCTGCGAAGGTGGCGAGCTACCGGTGTCGAAGCGCCTTCAAGCTCCTGGAGGTGAACGAGAGGCACCAGATTCTGCGACCTGGCCTTCGGGTATTAGACTGCGGAGCAGCTCCTGGGGCCTGGAGTCAGGTGGCGGTGCAGAAGGTCAATGCCGCAGGCACAGGTGGGTCCTCTGCACTGCTGTTGGCACCTTCTGGCTACCCTGAGGTTGAGTGGGCATGGGCAAGCTGCCTCTGCCAGTGGATGCAAGATGCTGGAGCCCTTTTCTAAGGCGTGCGCTTCTGAGTGGGTGGTTTAGTAGGGGTGATGATAAAAATAGGATGCTGCCATTTTCAAAATGAAAGACAAAGTAGAAAGGTGCGGTGAAAATGGAAATCACCTCGCATGAGACCGCCCGGATGTACCAGCACCAGCATGGTGGTGTGTATCCTTCCAGGCTTGTGTTTGCATAGATCCCTCACATTTTCAAAAGCGATGTTGTTCCATACTCTTCTTGCTAATTTGCAGCCTTACTGGAGCTATTTTTGCTTAATAATACATACATACATATATACGTACATACATAGATACATATATATTTTTGTTTTGTTTTGTTTTTGTTTTTCCCCACCCTAGAGGGAGTCTTCCTCTGTTGCCCAGACTGCAGTGCAATGGTGTGATCTCAGTTCACTGCAACCTCCGCCTCCCGAGTTCAAGCGATTCTCCGGCCTCAGCCTCCTGAGTAGCTGGGATTACAGGTGCCTGCCACCACACCTGGCTAATTTTTTGTTTTTGTTTTTTTAAGTAGAGACAAAGATTTCACCATGTTGGCCAGGCTGATCTCAAACTCTTGACCTCAGGTGATCCGCCCACCTTGGCCTCCCAAAGTGCTGGGATTACAGATGTGAGCCACGGCACCCGGCTACTCTTGATGTATTGACATCTCTTCCCAACAGCCCAGCTAAATTTCCAAGTCCCGTAAGCCCTGGAGCTTCCTGGTGGCCCCACTGGGGCTGCTCCCTCCAGAACCTAGAAGAGGCTTCATGGCCAGGGCTATGGATTCGCCACTCTGGGTGAAGCTGAGACGCAGTTTTCAATCTGTTTTATATCTTAGGGTTTTGAGTAAAATTTTCTGTATAGAAAGGTTCCCCTGAATAATGAGATCAGCCAGCTGCCCATACGACGGAAGACACTGTCGTCATTGCGAAAGTTTCATCCTGTTCCATGTAGTGCTTGCACCATAGGCTCTTTAGCCAGCTCCCTCACTGTGGGCGTCAAGCTTACTTTTGGCTTTTTGCTGGGATGCGTGTGCTGTGGAGAATATCCTTGCTGTTTATGTTTCCTGCTGTAAAGCCAGGGTAGCTGCATGCACTGGCATTTGAACAGGGTGAGACAGTCCACCCAGAGCTCTCCCAAATTTCTCCCAAATACCTTAGAGTAGGGATACTGGTCCCCATTTATTGGTGAGAAAACTGAGGCTCAGGGTTTCATGACTTGTTGAAAGTGCAGACCTGGAATGCTGGTACATCTGCCCCACTGCTGGTTTGCGGTAGGTTTGCCGTGAACTCTCAGTGTCTACCTGCATCTGCTTGGGTGGCCCCTGCCCAGACTTAGGCTGGGATATGCCTCTTCTGGCTTTTGAACAGCCCTTTTTTTTTTTTTTTTTTTTTTTGAGATGGAGTCTCACTCTGTTGCTCAGGCTGGAGCGCAGTGGCGCCATCTCGGCTCACTGTAATCTCCACCTCCTGGGTTTAAGTGATTTCCAGCTAATTTTTGTATTTTTTAGTAGAGACGGGGTTTAGCCATGTTGGCCAGGCTGGTCTCGAACTCCAGACCTCAGGTGATCCTCCTGTCTCTGCCTCCCAGCATCCTCGAGGTGCTTCCTGGTACGTCCATCGTGGTCGGCCTGAACAGCCTTTTTATTGTTTTTCAGCTCAGCATTTATTGACTAAATAAGTGGATTTGTGTTGGAAATGTCAGTTCCTTTTCTCATTGCTGAGCTTATCACCGTGGAGTCCTCCTAGTAACTGATTTCAGTGGTTTCTGTTCCCCTAAGTGCTCCTCAGATGAAGCAGGAGAGTGGCTCAGCGTGCCTTGTAGGAAGAAGTGACAGAAGGAGACAGCGTGAGCGTGATCTGCCTGGGCTTGTCCTCCTGGAAGTCACAAGCATGCAGCCAAAGCTGTTTGCCTTCAGTGGAAATTTCCCAAGGTTGTAACATATTGGATATTATAGGAGCGAAAGCTCAGGAGCATAAAGTGAGGCATGAGGCCGGGCGCGGGGGCTCGCGCCTGTAACCCCAGCACTTTGGGAGACTGAGGTGGGAGGATCACCCGAGGTCAGGAGTTCGAGACCAGCCTGGGCAATGTGGTGAAACCCCGTCTCTACAAAAAATTAGCCAGGGGTGGTGGCATGTGCCTGTGGTCCCAGCTACTTAGGAGGCTGAGGTGGGAGGGGTCGCTTGAGCCTGGGGAAGTCGAGGCTGCAGTGAGCTGAGGCCATGCAGTGGAGTGAGACCCTGTCTCTCTCTGTCTCACACGCACACACACAAAAGGATAACTTGCTGATATTTGAGTAACACCAGTTGTAAAACTAAAAAGGTGCCATTGTGTCACCTTAACCTAAAACAAGACTTGTTTCCTATAACTGATGTCAGCGTCTGCCTCCCCCTCTTCTCACTCTGTACCTACATTCAAAGCCCCTCTCACAAGCCCAACACCCCCATCTCCCCAGCAGTCCCCTCCACTGAGGAGAGCCGTAGTTCTGTTGAGAAGTGTCAGAGTTGATAAGCTAAGGGTAGAGTCACAGATGTTCTTGTTCAGTCTGCTTAACAGAAAGGCTGTTCCAACGGTAGGGGGCGAGGAAGAGACCATGTTTCATTCCTAGTTTAAACATTGGAAGTCCAGGTATTTTGAAGATTACCTCATTTTTCAAAGGTAAAACCCCTCAATCTTCAGCCCAGGAAAATGGGACGCCTCACGCCTCATTTTTTTTTTTTTTTTTTTTTGAGACGGAGTCTCGCTCTGTCGCCCAGGCTGGAGTGCAGTGGCTAGATCTCAGCTCACTGCAAGCTCCGCCTCCCGGGTTCACGCCATTCTCCTGCCTCAGCCTCTTCTGAGCTGGGACTACAGGCGCCCGCCACCTCGCCCGGCTAGTTTTTTGTATTTTTTAGTAGAGATGGGGTTTCACCGTGTTAGCCAGGATGGTCTTGATCTCCTGACCTCGTGATCCGCCCGCCTCGGCCTCCCAAAGTGCTGGGATTACAGGCTTGAGCCACCGCGCCCAGCCTCATGCCTCATTTTAGCTGGGTGTCCTGAGTAGCTGAGACTACAGCTAATTTTTATATTTTTTTGTAGAGACAGGATCTTGCTATGTTGCCCAGGCTGGACTAGAACTCCTGGGCTCTAGCAGTTCTTCTCAGCCTCCCAAAGTGCTGAGATTTTAGGTGTGAGCCACCGCACCTAGCTGGTATCAGTTTTTGTACATTATTTTGTATGTGTTCATTTTCCTCATCTCTTGACTTATTTCCAGTAGTTTTTACATTGGAAGCAATTGGATTAAGGTGGAGAAGGAGAATGGATTTATTGATTTAATCCAGAGGCACTTTATGCACTAGTATATTATTTTCTTTTTCTTTTTCTTTTTTTTTTTGAGATGGAGTCTCGCTCTGTCGCTGAGGCTGGAGTGTAGTGCTCTTGAGATGAAGCAAGAGCATGCCTTGTAGGAGAAGGTGACAGAAGGAGAGAGCGTGAACGTGATCTTGGCTCACTGCAACCTCCGCTTCCTGGGTTCAAGAGATTCTCCTGTCTCAGCCTCCCGACTAGCTGGGATTACAGGCATGTGCCACCACACCTGCCTGAGTTTTGTAGTTTTAGTGGAGACAGCATTTCCCCATGTTGGCCAGGCTGGTCTCGAACTCCTGACCTCAGGTGATCCATCTGTGTCAGCCTCCCAGAGTGCTGGGATTATAGTTGTGAGCCACTGCGACCGGCCTATTTTCTATTTTAGTTTATCAAAAGAGCACTCAGAGATAAGAACCCTTTCACAGAGAGTGAGCCTTGGGTAGTGAAATGATACCAGATTTGGAATCAGAAGTCCTGGCGCTTGGCACAGGTCTGCCCATGGCTGAGGATGACTCTAGGACAGTTACTTCCTGTATGGGCCTCAGCTTCTCAGATGTTAAGGCCCACGACTTCCCCCACCACGTGTCTTTATAGGATGTATAGATAGAAAAGGCCTGTGTTTACCTATTTGCACATTAGCTCTTTGCATTGGTCTTGACATTTTACTTTTATTTCATCATTTTGTTGCATGTACTATATTTTTGTGAAAACATTCAGGGTGTAAATAAATAACACATTCACCATTTCTTCCATAGATCCCAGCTCTCCTGTTGGCTTCGTGCTTGGGGTAGATCTTCTTCACATATTCCCCCTGGAAGGAGCAACTTTTCTGTGCCCTGCTGATGTGACTGACCCGAGAACCTCACAGAGAATCCTCGAGGTGCTTCCTGGTGGGAGAGCAGATGTGATTCTGAGCGACATGGCGCCCAATGCCACAGGGTTCCGGGACCTCGATCATGACAGGCTCATCAGCCTGTGCCTGACCCTTCTCAGCATGACCCCAGACATCCTGCAACCTCGGGGAACATTCCTTTGTAAAACCTGGGCTGGAAGTCAAAGCCATCGGTTACAGAGGAGACTGACAGAGGAATTCCAGAATGTAAGGATCATCAAACCTGAAGCCAGCAGAAAAGAGTCATCAGAAGTGTACTTCTTGGCCACACAGTACCAGGGAAGGAAGGGCGCTGTGAAGCAGTGAGGATTTCTTGTGCCATTTTCATAATGGTCATTAGCTTCTTTTAAGCTCGAAACGTAGCCTGAGCTCCTTCCGGAAGAGTTCCTGGGAGATCTGAGCTGATTTTGGAGATGGAACAGGACAAGTGGGGAGTCTCTTTCTTTTTTTTTTTTTTGAAACGGAGTCTCGCTCTGTCTCCCAGGCTGGAGTGCAGTGGCGCGATCTCCACTCACTGCAAGCTCCGCCTCCCAGGTTCACGCCATTCTCCTGCCTCAGCCTCCCGTGTGGCTGGGACTACAGGCGCCTGCCACCGCGCCCGGCTAATTTTTGTATTTTTAGTATTTGGGGTTTCACCGTGTTAGTCAGGATGGTCTCGATCTCCTGACCTCGTGATCCGCCCATCTCGGCCTCCCAAAGTGCTGGGATTACAGGCGTGAGCCAGCGCGCCCGGCTGGGAGTCTCTTTCTTTCTCTCTCTCTTTTTAACCAAAAAGAGATGACAAAACTAAGTTCAGGGGCCATGGAAAATGAAAAAGTCCTCTATATTGATTTGTGAGGAGAAAGTTATCAAGAGAAAGAGGTGAGGATGGAAGGATGAAGAGAGACAGACTGTGGGAAGAATCAGAAGGAATCCGCTGAGGCAGGGATGGGTGTGCCCATGTGTGCCTTGACGGGACTTCATCTTACAGACTGTTAAACTGTCACACAGAAACAGGCTTTCCACTGCTCCTCCCAGAGCACCATGCACAGGTTTCCAGTTCTTAGTGTGGCTATTTAAAGTAGAAAATCTGGGGGCTGGGTGAGGCCACTCACACCTATAATCCCAGAAGGCTGAGGCTGGGGGATTCTTGAAGTCAGAAGTTCAAGACCAACCTGGGCAACATAGCAACACCCACTGTCTCTACAAAAATGAAAAAACAAAAAACCAAACCAAAAGAAAAATCTGAAATTTCCATCTGGGGATTAAATTCTTTCTTTCTGGTGAGTAATCTAGAGATTCATGCATTCTTCAAGCAGCAGAAGTTCCCAGAGCGATTAGGGAAGACGTATGGTCTGAATTTACTCATGCACTGGGTGTGCTTTGGTTTTCGCTGGAAATTTGTATCTGTGTCTGGACTCCCAAGAACATAAAGGTAATTGCCAAAGCAAGCAGTGATGTGGTGTGTTTATTTTCTTTTACTCTTCTAGGAACTCGATGCAGCTTTATATTTATTTATTTATTTATTTATTTATTTATTTATTTATTTAGAGACGGAGTCTCGCTCTGCCACCCAGGCTGGAGTGCAGTGGCCGGATCTCAGCTCACTGCAAGCTCCGCCTCCCGGGTTCACGCCATTCTCCTGCCTCAGCCTCCCGAGTAGCTGGGACTACAGGCGCCTGCCACCTCGCCCGGCTAGTTTTTTGTAGTTTTTAGTAGAGACGGGGTTTCACAGTGTCAGCCAGGATGGTCTCGATCTCCTGACCTCGTGATCCGCCCGTCTCGGCCTCCCAAAGTGCTGGGATTACAGGCGTGAGCCACCGCGCCCGGCCGCAGCTTTGTATTTAATAAAATAGAAGTTGCATTATTGTAAGGGACTTTCATGCTTTTAAGTTTTGTTTTTTTAAAACTGGCTTCCTCAAAGCCATTTCCTGGAGGTGTACTCATCCCTCAAGAAGTGTGTTGACTGTAACTATGATTCAATTCCAAGCACCAGTGCGGTAAGTCTGGAAACCCAGGAATCGCCATCAGGGATCTGGGGCTTGGTCCAGCTCCCCAAAGGAAACTGCAGGTCAGATGTTTTGACTTGTTTTTTTTTTGAAACGGAGTCTCGCTCTGTCGCCCAGGCTGGAGTGCCTTGAAACGGCTCACTGTAAGCTCCACCTCCCGGGGTTCACGCCATTCTGCCTCAGTCTCCTGAGTACATGGGACTACAGGCACCCACCACCAAGCCCGGCTAATTTTTTTTTTTTTGTATTTTTAGTAGAGACGGGGTTTCACCGTGTTAGTCAAGGTCTTGATCTCCTGACCTCGTGATCCACCCGCCTCGGCCTGCCAAAGTGCTGGGATTACAGGCGTGAGGCACGGCGCCCGGCCGCCAGATGTTTTGGCCTTTCATTTTATTTCTGGTTGCAGTCAGGTAGTTAAGTCCAGGGACTCTCTTGCCCTACTCCACCTCGTTCTCATTCCCTTTCATTTCCGGGGCACACAACTTGGAAGTCTTTTTCTCTGGAAGAAGAAAAATTCAATGTAGACCCTTAGGAACAGCATCTTCTTAGAGGGAAGCCAGGGACTGGGCAGAGGTGGGAAGAAGAGAGGAGGCACACTCTTCTCAGGAAGGCTCCAAATTGAAGGATAGACGAAGGTTACCGTAATAATAGTGGGGCCTGACCTCACCCCGTTGGATTTTGTGCCTTGGCTTGCAGAGCATTAGGAGGTAGCCTAGTAGCATAAATTGCATTTCTAGTGGGCCCAGATAAAAGCAAAATAACGGATTGATTCAAGCTGATACTGAGTAGCAAAATTTTGGGAAGAGTCAACAATGCAAGTTTGTTGCAGGAGGCTGCTATGGGCGCGGCTATTCCACACATTACGGCGCGAGGCGAAAGCCTTAGTGGAAGCGCGTCCTGCGCGGGGTCGGGGACCCCGACTGCGCCTTGGCCCGGCCTTCGGTTCCGAGTCCTTTCCGTGTGTAGTCTCCCGGGGGTGGCGGCTCTGGGTGCGGGCACGGAGGCCCCAGGACCAGCTGGTGCGAAGACTCGGTTCTTTACGGCCCGGTTCCCACCCAGGTCTCGCGAGAGCGCAGGCGCAAGTGTCGCGATAAGTGGGCGCGGGCGGAGCGGAGGGAGATCCGAGCGGCGGCGGCAAGTGGGCTGCGGGAGACTGAGGTGAGCGGCCCGGCCTTCGCGGGCGGCGGGGTTCTGGGGTCCTGGGGCCCCGGGGGTGGCAAGGGCGGGGCCGAGGGCCCGGACCGGGTGTGCCCGCCAGGGTGGGGCACAAGGACCCTGGACCCCGTGCCTCAGGACCGCGCGCCCGCCCCGCCTCCCATGGGCGCGCTCCCCTCTCTGTGCTCTCCCCTCCTCTCTCCTCCTCTTCCCACTCCCCTGTCCCCACTCCGCTGTCCCCACGCCCCACTTCGGGCTGTGCTGGGTACAGCGGGCCCCTCGCCTGGGTTTCCGCAGCCGTCCCTTGTGCCAGGGCGGGCGGCCGAGGGGCGCGTGCTCGTGGCCCCAGCCCCGGGGTCCGGGTGCCCCCCGTGGGGGTCCCCGTGCCCGCCGTGGGGGTCTCCGGGCTAGGGTGCCGGCGCGCCGAGGAAGGGGCCTGAGCTGGCGCCTGGTGGAGAAGTCGGGGCTGCAGGGGCTCTTGGCATCCTCGTGGCTCGCGCGGGCCCGCTCTCAGGAAGGGGGCGTGTGGGCCCGGTTTCCCCTCGGGGATGGCAGGGGTCGCCCTGGTCTCTTCTGGGCAATGGAGGAATTGGGCTGTGGAGCCTCCCTGCAGGCGGGCCTGCCTCTGCGGGGCTCGCAGCCTGGGGAGCTCAGGGCTCTGCTTGCAGCAGGCCGAGGTTCTTGTTCAATGGAAACTCAGAAACTGTGCAGCTGCAGGAGTTCTACCTTTGGTTGTTAAACGCGCTTGGCTGTTCCCCTTGTTAGGGCTGGTGGGCCGGCCTGCCGTGAGACCATCGTCAGCGCAGGTGTTAGGGGTGCAAAGTTCTTTGCTGCTGCTTGTCTTCAGCCTTCCAACGCCAGACAGACCCAAGTTCCCAATCTCCGTTCTGTAACTTTTTGAAGCTTCAGTTTCATCATCTCTAGAATCTGTGTAAAAAGACCTGATTCACCACCCTGTTAAGATTGAGCTTACAAATGTAGTGCTGGTCAACCTGCGGCTGCATTCCCATTATCTAGCAGTGGAAGACTTGAGGGATATTGACCCCATTCCCCACAACTTTGCAAGTAGATTTCACTGTCATGAGTTGACAGATGAGGAAGCTGAAGTTCAAGAAGTCTCCGTGCTCGGAAATGTCAGATACCTTTCTTTCCAGTACCTAGTTGAAAATAGTAGTAGTACTTATTAATGTCACTAGAAATAAACAATGAAAATTAGCACAGCTGTGATGATCATCTTTACTGTCACTGTTGCATGCCTCATTTCTGATTCCCAGAGGCCAGACTTTTTAAAAAATTAATTATTATTATTTTTTGAAACGGTGTCTTGCTCTGTTGTCCAGGCTGGAGTGCAGTGGTGCGATCTCAGCTCACTGCATGCAACCTCTGCCTCCTAGGTTCAAGCAATTCTCCTGTCCCAGCCTCCGGAGTAGCTGGGATTACAGGTGCATACCATATCCGGCTTTAATAGAGACAGGGTTTCACCATGTTGGCCAGGCTGGTCTCGAACTCCTGACCTCAGGTCATCTGCCCGTCTTGGCCTTGCAAAGTGCTGGGATTACAGGCATGAGCCACAGTGCCTGGCCTTAATTAATTAATTAATATTTATTTATTTTGAGGCACAGTCTTACTCTGTTACCCAATCTGGAGTGCAGTAGTGCGGTCTCAGCTCACTGCAACTTCCACCTCCCAGGTTCAAGCGTTTCTTGTGCCACAGCCTCCTGAATAGCTGGGATTACAGGCGCGCACCACCACACCCGGCTAGTGTTTGTATTTTATTAGAGATGGGATTTTGCCATGTTGGCCAATCTGGTCTTGAACTCCTGACCTCAAGTGATCTGCCTGCCTCCACCTCCCAAAGTGCTGGGATTACAGGCGTGAGCCATCCCACCTGGGCAGGAGGCCAGACTTTTTTGTGAGTGCTCCTGGTAGTTAGTTTCAGGCATCAGCTGACTGGATTCAGGAATTTCTAGAAACCTGGGAAAGCATCATTTTTGTTTCTGGGTGTGCCTGTGAGGGTGTTTCCAGAGGTGATGAGCTTGGGAGTCTGAGTGGACCAGGTGCTGAAGATCCACCCCCCAGTGTTGGGGGCACCATCCAAGAGCCTGGGGCCTGGAGAGGACAAAAACAGAAAAGACGAATGTGTCCATCTGCCTGCGGGAGCTGGGATACACCCTTCTTCTCCTCTCCTCAACAGCAGCACTCCAAGCTCACCGGCCTTTGGTCTCCAGGACTCGTTCCAGCAGTTCCTCGAACTGAGAATTACACCATCGGCCCCCCTGGCTCTGAGGCCTTCAGACTTGGACTGTGTCACACTGCCAGGCTTCTAGGGCTCCAGCTTACAGACGGCCTGTTGTGGGACAGTCTCCCTAATCGTGTGAGTCCGTTTCCCTAATAATGCCCCTCTCGTGTGTCTGTCTCTGTCCTGTTGGCTCTGTCTCTCTGGAGAACCCTCTTACAGTGCTGTGGGAGGACGTGCCACCTGAGTGCTGAGCTCCGCCTCTTGGGCGCCAGCTGTCTGTGTGCAGCTGAGACTCAGTCGGTGGCTCAGTGGCGGGGATTTGGTGGCATGCTTTCTTGCTTCCATTTTTTGTCTGGTAAATTGGCAGCATGGCTCCCAGTTGCCTTTGAAGAATGTGGTTACAGACACTGGTGTATTATGGGCTCCAATGAGCGTTAGGGGAGTGGGGATGTCCAGAGGCCCCGCTGACTGCACAGCTGATGGCACGTAGAAAGGCTGGCCCTGACCAGTCCTTTGTCTGTTCCCAGAAGGAAAGCAACCATGGAAGACCTGGGGGAAAACACCACGGTTTTATCCACCCTGAGATCTTTGAACAACTTCATCTCTCAGCGGGTGGAGGGAGGATCTGGACTGGATATTTCCACCTCGGCCCCAGGTTCTCTGCAGATGCAGTACCAGCAGAGCATGCAGGTGAGTGGCATGTGCCTGGGTGGGAGTCTTCTCTGGGGAGACCCCTGGGCCCAGGCAGGGCCTGTTCAAGTGTTCTGTAGTTGAGGTGGGTCAGTATTAGCTCAGCCTAGAGACCAGCTGCTCATCTTCCAGGCCTCACTGTGGCCACTTCTCGTTTTGGGGCAGTAGCTGGAGGCTAGTTGGGGCCCTGAGCCATCCTGGCTCGAAGGCCTGCCTTGTTAGCACCCTGAGTGGGCCTGGCGCTCAGCATTGCATTCACACAAGTGCACCCACAGACCCTGGTGACAGGATCGGAAAGCCAGTTCGTTCATCTAATTGAGGACAGAACCCAAACTGCCTGGGAGTGTGAGCAGCAGGACCGTCGGGCAGGCTGTGTCGGAAACACAGTGCGGGAGTGCCCGGCAGCCCAGAGACAAAGCCACAGCCGTGAGCAGAAGGACGGGATGTTTTGTGGTCTCAGGCTGTAGAGGGCCATTTTCAGATTTTGGGGTGATTTTTACGGATTTCTTCTATAAAATAGTTGTATTTGGTTTCGTTACTAGTTCTTGGGGGATTGCTCACTGTAGACACAACTGCAGAGGACTCAGGTCTCCTGAAGGACTTCAGGATCCAAAGAGTGATGGGCCCAGCCCCACGTGGGGCTGGGATAACGGGGCCCCCGAGTGGTGGGGAGTGGAGTGCTGGGGAGTGCTGGCAAGTAGTGTCTCCAGCCTTGCCTGGGCCCTGTGGCTGCACAGGCTCCTCTAGACCCCTCTGCCTGGACCCTCTTTCCCAGTCCCTGCTGCAGGCCCCAGAGCCATTCTGTAGTCCTGTGCCCATTAGAGGAGGCTCTGGCTTCCTGTGCTCTCAGAGCCCAGATGAGGCCCTGCTGCATTTGGTAAAGCTGTGTGTGTGTGCATTTGTTTTGTTGCATAATTGAATTAATATGTGTTTATTAGAATGCTAGCTTGTGGCTGGATGTGGTGGCTCACGCCTGTAATCCCAGCAGTTTGGGAGGCCGAGATGGGCGGATCACGAGGTCAGGAGATCGAGACCATCCTGGCTAACATGGTGAAACCCTGTCTCTACTAAAAATACAAAAAATTAACTGGGCGTGGCACCTGTAGTCCCAGCTGCTCGGGAGGCTGAGGCAGGAGAATGGTGTGAACCCGGGAGGCGGAGCTTACAGTGAGCCGAGATCGCGCCACTGCACTCCAGCCTGGGCGACAGAGCGAGACCCCGTCTCAAAAAAGAAAAAAAAAAAAGAATGCTGGCTGCTAGCTTGCTTACTGCCGTTTCTTCATGAGGACAGTTTTGTATTCTGAGATTAGGTCACGTGTATATGTGTGTGTATGTATATATGTGATATGTATATGTAAATGCTCTTTTATGAAATTATGAAGGTAATAGATGGTTGTTGTTTTTATCACTGGCAAAATTAGAAGTTGCCAACTCTGAACTGGTTGCGGCGGCTCACGCCTAGAATCCCAGCACTTTGGGAGCCTGAGGTGGGTGGTTCACTTGAGGTCAGGAATTTGAGACCAGCCTGACCAACTTGGTGAAACCCCATCTCTACTAAAAATACAAAAATTAGGCGGGTGCGTACACCTGTCATCTCACCTACTCGGGAGGCTGAGGCAGGAGAATCGCTTGAACCCAGGAGGCAGAGGTTGCAGTGAGCTGAGATCACGCCACTGCCCTCCAGCCTGGATGACAGAGTTGGCAACTCTGGTCTGAAATGCTGTAATTTCCTTGATGCAAATGTCTGGGACCTCTTGGCCTATCTGTCAAAGCTTTGGGATTCTAGTCTGTCTTGGACCTGAGAGGCCCCCAGTGCTCACTGTTAAGGGCCTTTCGGTGAGGGGATCAGTGATGGGGTGCGGTAGTCAGAGCGAGGTGGCGAGCAGAGTGATGTCGGTGAGCCCAGCCTTGGTCCCTGGCCCCTGTCACATCCCGTTTCTGGACTTTGTTGTGGTTCTTTCTCTCCTGCTGAGCCCCCAGCATGGCAGAGAGGGCCTGGAGTCCATGGCAGGCCGGGGAATGTGTGCTGTCTGGTTTATCACACATCTGTGTTGATTTAATGTAAGGGCAAGCTTTCAGTTGCTGTCTTTCAGTTGTAGTTAGCTCCAGGCAGAGGTGGCACACGGATCAGGTGTGTCTGGGACTCCTGGTCCCTGCCGGTCATGCCCCCTGCAGGTGGGGTGCCCACCCTTCTCGAGAGGCTCAGGTTTGACTGCAGACACAGAAGTGAGACCAGGAAGGCTGCTGAGTTTGAAGGGCAGTCTTAGGAATGCCCAAACAGCGGCAGCTGGGAATCGAGACACGGTAACATAGTAAGAAAGGAAGCGTGGGCTTGGGCCACCAGAGAACACAGGTGGGAGGACAGAGAAACTTCCCTCCCCCGTCCCGGGCTTTCCTAGCCTTGGCATGCTTGGCATTTGGGTTGGGTAATTCTTTTTTTCTCAGGACTTTCTTGTGCATTGTGGGCTGTTGAACAACATCCCTGGCCTCTACCCCCTGGATGCCAGCCAGCAGCACACACATATGACTACCCTTCTGTGACAGTCAGGTGTCTCCAGACAGTGCCAGATGTTCCCAGGGGCAAAACTGGCCCTCATTGGGAACCACCACTCTACTCTGGTGCTTATCAAACTTTCACGTGCATGTGAACGCCCTGAGAATGTGTTTAAAAAGAAGTTTCTTTTTTTCTTTTGGAGACAGGGTCTTACTCTGTCATCCAGGCTGGAGTGCAGTGGTATAATGTTGGCTCACTGCAGCCTCCGTCTCCTGGGTTCAAGTGATTCTCCCACCTCAGCCTCCGGAGTAGCTGAGATTACAGGTGCGTACCACCATGCCCGGCTAATTTTTGTAGTTTTGACTAGAGACAGGGTTTCACCATGTTGGCCAGGCTAGTCTCGAACGCCTGACCTCAAGTGATGTACCCACTTTGGCCCCCGAACTACTGGGATTACAGGCATGAGCCACCGTGCCTGGCCTAGATTTTTTTTTTTTCCAAGACGAACTCCTGCCCTATCACCCAGACTGGAGTGCAGTGGTGTGATCTTGGCTCACTGCAACCTCCACCTCCTGGGTTCAAGCATTTCTCCTGCCTCAGCCTCCTGAGTAGCTGGGATTACAGGTGTGCACCACTACGCTGGCTAATTTTTGTATTTTTAGTAGAGACGGGGTTTCCCCATGTTAGCCAGACTGATCTCGAACTCCCGGCCTCAAGTGATCCACCCGACTTGGCCTCCTGAAGTACTGGGATTACAGGCGTGAGCCACTGCGCCCAACCTAAAGAGAAGATTCTGATTGAATAGATCTGGGGTGTAGCCTGAGACTCTGCATTTGTTAAGTGCTGAGAGATGCTGCACTGCAAGGCTCTGGGCTATATGAAGAGTTGGTGACTGCCTTTTCCTCCAGCTGAGCAGGTCGTACCCAAAGGCCGACTCTGGAACTGTTTGGCAAGTCTTCTGGGGCTCTGTGAGGCTCAGCTCACCTGTAATCACTAGGCCTGTGTGGTAGGCAGGCTTCTGAGAGGGCCCCCAGATTCCAGGCTCTAGTGCACACTCACCTTCCTACTGCCTCCCAGGTTTAAGTCGATACTGACTAGGTATCATTGTGGGATTGTGCAAATGTAATTAAGGTCTCAGATCTGTTGACCTTGAGATAAGGAGATTACCTGGGTGGACTTGATCCACTCCCTGGGTGGGCTTGATCTGCTCACCAGAGCCCTTTAAGTCTCAGTCCAGACATTTGAGGCGGAGCAGTCAGAGACATGGCAGGAGCGGGATTTTACAAGGGAGATTGGACGTGGTTGATTTTGGAGAGGGAGAGGTCCATGTGGCAAGGGATGTGGGCAGCTCCTAGGAGTGGATGGCCGTACTGGGCTGGCAGCTGGTCGGGAAGGAGACCTCATTCTCCATCCCTGTGAGCTTGTGAGAGGATGCTGAGCTCCACCTGAGAACACGACCTGGTCGACTGCATTGATTTTTAGCCTGGGAGACCCTGTTCAGAGAACGCAGCCACCTACGTCTGGACTTCTGACCCACAGAGCCATTGGCTGGTAAATAAATGGGTGGCATTCGAGGCCATTGCGTTCACTAATATGCTTAATGTCATCTCAAAAGACGTCTTCCTCTTCCTAAGCTTTTTCACCTTCCCACTGCCTGCCACTCCCCGGTTCCCCAGCCTGGGGCCCGGTAGCTGGGGCACATCAAGAATTAGCACAGGACCTGCGGGAATGGGTGCTCAGAGATGTGTCCGCTGCACTGAGTCACTCAACCTTGTTTGATGCAGTCACTGAGCATTCTGTTTTTCTTTGGGTATGTCCCTCTCAGCTGGAGGAAAGAGCAGAGCAGATCCGTTCGAAGTCTCACCTCATCCAGGTGGAGCGGGAGAAGATGCAGATGGAACTGAGTCACAAGAGGGCTCGAGTGGAGCTGGAGAGAGCGGCGAGCACCAGTGCCAGGAACTACGAGGTGGGTTCACGTGGGGCGAGGGTCAGCCCAGCCAGCCACTGAAGCAAGGGGACTGTGCACCGTACCTGCCAGGTCGTAAGAAATCAGATCCCAGTACCTGGGAGCAAGAGGGCTGTGCACGGTACCTGCCAGGTTATAAGAATTCAGATCGCAGCCCCTGGGAGCAAGGGGGCTGTGCATGGTACCTGCCAGGCCGTAGGAAATCAGAACCCAGCTGACTGGAAGCCTGACATGCCCTGTGTCACGGTTGCCAGGACATTCCTTCTGAGGCCACGCATGCTGTGGGGCAGGTATTGGTTATGCTTGCTGTCCTAGAGGAGGATGGCATGAAATGGGAACACTTGCTGTGTCTGTTCAGTGAGGCTGCGGTGCCGGCACAGATTCCTTTGTTGGGTCTCCTGGTTTCCTCTTCCCTCTGGAAGAATTGGAATGCAGGTCTGACAGAAATGCCGAGTGGTGTAGGAGGGACAGGCTTAGGAGGTCACGGGGTGGAACAGGGTCCCGGTCCATGCTGGGCCTTTGGGTTGGAGGGCCCTAGCGAAGGGTGCCGGCCTCACTGGTGGCTGTGTGTTGCTCCTGGCTCACCCAGGGCAGCAGGGAAAACACCCTGTCCTTGGGGAGGGAATTAGGTTTCCACTGAGTGTGCGAATTCCCTCTGCTCTGATGAATAGCGCTTTGCCAGCGTTTCGGTCAGTGCTGATCAGTTGTGGAAATGCTGCCAAGGTTCAGGCAGAGTATTGGGCGGGAAGTCTCCTTGGCCTGTGTGCCCTCTTTCGGCGGGTAGATGTCTAGCCCCTCCCTGGCATCGTGCGGTTTGTTCACACACTCTCCTAGGCCCTAGAAAAATAGCTCACGTCTTCCGGGGTGTGATGCTGGTTGGATTCCTTGCCCCTGGCCTGCAGATCCTGGCTGTGGTGCGTTGTGTGGGCTCAGTGAGCCTGAGGTGCCATGGGGTGGGGGCCACGGCCTCAGGCTTGGCTCCATTGCTGCTTTGAGAGCTGTTTTCCCTGAGAGGTGGGGCTTTTGCTCACGGCCTGGGTGGGTCCTAGGAGGGACAGTCCTGGAGGAATTGGTGGGAAGGGGAGGGAGAGGCCACAGGAATCTCCCTAACTATTGAGGTTCCCTTGTTAGGGGTAGAGAGGTGGCACCAGGTCATTAGTTTGGAGGCAGCGTGCTCATGGCATGGCTGTGGCTCTCAGGCAGGAGGAACGGAGTGTGCAGCTGTTGGAGTTCCTCTGGGGCCGAGAGTCCCTGAGGGCAGGGCCCACCTGACTCCGCCTAGGATCTCCATTGTGTGGCGCAGCTTATGGCATTTTATGGGTACTCACAAATGTTGTATTGAGGGAGGAGTCATTGTAGGGTCTCCGGGGGCCCTTTCTTGGGGAAATCCAAGAATGCAGGTGAGTGAGCTTACACTTGGGGCTCCTTGCTGAGCTCCAGCCACCTTCTAGCAGGACTTTCCTTCCTTGCCCACAGACACAGCTGCACAGGATCCCAGGAACAGTTGGAACCAGTAGTCTTCCAATTGTTCCTTGGAGTTCCACCTGGAAATACCTATTAGGGGTTGAGACCTAAGTGTCTGAAGTCCGGCGACCTGCTGGCTGCCCTGTCTGCACTAGGACTGGCAGTCCCGGGCCTGGTGCCCCATCTGGCTGTGATGGTGCTGAGCGGAGCCCCATGCCAACCCCAGCTCCTGTTCTGCATCACAGAAGAGTCTCTTGGTTGTTGTGAGGCAGCCCTTGCAGCTCACAAGGGCTAGAGTCCCTCCGAGGTGCGGGTCAGCCTCTCTCAGAAGGCAGCCACCTCTGTAACACCTCTCCTGGGCTTTGGGCTGGAGTACCCCAGATGAGGACAGCACAAGCTCATACTCCTCCCTGGGCTCAGGGGGAGTGCTTGGAGCTTCCCGAGGAAGGCAGGGCGAGAGGGTCCCAGAGTGCTGGGCTCCATCAGGACTCACCGCCTTCACCTCCTGGGACTCTTGTACCTGGCAGTGAACTTGCAGGGCCTGCGGGTCATTAGAGTCAGGAGGTCTGAGCGTGCTTCTTGGTTATGTCCCATCCCAACCAGTGAGAGCCACGCAGCCTCCCCAAGGCCAGTCGGGGGGGTGGCTCTGGAGGTTTGTGTGAGATGGTGTGCATGTGTGGCAGATTTGAGCCCAGTGTAAACTGCTTCTGTCCGCAGCCTCCTGCTCACGCCACCTGTCTCTGCCCCATCGGCTGCTCGCTGGGGGAGTGCCAGCTCATTTCAGTGCCGGCCAGAGTGAAGTTAGACAGGATTTGCTGGTGCTGTGAAAGCTCAGCTTCTCCCCAAGGTCAATGCTGAATTGTAGATTTCCCGTGCTCCCTCTCCCTGCAGAGGCAACTGCTGAGCAGACGGTGTGATGAATGTGTGTGTGATCTGTGCCAAGTGCCCGTCCTGGGAGTCCTGACTTTGCACAGTGCTCACCGTCATGGCGCCTCAGCGGGGGCGCCGGCACTGGAGCTGGGTCCCAGGTTCCATCCTGGTTCTGCCGCTGACTTGGCTGATGCGTCCTGCTCACCTCTTTTTTGCGCCTCGGCCTGTTCTGAGAGAGGCGTGGGGGTGAGGGCTCCCCGCTGACCCTCCCGTGGGTGGCACATGGCATCTGACTCTTGCTCTCTTGACAGCGCGAGGTTGATCGCAACCAGGAGCTCCTGACGCGCATCCGGCAGCTTCAGGAGCGGGAGGCTGGGGCGGAGGAGAAGATGCAGGAGCAGCTGGAGCGCAACAGGCAGTGTCAGCAGAACCTGGACGCTGCCAGCAAGAGGCTTCGTGAGAAAGAGGACAGCCTGGCCCAGGCCGGCGAGGTGAGCGGGGCCTCCGCTCCGCGGGGACTGCCCTCCTGGCACTGTTTTCCTGAGGAGAGGGAATGCATGCTCTTGTTCACCACTGCAGCGCCGCGCCTGTGTTTTTAATTGTGCTTCCCACACGGACAGCTGCGTTTTTTGCATAGTTGTAATCAGTAGAAGTATTAATTTTCCATTCTATAGTTCTCAATTAAAAAGTTGAGCACTTGGGCTGGGCGTGGTGGCTCATGTTTGTAATCCCAGCACTTGGGAGGCCAAGGTGGGTGGATCACCTGAGGTCGGGAGTTGGAGACCAGCCTGGCCAACACGGTGAAACTCCATCTCTACTAAAAATACAAAAATTAGCTGGGCGTGGTGGTGGGCGCCTGTAGTCCCAGCCACTCGGGAGGCTGAGGCAGGAGAATCGCTTGCACCGGGGAGGTGGAGGTTGCAGTGAGCTAAGGTCACGCCATTCCACTCCAGCCTGGGCAACACAGTGAGACTCTGTCTGAAAAAAAAAAAAAAAAAAGTTAAGCAGTTTTTTTGCATTTGTAATTATGAATTTTGAAGGCTGATGAATCCGTTTTTTGTCGTTTATGGACTTTTAGTGTGTTTGTGTTCACTTGTGTATCTATGCAGCCCTCGCTTCTGTTGACTTTGGACAGACCCCTAGGCCTGGGCTATAAGGTCCCCAGCGATGGCGGTCTCTGTAGCGGTTGTTCTCAGAGCCCCGGCTGAGGGCTCCAGTTTCCCTGCAGCCTTCCCTGTCGTGGATGGTGGTCTTTTCTGGAAATAGCTGTTCTTTCGTCAGGAGGCTTAAGTAGGCACGAATGGATTTGCATTTCTTTGACTATCCGCAAGGTCTACAGGGATCTGATGGTGTCGGGAGAATTGCCTCTGAACCGGAGCCTGTGTGAACCACAGTCCTGGTGAAGGTTGCTTGCATTTTAGAAACAGCCTGGATGTGGGCGCTGGTGGAAATTGGAATCTTCTGACCTCTCCTGTCCTTTTTCTGTGAAGATCAAGATTGCTGGTGCCAAGAGGAGACATGCAAATCTGCTGGCATAGGGGTGGGGGTGGGGTGGGCGTGCAGCAAGCGTCCTGGAGGGGTCCAGAAACTGGCCCTGCGTCCTTTCTGTGGGTGGTGCTGGGGAAGCGTGTTGAGGTTGTTCCCCCATCTGCTTCTGGAGGGAACGTTGGCAGGAAAGGAGGTGTGATTGGCCTCCGAGAAGCTGCTCTTGCCTTGCCCGTGCTCTGGGTTCCAGTTCCTGTGTGCTGGGCTGTGCTGGAGGTGGGTCAGACCCTGTCCCCGCTGCCTGTGGGCACCTGCGGTTCCATGGGGGAGGGTGAGTCGTGCCCAGCACTCCACGAGGGGCAGAGGAGTGGGAGACTGCAGGAGCCGCAGGGTGGTGCCCAGTGGGGTGGGGCTCCGTGAGGGGAAATCGCGCTGCTGCAGGCGCTGCTGCTTTGGCCTGTCACGTCTAAGCTAGGGTGGCAGCTCCTCAGGGCAAACCCTCCTGCTCACTAGGCCTTGGCTGCCTTCTCCTGTCACAGGGCCCTGATTGTCAACCTCCTTACTCTGGAATTGTCTTATGCGCCTCTTCCTTGCCAACTGTCCGGCGTCCCCTACAACACAGGTGCCCCTGCGGGCAGGTGGGCTCGGCCCTGCATCCAGCCTGGTCCCGGCATCCGGTGTGTATTAGTTGAGTTCAGAAGACCTCTGGGAGGATGTGTTTATTGTTAGTATGTTTTTAATACCTTCTTTTTTGACTCCCAGGTTAATGCTTCACCATTGGGTGAAGTAAACTGTACCCGTTGTGGGCATTCTGGGAGCACACCGCCCCCATGCGCGCCTTCCCAGAGCGTCGTGGGGTGGACGGCAGTGATAGGGTTCAGCGGGCTGAGCTGGCCACGGGTTCTCAGGAACAGGGAAATGAGTGCTGTGGGCTCCTTGTTTGCGGAGGGTGCCACCCAGCCAGGCCCACCCAGGTCGTTTGCTGTGTGAGTTTGCCATTGTCCTGCCCTGGGGGCATGGTCCCCAGAGCTGACATCACGCCCATGTGTTTCCCTGTGTTAACTTACAGTGATGCTTCTCAGGGTCTGTCCGGCTTCTCACATTGGCTCGACCCACGTGCTCTTTCTCTGAGGACACCTAGGGTTTTCTGAGCTTTTCCAGAGGGTTAGGGTCCTCAGAAGGTTGCCTGGTGAGGGTGGTCAGGATGAAGCGTGGTGGTTCTGTCACGCGCGGGTTCCGTGCTGTCAGGCAGACCTGGTGTCCTGGAGGCTGCCAGAGAGGCTGTTGGCTTTGCCTCCCCAGGGGCGCTCCTGCCTGTGCTATGCGCTCCCCTTCCAAGCACATGGCCTCCCCAACAGCTACCGCCTAGCCCCCTGCACAGCCTCCGTCTTTGTCCTGTTGGTTGGCCAGTGCCTTGCTGTTGTTCGAGGGCGATGTCATTAGCAAACAGCCGGCATAGTAGTATTGGGGTGGCTGGGGAGGGACGACAGGAGCCACTATTGGAGGGAAGACCAAAATGATGGTGTGGTGGGTATGTGGATGCCTGGTGGGACTTTGGGAGCATGCAGCACTGGCACAGAGACTGCCAGGTGCCAGGCCTGAGAGTCCAGGCCCATCTTGGCTGGTGAGGACTTTTGCTTCTGAAGCCGCCTTACCAAGCCTCCTTTCCAGGGGCCCTGGCTGGGGCCTGGGTCTCCTCAGTCAGCTCCTGCATGGCTCGTTGCAGGCTCTGGGCTGTGCTGCTCTGGAGCGCCAGGAGGAGGGTGGGCCTTGCGTGTGAGTGCCTGCCTGGACCCGCATCCTCCAGAAGGAGGTGACTCTGCCCCCTGGCCCTCTGCTCCTCTGCTCCCCTTGTCCCCCTCGCCCGCTTGCCGTCTGTCCCCCTACCCTCTGTCCCTCTGCCTGATGCCCCTCTGCCCCCTATTCCTCTGCCCCTCTGCCTCCTGCTTGGTTGTAGCATGTGGGTGGTGCCTCTCCGCTCTTCTCACCTCCATGTGCTCCTTCCATACATGGGCTCTACTCACTGAGTGGCTCTCTGGCCCCCTCTGCTTTTAGACCATCAGCGCACTCAAGGGGAGGATCTCGGAACTGCAGTGGAGCGTGATGGATCAGGAGATGCGGGTGAAGCGCCTGGAGTCGGAGAAGCAGGAGCTGCAGGAGCAGCTGGACTTGCAGCACAAGTGGGCGGGGCCAGGGTGTGGGGTCGGGGGTCGGGCCACGTGTGGGGGCGTGCACGCCATCTCTCTCTTGGTGGCTGGGTGGGTTGTGGATGCACTCCCGGGTGCTGTCCTAATTCACAGACAGTCAAGAGGGGCAGACGCTGAGGCCTCTGGAGCCAGGACCATGAGCCCAGAAAGTGTCCTGATGTTCCTGGAGCAAAATGGGGGCAGCAACTTCCTCCTCCTCCTTCTTAGAGAGGGCTCCTGCAGAGCTAGATTTTACTTTATTTTTTGTGACAAGGTCTCACTCTGTCGTCCAGCCTGGAGTGCAGTGGCACCCAGAGTAACTGGGACTGCAGGCATGTGCAGTACACCTGGCTGATTTTTTTTTTTTGAGATTGAGTCTCGCTCTGTCACCCACGCTGGAGTACAATGGCACCATCTTGGCTCACTGCAGCCTCCGCCTCCTGGGTTCAGTGATTTTCCTGCCTCAGCCACCGAGTAGCTGGGATTAATTTTGCACCTGGCTAATTTTAAAAAACGTTTTGTAGAGATGGCCATCTCGCTTTGTCACCCAGACTGGTCTTGAGCTCCTGGCCTCAAATGATCCTCCTGCCTCAGCCTCCTGGAGTGCTGGGATCCCAGGCTAAGCCACCGTGCCCTGCTGAGGGCTAGGTTCAGAGGGCAGCGCCATGTGCCTTGGTGGTAGAGGGGGCGCTGCTGGGAAGGGGTGTCCAGGCACAGGGCTGGGCTCAGCCGAGGTACAGACGGGAGAGCCTTGTCTGGAGGTGTGGTCAGGAAACTGGGCATCTCCTTTAGACTTGGAACCTTCCCTCAGCAAATGCTGTTTTAGTAGAGTTCTAGTTTCGTAGTGGAGAGGAGAGGTCATTCCTGGGTGGGGCCCTGCCGCAGCTGCACCAGGGCTGGGAGTTGCTGCAGGCAGGTGAGAGCTGGGGATGCCACTGCTGGAGAGGACCTTGCAGGTGGCCTGGGCTCACTATGCACCCTTCCAAATGAGCAGCCTGAGGCCGCAGAGACAGCCCGCAGGGGCTGGGGCCTGGGACCTTGGGGTACCCGTGCAGTGGAGTGTATGTGTGGGGGGTCTGTGCCGGAGAGGGGGTCCTGAACCTTGGGGTGGGAATGAATGTGCGTGGGTCTGTGCTGGGGCGGGTCTCAGGCTGAGGAGAATTGTTGGCCTTGCCACATGCCTGTTTCTGTATGTGATGTATTTTTCTTTCAATAGAAAATGGCAGGAAGCCAATCAGAAAATCCAGGAACTCCAGGCCAGCCAGGAAGCAAGAGCAGACCACGAGCAGCAGATTAAAGTGAGTCGCTCTGTGTCAGGGGCCTTGTGGACATCCCTGTGGTGGCTTTGACTCGCCTGCTCCTGTTGGCCTTTCTGCGCTGGTGCCGAGCTCCGTGGGCCTCCTGTGAGGTTCGCTTCTGCCCTGTGTGCTGAGCACCGTGCTGGGCACCAGCGATGCCATGGTGAATGAGGCAGATGCTTCTGCTCTCAGGGAGCGTGTATTTTAGAGGAGGGAGACTGACCACAAACACGAAGAGGAAATGTCCGTGTGTGTGATGACATCAAGTGCTGATGAGTGTGCGAAGAAGATACAGGCATAGAGAGGTTGAGAAATCTGCCCACAGTTGCACAGCTGGAGCTGGGTCTCTCAGGGCGTCTGCCTCAAGCTCAGGCTGTGCCATTTCCCTGTGGAGGATGGGCCAGGGAGATGCTGACTCCGGATCCCTCTCCTGCCTCTTGTTGCCTGGAGAGCAGCCTCCAGACCCTGTGCTCTGGCCCCTGTGCACCCTCACCTCCACGCTTCACACCAGCTCTTCCTGGCTGCAGAGCTGACCGGCACCCCCAACCTAGCTTCTGCCGCGTCCCCTCCCAGTGGTGTTCCCTGGCCCCTCGCAGTCCTCAGCCCACCTCTCAGGATTGGCTGGCTGGCAAGGCGATGAACTGTGTTAGTGTTTGTCAGATGGCCGGCTGGTTTGGTTGTGGTTTCACACTCTGCCTGTTCAGTGACTTGCTGCTCACAGATGCCAGCTGTCTGTGTCCCAAGGGGCCTGGGTACCGTCCGCAGAAGCCTGTCCTCACTGACTGAAAGACTGAGCCCTTACACATGTGCTACTAGAACGTCAGAAGTGGGCTTGACACGGGAGGAGGGGGGTGTTTTCCCATGGAGTGCCATCCTGGACCAGACCTGAGATAGACTTTTGCTCCTGGAGAGCTCCCTGAGGCCAGGTGGGGAGCACAGCAGCTCTGCGGTGTGCGGTGTGCATGCCAGCTCCCAGCGTGCAGGGGACTGGGAGGACGGTGCTGGGAAGCGCTGCCCTGGAGTGGATGCTGAGGCTCAGTATTGGAAGCAGCTTCCAGGCCTCTGGTGTAGCCCGGGAAGGCCTCCCACAGGGGAGTCCTGAGGCATGGAGGCTGCTGAGGACCTGGGAACAGTTTAGCGGAGGAACTTCGTGACCTCAGTGACTTTAATTTTTAATGGATGGTATTTTCTAGAGCAGTTTTAGGTTCACAGCAAAATGAGCAGAAGGTAAAGCTCATTTGTACCCCCTGCTCCACCCACCACCACACACACACAGCCTCCCCTGGTAGAGTGGAGCATGTGTGACGGTGATGAACCTGCCCTGTGTACCGCCTGCTCCCCTGCCCCCCACACAGCCTCCCCTGGTAGAGTGGAGCATGTGTGACGGTGATGAACCTGCCCTGTGTACCGCCTGCTCCCCTGCCCCCCACACAGCCTCCCCTGGTAGAGTGGAGCATGTGTGACGGTGATGAACCTGCCCTGTGTACCCCCTGCTCCCCTGCCTCCCACACAGCCTCCCCTGGTAGAGTGGAACATGTGTGACGGTGGCGAACCTGCCCTGTGTACCGCCTGCTCCCCCCCACCCCAATGCACACACACACCCAGCCTCCCCGGTAGAGTGAAGCATGTGTGACAGTGATGAACCTGCCTGGACACATCAGTGTCATGCAGAGTCCACGGGTCCCATGAGGGTCACTCTTGGAGTGGGACAGTGTATGGTTTGGGCAAATGTAAAATGTCCTATATTTGCCGTTAGAGTGTCACACAGAAAAGTTTTACTGCCTAAAAATCCTCTCTGCTCCCTCAGTCAATCCCTGCCTTTCCTTCTGAGCCCCTGACAACCCCCGCCTTTCCGAGAACGTCCTATGGTTGGATCCTGCAGTGCGTGTAGCTGTTGCACACCGGCTTGTTTCTCTTAGCCGTGTGTGTGTGATTTTCTCCAGGTCTCTTCGTGGCTCATTTTCCTCTTCTCTGTCCCTGGCCTCCATCAGGATCTGGAGCAGAAGCTGTCCCTGCAAGAGCAGGACGCTGCAATTGTGAAGAACATGAAGTCAGAGCTGGTGCGGCTCCCTAGGCTGGAACGGGAGCTGAAGCAGCTGCGGGAGGAGAGCATGCACCTGCGGTGAGGGGTCGCGGGGGATGGGGCAGCCGCCTTGAGTGAGTCTGGGTTTGTGCGCATGGAGCCCACTGTGCAGACGCTGTAGGGGCAGGGCTCCCGGGCTCTTGGCCTTCTCCCTAGGGTGTGTGGCTATTTGAGTGACTCTTTGTGGCACTGCCAGGGAGATGAGAGAGACCAACGGGCTGCTCCAGGAAGAGCTGGAAGGGCTGCAGAGGAAGCTGGGGCGCCAGGAGAAGATGCAGGAGACGCTGGTTGGCCTGGAGCTGGAGAACGAGGTGAGGGCCTGTGTGGTGTGCGGTTCCTGTGGGTGTCCTCTGCCCTGTCTGGAGGAGCCTCGGTATTGTGGTCACACCGACAGCTGCTCACCTACAAGATGGAGGCTGCTGTGATGGGGTGGGAGGCAGAGTCGTGGTCCCCAGAGAGTTCCCTGCCTCATCCCCAGAGCCTGTGAACACAGCACCTTCTGTGGCAGGGCGAATGAGGTCACTGGTCTGCTGGCCCACGGCAGGGACGGGCTCCTGGGCCATCCTGGCGGCTCAGAGTGACGTGAGACGGACTTGGCAGCTCTTGCTGGGTGTGGAGATGGAGGAGGGGCCACAAGCCAGGGAATGTGGGCGCCTCTGGAAGCTGGAAAGAGCAGGGAAGTGAACTCTCCACCGGAACCTGCAGAAGGAAAACAGCCCTGTCGTCACCAGGATTCCAGCCTGGGGAGACTCATTTTGGATTTCTGAACTAAAGTACTGTAAAATAGTACATTTGTGGGCTTTTTTTTTTTTTTTTTTTTTTTTTGAGATGGAGTCTCGCTCTCTCCCCAGGCTGGAGTGCGGGGGCACAATCCTGGCACACTGCAACCTCCGCCTCCCAGGTTCAAGTGATTCTCCTGCCTCAGCCTCCTGAGTAGCTGGGATTACAGGCGTCCGCCACCACACCTGGCTAATTTTTGTATTTTTAGTAGAGACAGGGTTTCACCATGTTGGCTAGGATGGTCTTGATCTCTTGGAACTCGTGATCCACCTGCCTCTGCCTCCCAAAGTACTGGGATTATAGGTGTGAGCCACCGCACCCGGCCGGGATTTTTAAATATTAAAATTTTTTTTGTAGAGACGATATCTCCCTGTGTTGCCCAGGCTGGTCCTGAACTCCTGGGCTCAAGTGATCCTCCCGCCTTTGCCTCCTGAAGTGCTGAGATGACAGGCGTGAGCCTCTGTGCCGCACCAATTTGTGTTGTTTGAAGCCACTTAGTTTGTGGTGATCTGTTTCGGTTGCGGCAGGGAACTGGTACAGAGGGTGAGTCAGAGTGCGGGTGACACTGTGAGCACCAGGGCTGGCGGGGCCCTGTGCTGGGGGTCTTCTGCCTCCACTGTGGCACTTGGTGGGAAGACGTCAGTGCCGGAAAGCATCCTGCAGTCATGTTGCAGGCAGAGGAGGAGACAGGTTCAGAGAAGCTCCCTCTCTTGCCTGGTGCACAGCAAGTTTGGTCCAGAATTTAGGCCTTCTGGCCCCTGCCCGGGTCCTCTGTCCTTCACGCCACTTCCCTGTGGCCACAGCCGCTCCCCTCTGTGCCTGGCACACCTGTGCCACCTTTCTCTGGTGGTTGTGTGGCCTGGCAGGAGAGCAGACTCCATCTGCAGCGCTCTGCAGCTGCCCACCTGTCAGGCTGGCCACTTGCAGAGTCCCCCTTGGGTGGTGTGGGTCTCTGCCCTCTTCAGAGCTGCGATACAGCCAGAGTCCTTTCGGGGCCTTGGCCCTGTGACCCACGGTGAGGCGGCTCCCTGCCAGCGGGGGTGTCCGGCAGGGACTCTTCTCTCAGGTGCTGGGTTCTATAGGAGCTTAGCCTGAAAAGACAGCTCCCACGCGACATCCTTTTTCTCTCTGGCCGCCGTGTAATTTATTGTTTGATGGTTGAAGAGTTGGGGCTCTCAAGCTACACTCCGTGGTTGGGTGCTTGGTCCCTGGGCCAGCTCCTTCGCCGCCCTGACCGTCTCCCCATCTGTGCTGCTCCTTGTCCCTGGGCCGGCTCCTTCGCCGCCCTGTCCGTCTCCCCGTCTGCGCTGCTCCGCGTCCCTGGGCCAGCTCCTTCGCCGCCCTGTCCGTCTCCCCATCTGCACAGGGAGGAGCGGTGCTGGTGCCTGCCTCGTCGGGACTGTGAGGCTCACTTGAGTCTATGTGAAGTGCTCAGAGCAGCGCCTGGCGCGTAGTGAATGTTCTGTAGCGTTGGCTGTTGTATAGTTACTAGTCAAGCGCGTGCCTGCGCGTAGGAGGGGCTCTGAGAATACCTGACTTGCCGAGTGGAGCGTTGATAACAGCCCGGTGCTCGGCACTGGGTGGAGGTGAAGCGAGGCCAGATCAAAGGCACAGAGTCCCTGCTCTCAGATTGCTTCCATCCTGGAAGGGCCATGAGACCTCTTTGGGGTGCTGCTCAGCATGGGACAGGTGTGTGACACAGGGGCACGCTGGCCTGTAGGCAGTGATGTCACCTTCCTCCATGCTCCAGGGTGGCTGCCCTCCTCTCCTGGGGCCTGTTGGTCCTGGTCTGCTGTTTGATGGGGGGAAGTTTGGCTCCAGGACTGAGTCTGTCTGCTCCAGGGCCTGGCTCCCTAAGGAGCCTCTGGAAGATGGGGGAGGGGTGAGTCCTCATGGCTCGAGCACCTGAGGCTGCTCCCTGGGGCACAGTCAACCCCAGGATCATTTCTGGGGCTGTCTGCCTTCTCTCTCCACGGCCACACGTTGCATTTAGCTTGCTGGGGTGTGTACTTGAATTTACAGGGCCAGGAAGGAGTGAGGCAGGAAGCGCCAGTGTGGCTTTTGCAGTTGGGGAATAATAACCCGGCTGCGTCTGGGCAGACTTGGAGCATGTAGCACTCAGCTCAGAGATGAGGGCAGGCTCTCCGGAGAGGTCAGGGACTTAGCGCCGTGGTCGTTGTTGTCAGTCTTATGTGATAATCCTGTGGCAGGCAATGACGGGGTCCGTGCTTTTGTTGTCTTTTCAGAGGCTGCTGGCCAAGCTGCAAAGCTGGGAGAGACTGGACCAGACCACGGGCCTGAGCATCAGGTAGGGAGGGGCAGGTGCCTCCGGGGTCCCACCTTCTCTGAAGGGTTGCCGGGAAGAGCAGAGCCAGCCTCTGGCTCCCTGGCACTGTCTCCAGCCAGGCATCTCTGTGGCTGGTGGGGGGTGTTTGTCCCGGCTGCTCAGGTTTAATGAGGCCTTTCCCAGCGGGTGGGGCAGTGGAGCCGGGCGACTCATCCTGCTGAAGCCTTAGTAACATCTTCATTGAGAAGCAGAATATCCACAGCAAACCAGTGGCAGGCATCTGATTGCCCTGCATTGTGGGCTTTGTGAAAAGACTCTTTTTGGTGTATACTGAGGAAGTAATTGCTTTTGGGGGAAATCATTCATATTAGGGAACTGTAACCAGTGGAGATGAACTGAGTTTTTAGAATTAAGAAAAACCCACCGTATTAGGCTGTTCTTGCATTGCTGTGAAGAAGTACTGGAGACTGGGTAGTTATGAAGGGAAGAGGTGGAATAGGCTCACGCTTCTGCAGCTGTACAGGAAGCGTGGTACTGGCATCTGCTTGGCTTCTAGTGAAGCCGCAGGGAGCTTTCAGTCGTGGCGGAAGGTGAAGGGGGAACAGGCACGCCACGTGGCAAAAGCAGGAGTGAGAGTGTGTGCGAGAGAGAGAGAGCGAGCGTGAGTAGCGTTGGGAGGGAGGTGCCACACACTTCTAAATAACCCGATCTCATGAGAACTCCCTGTCATGAAGACAGACCCAGGCTGTGGGGGATCCGCCCACGATCCAAACACTTCCCACTGGGCCCCACTTCCAGCACTGGGGATTACACTTCAACATGAGGTTTGGGCAGGAACACAGATCCAAATGGTTCTCACCCACCATAGTGGAAGACGATTGGTTCTTGTAGCAGCCTCTTCAGCCAGTCTGTGCCAAGCTGAGTGCCAGCATGTGGGTGGAGGGATGTGGGGTGGAGCTGCCGGGGGACCACCCTGGGTGCTGGGGATGGCATTCTTAGAGGGCAGGACCGTTCCCAGGTCTGGTCCTGTCTGTCTTGCTCCATCCATCCCAGGGCCCTGCGCTCATCTTTCTCCAGCAGCTGCTCAGTTGGCCCCTGCCCTTCAGCCGCTGGGCCCCTGCAGGTGACCGCCTCCTGGCAGCTCTGGTCTGGACCCCTCTGTGTGGTTGCCCTGTGTGCGCCAGGTCTCCAGGAGGTACAGGAGCGGTGCTTTTGAAGGAGCCATCGGAGCCCGGGGCTTGGGGCCTGTGGTGCTGGTGCCGAGGCAGCCTCTTGTGTTTGCTTGTGAGATTTCAAGGCTTCCCCCTTCTTGCCTGTCTTTCCTGATGCTCTTGGAGACTAAGCTGAGAATGAGACTGTCTGAAAGAGCTATCTTTGACCACAGCATCCGACTGCTAGTCCTGGGCTCCACTACCTTCTCATCAGCATTACTGGCTTCAGTTCTCTGTCACCTGAAAGTGCCCTTTCATTTTCTTTGAGCTTTGCTAAGTCAGAGCACGGCCCGGGCTGCTGTCTCCTCTTGAGCTCCCCCTGTAGAACACAGGCTTCTGTAGGGCCGCCTCAGTGGGGCCTAAATGCTTTGTGCTTCTGTCTGTTCTCTGGGCTTATTAATTGCTTGGAAGGTGACCGTTCTGCTTCTAGGAATACTCTGGCCAGATGAAACCTTCGTGACTTCTTTCCTGTGAAGGGACATCAGAGGCCCCCACGTGCCTGAGGGCCTGGCCCTGTGGGAGGGTCAAGTGTGCAGTTTGCCCTGGAGCACTGGGTGTCAGTCAGGCACGTAGCCCTGGCGCAGCTGGCTGCTGTCTCTGGTTGGTTACAAAGTACTGCTGCTCCTTTCGGCCCTGTTCGCGCATCTGAGCGCCCTGCCTGGGCGTGGCTTGTGTGAGGGCGAACTGGCCTGGGGGTGCTGCCTGGGTGTGGCCAGTGTGAGGGCAAGCTGGCCTGGGGGTGCTGCCTGCCTGTGTGTTCCGTGTTCACTCTGCCCTCCCTGGTGGCCAGGCCCTGGATGAGGGAGAGGAGGGGTTGGTCTGCAGGACTGGTGGAGGTGGGCTGCCTGTGCCAACCACCGGCTTAAAAGTGGGCGGGAGGCAAGTGGAATGCGTGTGTGGTGTCCTGCAGCTTTGATGAGGAAAACAGATAGTGCTTTGGAGGCTCGATTCAACCCACCCTCCCACTCCTCGCAACAGTAAAACCGGTGTCAAGTCACTGTGCTGCTCTGGGCCAGTGTTCCCTTTATTGAAAGGGAGACATGGAGCTCTTCTCCCCCACTGCGTGTGAAAATCCGACGCAATCCTTTGTTTGTGGAGGGCCCTGTGAGTTGGAGAGGGCTGGTGTGAGCGTCCTCTCTGAGCAGCCGGAGGCTGATGGCCAGGAAGGCGGATGGAACCGTCTTCGCTGTGGGGGTCGACTCCTGGTCTCCTGCGTTGGCCTTGGCCATGGGCCTGGTAGAGGGCAGGTTTCCTCATGTGCTGGGTTGCCTGCCGTGCCTGGGCCCCTTCAGTGCTCCCGCCGCTCACCGCATTGTGCTCCACAGGGCGGTTGTCTGAGTGTGGTCTGCATCAGGGCCTGATCTCGGGTGACTCACAGTCGACATCAGTGGGGGTGCTGCTTATGTCGCAGTCCATGGGAATGCAGGCTGGCGGTCCTGAATACAGCTCATAGAATCACCGGGATGGTTTGGTAACCGTGTGCGTTTCTGGCTCTGCACAGTGGCTCACACCTGTAATCCCAGTGGTTTGGGAGGCTGCAGCCGGGGGATTGCTGTAGCCTAGATGTTTGAGATCAGCCTGGGGAACGTAGTTGAGACCCTGTTTGTACAAAAAAAAGAAAAAATTATCTGTGCTCAGTGGTGCGCACCTGTAGTCCCAGCTACTCAGGAGGCTGAGGTGGGAGGATCACCTGAGCCCAGGAGGTCAAGCTGCAGTGAGCTGTGACTGCACCCCTGCACTCCGATGACAGAGTGAGTCCCTGTCTCTAAAACACAAAAACAAAAACCAAAGTGCATTTCTGGGTAAGCCCCACATGCCCTGGGCTTGCTTTTCTGATTGTAGGGACCAGGTTTGGGCAGGTCTTATGATTTTGGAAGCCCATGTCTGGCAACATTGAATGTGGTGATGAAGTGGGCAGCAGGGACACAGATGTGGTGAGAAGCTGGGACTGTGGGGGCCATGGGGGCCACAGGTGCCACAGGTGCCACAGCTGCCACTTGTGGTCCCCATGGGAGGGCTGAGTGCACTTGCCGTTCGTGTGTGGAGACATGTGTGCCTCTGTGGGCGAGCTCAGGGATCCCCCTCCTCCCAGCCATGGGGACCTGAGGTGACATCAGATGTCCTGGAAGCAGAGGGCTCTGTGGCTGGGAGTGCCCTGGGCCTGTGCTGGCTGGGCTGGCGTCTGCGTGCCTCCGGGCCCATGCTGTGTTGGGATTTGGGGCCTGCCGAGGCCCCGGCCCCGTGGGTGCAGAGGAGCTGCTGCCACTAGGTGGCGCCCCTGCCTTGGTGATCCTTCCCACAGCGGCTTCCCTTGGGTCTCTCTGGCCTGGTGGACCTGCTGTTGTCCCACCATGGGACTTGCTTGCTGACACCGGGGTTTGGGTCGATGGGGATGTGAGGGGCTTCTGGCCGCTGTTCCTGACTGCCTTCAGGGGGTGCTTCTGGCTGACCCATGCCTGCCTTGTTTCTGACCGGTGTGTTGGGGCCCTCAGGCCCGTGGGCTGTGAGATCCTGGCGTTGAGGCCAGACGTCCTCTGCGCAGGCCCTTCCCTAAGGACATGGTGCTGATGTCCTGCAGTCCTCAGAGGGCTCTTCAGCCTCGCCCCGGGCTTGGATGAACCCTGGCTGAGCCCTAGGAGAGAGTGGCCTGGTCACCTTCTTCCCCATGTGGGGCGTCTTAGGTCTTAGGAGAGGAGGCTGGGTGAGTTGGCTGGGGTGAATCAGTGAAACCATGGGAAGACCCTGTGGCACGAGGTCCTTATGTGTCACACAGGCCTGGGCACATGTGACATGTGCAGCACACGGGGTCATGCGGGCCGGGGGCATATTAGTTTCTACGACTTTGAAGTCACAGGCAGGGAGGGACACTGCGTGAACACACGTGGGGAGGGGCAGGATGCCAGTGCTGGGAGTGTGGTGTGGACACCCTCACCCTTAGGGTGTTGGGAGTTGGGCTGAGGGAGTTAGCAGCAGTGCGAGGCGTGTGTCTGGAGGCAGCGATGTGATCAGCTTGGTCTCCCAGGAGCATGATCTGTCTTGGGGAATGATTTGTGGGTGAGGAAAGTGGATGCCAGCACACAGCCTTTGAGGTATGTGTCAATCTAGGCAAGACCTCAGGGGCACAGGAGGAGGAGGAGGAGTAATAGAGAGAGGCCAGTGGGAAAGATGGCGTGAGGCTGGAGGCCATCTGGAAATGCAGGGTGCTTCTCTTTGGAAAATCACCTGTTTCAGTAGAATGAAAGGGGGTGCAGGCCATCTCCGTAGGAGAGCAGCACAACCATTTGTAACAATCCAAAACTTGTTTGTGATTGGAAATTCTCAGCAAGCTAGGAAGAGAAGAGAAATTCCTCAACCAGGTAAAAGACACCTGCAGAAAACCACAGCTGATATAATACAAGGTGAGACTGACTGCATCCCTGACACGGACACCAGGCAAGATGTCTGTTCCCATCATCCCTTTTTGCACTGTGCTGGAGATCTTCAACATTATAGTTAGGGAAGCAAAAAGAAAAGATGGACAGACTGGAAAGGAGAAAGTAAAACTGTACCTGGAGACATCATAATTATGTATAGAAATTCCCAGGGAATCAATGACAAGCCAGTAGGACTAAACCGTGAGGTTTACAGGGTCACAGGTTACAAGGACAATGTACCAAAATAGGTTACATTTCTGTATGCTAGCAGTGAGCCACTGGAAGTACATACCACACATGATGGCATCAAAGTCCATGAAATATTAGGGATGCATATAAGAAAATCTGTGTAAGATTTGTACACTGAGAGGCTTAAGACGCAACTGAGACATTAAAGATCACCTGATGTAGAAAAATGAAGACATTGTAAGAGGAAAAATGAACTCTTTGCCCCTCTGCTCTCACACAGCCTCTGACACCAGATACTGGAAGGTTTCCCGCACACCAGTTCTCCAGACGACACCAGCTGGGTGTCCTGCAGCCTCATCTGCACACTCTCCACCTGGAGTTCCATCAGCTCCTGCTGGGTCGGGGCCCAGTCCCACACGTCTATGCCCCCTTCAGATTCCAGGTGCAAGTAGTGGGCCGGCATCTCTCCTTCATTTTGCTGTTTTCTTCCCTTCCCCTGTCACTGACGTCAGCTGTACTTCTGACTGATAGGCTATTAAATGAGGCTCGTACTTCCCACTCCTTGGGTTTCATTAATTTGCTAGTGTGGCTCACAGAACTCAGGAAGATGCTTTGTTAGGTTTAGTCATGTGTTATAAAGGACATTACGAATAATACAGGTGAACAGGTCGGTAGAGTGAGGTATGGGGAGAGGCGCGGAGCTTCCGTGCCCTCTCTGGACATACCACCCTCCGGGAGCCTCCGTGTGTGCAGCTCTGAACCCTGGCCTTATTTATGGGTTTTTGTGGAGGCTTCGTTACAGAGGCATGATTGATTACACCACTGGCTGTTGGGAATCCACTCACCCTTCGGCGCCTCTCCCCTCCGAAGTTGAGGGGTGGGACTCAGAGTCCCAACCCTCTCATCCCGCCTCGGTGTTTCGGATGACCACCCTGTCTGAAGCTGCCTGGGGGCTGCCAACTGGCAGTCAGCTCATTAGTTCCCAAAAGACTCTCTTCTCACCCCAAATAAAGAGCTGCATGTATGTCAGGGAACGGAAAGACCAAATATGTATTTCAGAGTATCATAAAGGTACTGTGTTCTTGTATTGGAAGATTCATTATTGTTAAGATGGCAGTTTGCTCAAAGTGACCCAAATATTTCACATAATCCCAATCAAAGTCCCAGCAGAAAGTGATGAACCGATCTCTAAAATTTCTTTTTTCTTTTTTGATATGGAGTCTCGCTCTGTTGCCCAGGCCGGAGTGCAATGGCATCATCTCGGCTCACAGCAACCTCTGCCTCCCATGTATCTGGGATTACAGTCTCATGCCACCATGCCTGGCTACTATTAGTATTTTTAGTAGGGGCGGGGTTTTGCCATGTTGACCAGGCTGGTCTTGAACTCCTGACCTCAGGTGATCCACCTGCCTCGGCCTCCCAAAGTGCTGGGATTACAGGTGTGAGCCACTGTGCCTGGTTGACAATTCTAAAATTTCTATGGGAATATAAAGCACCTATAAATTGTTATAGCAATAACAGTTTAGAAAAAGAACAAGTTGGCTGGGCGCGGTGGCTCAAGCCTGTAATCCCAGCACTTTGGGAGGCCGAGACGGGCGGATCACGAGGTCAGGAGATCGAGACCATCCTGGCTAACACGGTGAAACCCCGTCTCTACTAAAAAATACAAAAAACTAGCCGGGCGAGGTGGCGGGCGCCTGTAGTCCCAGCTACTCGGGAGGCTGAGGCAGGAGAATGGCGTAGACCCGAGAGGCGGAGCTTGCAGTGAGCTGAAATCCAGCCACTGCACTCCAGCCTGGGCGACAGAGCGAGACTCCGTCTCCAAAAAAAAAAAAAAAAAAAAGAAAAAGAAAAAGAACAAGTTATAGGGCTTACACTGGCCAATTTCAAGACACATTGTAAATTGCATAAATTGAGACAGTGTGGTAGTAAGTGTAGACATCCGTAAATCAGTGGAACAGAGTAGAAAGTTCAGAAATGATTTAAGAATTCAGCGTTGATGGTTGTCAAAAGTGTCAAGGTAATTCAGTGGGAGAAAGAGTCTTTTCACCAAGCGTGGTAAACCAGTAGGCTGTTTGTGGCGAGGATGAGCCTTGACACCTGCCTCCTGCTGGACACAAGATTTAACTCAAATGATGCATAGACTTATGTGTGAAAGTCACAAACTCTAGAAGCTAGGGTTTGGCAAAGAGGTCTTACGATACAGCGAGCATGAACCATACATGAAAAAAATTGATAAGTTAGACTTCATCAAAATTGAAAACTTCTGCTCTCAAAAGACACAAAGTGAAAAGACAGACCATAGACTAGGAAAATATTTGCGAGATATTAACATGTATCTGACCAAAGACGCGCTCCAGGATACAGAAAGAACTCTTACGAATTAGTAAGATTACCATAGCTTAAAAAATGGTCAAAAGACTTTTAACAGATACTTTATTATTTATGTATTTATTTTTTTGGAGATGGAATCTCACTCTGTTGCCCAGGCTGGAGTACAGTGGCACGATCTTGGCTCACTGCAACCTCCGCCTCCCAGGTTCAAGCAGTCCTCCAGCCTCAGCCTCCCAAGTAGTTGGGGTTCCAGGCATGCACCACCACGCCTGGCTAATTTTTGTATTTTAGTAGAGACAGGTTTCACCATATTGGCCAGGCTAGTCTTGAACTCCTGACCTCAGGTGATCTGCCTGCCTTGGCCTCCCAAAGCACTGGGATTACAGGTGTGAGCCACTGCACCTGGCCTGCTTTTCACAGCTTTTCACAGATACTTTACAAGAGAAGGTGTACAAATGGTAAATAAGGACATGAAAAGATGGTCAACATTGTTAGTTATTAGGGAATGCAAATTAAGACTGTAATCGCCCAACAGGGTTCTTCTTGCTGCCCAGAAAGGCAACGTGCCGAGAACGGCAGGTGTGGCAGCAGAGAAGGAGTTTAATGACTGCAGAGCCAGCCAAGGGAGGTGGACGGGAGATAACTCTCACATCTGTCTGCCTGAGAATTCAGAGGCGAGGGCTTGAGGGTGTTTTGGCGGGCAGTGGCCTAGGGAGTGGTGAGTGCTGATTGGTTGTGTTGGGGATGCAGTCATAGGGGTGTCAGGACTGTCTTCATGCAGCTGAGTCAGTTCCTGGGAAATGGGGTCACAGGTCCCGGTGGCATCTCTCGATCTGCTGAAATGCTAAATCTGAAAAATATCTCAAAGACCAGTTTTTTAGGTTTTGCAGCAGTGATGTCTGCAGGAGCCGTTAGGGAAGTTCCGAATCTCACAATGTCTGGTTACGTGACTCCGGGCAGCAGGCACCGTAGAAGAGCAAGCTAAGTCAGCAGGGAAGGTCGTGGCTTAACCGGGCCTGTTCTTTAGCAAAGTTCAGGCCCCTGTAGTAATGCCGGTCTTAGGAATGCGGCCTTAATCTCCAAACAGAGAGGGAGTGTCAGTTTTCCTTGCT
The DNA here is from genome assembly GCF_037993035.2 of Macaca fascicularis. Classification (NCBI taxonomy): domain Eukaryota; kingdom Metazoa; phylum Chordata; class Mammalia; order Primates; family Cercopithecidae; genus Macaca; species Macaca fascicularis. The sequence continues at coordinate 35,680,867 of NC_088377.1, read as the reverse complement.
TTGAAGCTTAACTATAAACTAAATTCCTCTCATAGTTATCTTGGTCTCTGCATTAGAATAAGCAAAAAAAAAAAAAAAGAAAAGAAAAGAAAAAAAGGATTGCTCCTATGAGGTTAGAAGCAAGATGGAGTCAGTAATGTAGATTTCTCTCAGTACTTAAAATTCTGTAAAGGTGGTTTCAAGACCGCAGTGAAATACCACTGTGTACCCAACAGAATGGCTAAAATTAAGCAAATTGACCGTCCTGACTGCTGGCAGAGATGCTGAGCAGCCAGGCCTGTCAAACGTTGCCCCTGGGAGTAGGAAATGGTGCGGCCACTTTGGAAGTGGTTTGGTAGCTTTGTACACACTTACGGTATGACCTGGCAGTTCCATTCCTTGGTATTTAACCCAAGAGAAAATGCGACCTCACGAAGATTTGTACAGGAATGTTTGTAAGAGCCTTATTCTAACAGTCTGGGAGCAGGAACAACTCAGGTGCTTGTCAGCAGGTGAAGGGGTATGTGGACCGTGGCGTCTCCACGCAGTGTAACACGCGGCATCGGCTGTGCTTGGAAACATGAACGAATCTCTTGCTGAGTGAAGGAAGCCACAGTTACTGAGTTTATACTTACTATACCATCCCATTTATTTGAACTTTTAAAAAAGGTAAAACTGAGCAACAGTGACAAAAAGCAGGTCAGTGATCCCTGGAGTCTTGTGCTGGGATATGTTTGGGGCCTTATGGGGTGCTACCTTTTGACGTGATGGAGGTGACAGCTGCACAGGTGTACATGCAGCAAAGCTCTTGACACTGCTGTTGTGAAACGGTTCACGTGTGTGATTATACCTCACCCAAGCTGGCCTGTCAACAGCAAGTGGTCCGCTGTTCGGATTAGCTGTGAGGGGAAGGAAAATTCCTTAGTGGCAACTTGGACTGAATTGGAGAGTCGCCTGGGGGTGCTATTTAAAGCCAGCCTTCATTTGGGGAGGGACCCATCCCCTGAGTTTATGGAAGGCCTAAGACAATGGCTGCCTGGACCTCCTGGGTCTTTGGCACATCACACGAGTGCTTTGAGGAGTGGCAGCATGTGGGGTCAGGTGTAGGCTGCAGGGGGTCAAGGAGTTTCACATTTGATTAAAAGCAGAACAAGCTACGTGAATGCAAATGAATGGAATGAAAAGTGGAACGTGGTCTTCCTTTCCTTCCCTCCCTGGTGACCTCTCTCAGGGCTGGGTGCCCCGTGTCACAGCTTCCTGGCCATCACTCAGGGCTGGGTGCCCCGTGTCACAGCTTCCTGGCCATCGTCACCTGTGTTCTCATTACTCCTGGGGAACTGTTCCAGAACAGAACTGACTGCCCCGGAGGCGGGTGGCAGGGCATGCTGTGCTTGGCCCCAGTTCGTCTTTCTAGGCAATGCCTGATGAGTTTCTTGTGTGTTGTTCTGGAAATGTGTGTGCATACAAGCTCTTTATGTACTCCCATCACCTTTTAAAATTGGGGCTCCTTCCACAGTTTTATTCTGCAACTGTTTTCACTCAGTTTTTGACAGTTTTTTGGCACCAGCACAGGCTGGTCTGCTGAACTACTTTAAAGAGTGCAGACGGACTCAGACTCCAGCAGCCCCTGTTGATGGACACTTAGGGTGTTTCCAGCTTTTTCCCCCAATTAGCCATGCTATGCTGGTTGGGTAAATTCTTAAAAGCAGAATTTTTAGTTTAAAAGAGATGTGCATTTGAGACTGATAGCTGGTGCCATACCGCCCTCCCGGAAAGCATGACTGCTGTGCGCTCCCGTCACGGCGTGTGACTGCCGTCACCTAATTGGGGTGGTGTGCTTTCAACGTTTCTAGAGAGATTCACCTCGAAGTCACAGTACGATGAGGAGAGCAGGCATCTTCAAAGGCTTGGCTTTTCAGAAATGTCATTTAGCAGCTCCCACTGAGGGGGACCCTATGAAATAGGAAGGGAGTGGGTGTCAAGTCCTGCAGCCAAACCCCCACTTTAGGGAGGAAATCATTTGTTCGTGGCCAAGATGCCGCTGTTTTTGGCTCCTTGCCCGTCCCGTTGTGCCTGAATCTGGCCTCGTTTCCCACCCCGCTGGCTGGGTGTTGTACCTGTCAGCAGGGCCAGGCCTGAGGGGGGCTGAGGAGGGCTGCAGAGGAGGCTAGACTGGGGAGGTGGAAGGTGGGCGTTGCCAGCTCAGAGGCCTGGCAGCTGTGCCCACCTGGAACTGCTGACCCATCCTCTGGAGTCAAAACCGGGCACCTGTCTGTGCTGACCTGGACATTTTCCCAAAAACATCTATAGACTGGCCAGATGACAAGTCTCAGGGCCCAGCTTCCCTGATGTGTGAGGCCAATTAGGAGGACAGTGAGGGGATGCATGATTTTCCTCCAAGGAAGGGTCTAATTGACCAGCCCGGACACTTTTATTATCCTAGTTACCGTGCGCGTGATTTGTAATTACCCGGCTGTTGGGTTGATCAATACCAGACGCCCTGGTAGTGCTTGGGAAGTTGGGCGACTGTCAGGTATGTTGGTCCCTTTTAATTGGCGCCAATTTGATTTTCTTCGGGGCATGGGAGGAGGAGGGGAGAAGCGTTTGGCCTTCTGGGTACTTGTGTGAACGCAGCCCTTTCTTCTGGGCCTGCATGCCGGATGCCTCGGGGTCTGGGCCGCGTTACCCCTTTTGGTTTGTTCATTTGTTCACTCATTCGTTCACCATGAGCTGCTCTTGTGGAGCCCATAATCTGGAGGGAGAAGGATGCCCCAGGCCTGTGTGTCTGGTGTGCAGGTCCCAGGCCCCTGGAGCTGGAGAGTGGCGAGCGTGCTTCCCTCCAGAGGTGCAGGCCAGGGCGGGGCATGGGCCAGGTTCCCAGCTCCATCCTCGTCCGGAGCTGCAGGCCGAGGCGGGACATGGGCCGGGTTCCCAGCTGCATCTGAGCACGGTGCCTGCCATCTCTCCTCCTCTCAGCCCCAGCTCCTCCTGTGGCTGAGTCCTGGCCGCTTTCTGCCTTGGGGTTGTGTTGGTTTTCCGTCAACTCCTCCTCTTAATCCTGAGCTTTGTGAGTTAAGAGCCGGGGTGTCCCTTTAGCGCCCCTGTGCCGGGCGTGCAGTAGGCGCGTGCTGAGCCTTTGAAGAGTGGAGGATTGAGCGAGGGCGTCTCTGTGCCTTGCAGTTGGTGGTGATGTATGGGCTGAGCCTCCAGCGCTCTTGGCTGCTGTGACAGGACCCCCTGGGGTTACTCGAACTGCACTATCTCAGCGAGACCCCCAAAGCAAGGCCAGCAGAGAGCTTCCTGACAGCTGCCTTACTTTGGAGATGGCCCTGGCTGGGGTGCAGCCTGTGTGCCTCTCCGCCCCCTTGTAAAGCTTCAGATGGGTGTTCCCAGCAGCGCCGACAGGCTCACGCTGCCCTGTTGGACTTCATTCCAGGTTGGGTGGGGCCGGCTGGAGACTGTCAGAGTCTGGGGGCGGTGCTGTGGGTGTTGGAACCCCGTAGGGAGAGGCGAGAGAAGTGCTTCCCCGAAGAGACCGCGGGGCTCCACGCCGGCATGTGCCTGGCAGCACAGACAGCTGAGTGCCCCTCGGCGTGTCTGGGTGGGAACGCTCTGGGTCTCACCTGGTCTCGGAGCACTTTTTGGGGCTTTTCTCCAGGCTTTGTAGATACGGCTCTTTTACTTCTAGGCCTCTTTTTAAATTGATTTTAAAAGTCTAAGGCTAGATAGTGACAGGCTTTAGACAAGTCTGGCTACTGTAGGTTCCAGGATTTATTTTAGAGGAGGCAGTGGCATCCCCGGTGGTTTCTAGGCTGGTTTTTACTCATGGGTGCTTACTGGGGTCCTGTTATGTGCCGGCCCCTCCTTGTGGGCTAAGGGCTCCCAAGGTGTCCAGGTCCCTACTTTTACAGGTAGAGTAGGGGGTGCCCTGGCCTGGAATGGAGGAAGGGTCTGGGCAGCTTTGTGACAGGGCTGGTAGGAGGGGGATTTTGACAGGCGACTTGAAGCCAGCGCCAGCCAAGGGCCAGAGGCGGAGAAGCTGAAGGCCTCCCGTGGGCAGCCCACCACTGCCTGCCCTTCTCTCCGAGGACTTCCCAACAGTGCCATGGCCTTTGGAGGGCTAGGGTCTCAGGCAGGCTACGGACAGCTCCACAGCTCCTACCAGACACTCTTCAACGTCAGCTTTGGGGCTGTGAGGTGTGACCTCTACAGGATCACCTGCGGTCACTCCCTACGGCCAGCTGTAGCTGTCATTTGTGTCAGGAGCTGCTGGTCTTGCCTGGACCACTCACCTTCCCACCCTTCACCCACCCTGCATGGCCTGGGTTCTTGGGAGGAGCAGGAGATCCTGAGCTGTTGAATTCCTGGAACCTGTGGTCAGGCGGCATCCGTATCCCGCTCCTCCCAGCCCCTGGACGCTTCTCACTGGTGTGGCCTCCCGGAAACAGGTGCCCTGATTCTGCTGGACAGGCAGGAGGGGAGGCTGGGCTGAGGAGTGGACCGGCCTTTTCATGCTCAGTGGCTGCGGGGGGCCATGTGCATGAAGCAGGTGGTCCTCGCGGTAGTGCCGTTTGTGCAGAGCCGTGTTGGGGACAGCGGGCTTGTGTTAACAGAAGTGCTGTGAGATGATCACTTCATCACGAGCCAGTCAGCACCAGCCTGTGGGGTGGCTGATGTGGACTCAGTGATCTGACTTTCCTGGCTTTTGTTTAATGATGTTTCCACTGTTACCCAGGTGCAGAGCTCTGACCTCCCATGGTCAGAAGTACTGTGTGCGTGTCTCATCTGGGCAGCATGCAGAGACCTTTGCTGGCAGCTGTGTGTGGACCCTGGGACTCTGTTACATGGCCGGGTGCTGAGGGGCAGGGGTCCGAGCCAGGCCAGCAAGCCTTCCTTAGACCCCCTGTGTGCAGGCCTGGTGCCCGGTGTAGGGGACCCAGTGGAGAACAAGATCAGCTGTTGCCATGAGACTTTCGTCTGGTGGGGAGTCCTGAGAAGGACGTAGATGAGGTGGGGAAGAGGTTCCAGGTGAACGCAGGTGTCCACCCCGCATTCCAGGGTGGCAGGTGGCCTGGGGCAGGTGTGGAGTGGTTGGGTGGGCGCCCTGCATGCTATGTTAGTGTAGGGTGGTGCACACCTGGCCGGCAGGCCTTGCTTCCGCTCTTCACCCTCCACCTGTCGAGGGTGCGCCCTGGGAGTGGGTGGAGGATGATGGGCATGCGTGGGAAGAGCTCTGAGATCCTTGGCCTCATGGAGAGTGTTGGGCAGTTACCCGTCCCCTGCCCTTGGGCCTTTGTGAGTGTGGCTTCCTGGAACTCTGGGGGATTTGTCCCCAGTGACTGCAGGAGGCTCTCCTGTCCCTTTTATTCAAGCTCCACTGTCTGCCCTAAGCTGGGGACTGGTCCAGCTGACCTGGACAGTACGGCACGTGGGCCCTGCCGGTCAGCGTGGTGTTGGGAAGCACTTGGGTGGGTGGTGGGTTGGGTTGTGGCCTTACCGCAGAGCCTGGGCTGCAGCTGAGAAAGCCGTCTCCTAGGACCAGGACTCTGGGTTTGGGAGGCTGGCGGTCTTGGCCCAGCAGTTCAGTGGCTGCCCGGTGTGTCTGCCTGGCCTGGCCCTCGTCTGGTTGCTGCCATCTGGGAGGCACTTCTGCCCTTGCCCAGGCGGGGCACTGCGGGGGCGAGGACGCGGCGTGGAAGACTGCTGATTCAGGAATCGAAACTCCAGGGGCATCCGTGTAGCAGAGTGATTCTAAGATGATTAAGAAAACCATCGATGATTTAAAGTGTTCACTGCAGTCCTTATTGAGTGATTTGCCACGTGCAGGGCATGTGGGGGTGGCGCACCGGGCTGCAGACATCCTTCATGACAGCAGGCAGGGGACCTCCTAGGAGTCTTGGCTGTGACAAGTGAGGTGTGAGGGCTAGAGAGGTGAACGTGTGGAATCTGTGACCCAGAAGTAGCACACTCCTTTCTTGGAAAGCAGTTAGGTATTCCATTCCTTAGTCCTTATGCCGTTGTTTAAAACGGCCAAAACCAGAGGCCTAGAGAATGTACCTGGAAGATGCAGTGAGACCATTTCTGATCCTTGTGGCCTTTCCGGGGCTCAGTTTCCTTGCTTTGGAAAGGCCATTTTGGCAGAGGTCTGCTGTGAGGCATCTCCCTGCAGGTGGAATTTCCGGGGCTCAGTCTTCTTGCTTTGGAAAGGCTGTTTTGGCAGAGGTCTGCTGTGAGGCATCTCCCTGCAGGTGCAATTGGGCTTGTGCGTCTTTCTCAGGCTGGCATCACACAGGCCCCAGTGAACTCTGGCAAGGCTGGGAGGACTGTGACGGGGGGACCCGCTGCCTGCCCTCAGCCTGTCGGGCCCCACAGCGTGTCTCTCTGCGGACTGGTCGCCGGCTTCCTGTGGCCTGTGTGTCCTGGAGCTTTGGAACCCTGTTCGGTAGCTCGGAGCTCGTGAGCCCAAAGGGCGGGGGCCTGGTTCCTCGCCCATCCTTGCCCAGCCTGATGGCCCGTGCCTGTGGACTGTACGTGGGCACCTGCTTTAACCCCTGCAGGAGTAGGGGCCACCAGGAGCATGTGGCTCTGGGCCTCCCTGGTAGAGTCACTCACTGGCAGGAGAACTGAGTGGGACCCACCAGGCAGTGTCTGTCTCATGGACGCCCGTGGACCTGCAGCCTGGAGAGGGGGCCTGAAGTGTGTTCCGCGCTCTTGACCCCCAGGAAGCACTGGCCTCTGTTGAAAGCCTCCTGCCGCAGAGCGCTGTTGCTCTCCCGGATGGACGGCCGTGTGGGCTCCTTGCTCCAGCGATGCCAGTGCTCCTGCTGCTGTGTGTGGCTGGCTCCCCTTTGTCTCAGCCCTGGGCTTAGAGCAGGCCAGGTGCTCAGGCAGTGCTTTTGTTGATTGAAGGGGGGTGTGTACCTGGCTGCAACCTGTGGAGAGTGTGAATGGCTGGCAGAAGCCAAGGCGGGCTCTTGGGAGATGAGAGCAGGCGGCCGGCCTGGAAGCTTCCGTGGGGCTGGTCAGCTCCGGCTAGCTCTTCCTGGCACAGATCCACGCTGGGCTGGGTGCCATGGCTCATACCTGTAATCCCAGCACTTTGGGAGCCTGAGGTGGGAGGATCGCTTGAGCCTGAGAGTCCAAGGCCAGCCTGGGCAACACTGTGAGACCCCACCTCTATTTTAAAAAATAAAAATATAAAGATGGGATCATGGCGCAGGGGCAGCACAAGTTCCAGGCGCACAAGCCCGCAAAGAGCAAGACGGCAGCGGCGGCCTCTGAAAAGAATCGGGGCCCGAGAAAAGGCCGTCGTGTTATCGCTCCCAAGAAGGCGCGTGGTGTGCAGCAGCAAAAGCTCAAGAAGAACCTAGAAGTCGGGATCCAGAAGAAGATCGAACATGACGTGGTGATGAAAGCCAGCAGCAGCCTGCCCAAGAAGCTGGCACTGCTGAAGGCCCGTGGCACTGCTGAAGAATGGGGCGGCTGCCGCCACCTCCTCTGAGACACCTTCCTGAGGACGCTGGCCCCAGTGCAGGCCAACACCCCATCCCCTACCTCCATATGGGATCTTACAAGTGATCCCACAGGCTGTACTGTCAGGAAGAGGACCCGTTCCCCAGCACTGGGCTTCATCTAGAACTTGAGTGGGGGCCAAGGGTGCTGAGAACCCAGCAGTGACCAGGAAGATACAGTCACCAACTTCATCTGTCCCCATGCCCCTTCCCAGGTCCTGCCTCCACAGGTTTAACCCAGAACAATAAACCTGGCTTTGTCCCCCCCCGAAAAAAAAAAAAAAAATATATATATATACACACACACACACATACACACACACACACACACACACACACACACACACACACACACACACACACATACACATATATAAAGATGGCCGGGCGCGGTGGCTCAAGCCTGTAATCCCAGCACTTTGGGAGGCCGAGACGGGCGGATCACGAGGTCAGGAGATCGAGACCATCCTGGCGAACACGGTGAAACCCCGTCTCTACTAAAAAAATACAAAAAAACTAGCCGGGCGAGGCGGCGGGCGCCTGTAGTCCCAGCTACTCGGGAGGCTGAGGCAGGAGAATGGCGTAAACCCGGGGGGCGGAGGTTGCAGTGAGCTGAGATCCGGCCACTGCACTCCAGCCCGGGCGACAGAGCCAGACTCCGTCTCAAAAAAAAAAAAAAAAAAAAATATATATATATATATATATATATAAAGATAACTGCCCCCCCACCCCCCAAAAAACAAAACAAAACCCAAACTCATGGTGGACCTCGGGATGGGCAGGCGCGCTCGTGGGGCAGAGCTGGGTGTGGCTGCCCCATCCTGGGCCTGTTCCCAGGCTGGCTCCTAGAGCAGGGGCTGATGGGCCCTGTGGGTGTGGGGAGATGGGGTCCGTCACAGGCTGGGGCCTGGGACCCCGGGGCTGGGACCTGGGGGCTGGGACCGGTCTTGGTTCTCAGGCAGGGAGGGGTTGTGAACTCTGTTTGGGAATGTGTGTTTGAAGTGTCAGTGATGTAGCCAGAAGGAGGTGTCAGACAGCAGCCCGTGTCAGGCTAATGTGGCTCCTAGAGGAGCCCTAGGGCTGGCCTGCCCAGTGAGGGGCTGGGATGAGCCGGCCTAGGGGAGTGGCAGAGCAGGAGGAGCAGATAGCTGGCCCGAGTCTGGAGGGATTTTGGCTTTTGTGGGTAGCTTTGAGCCTGAGGGCCAGTGCCCCACCAGGTCAGAGAGCTCTGCAGCCCACCAGTCCTCGTTGTGCCTGTGTCCAAGCTTGGGCCCTGTGTGCAGGAAGAAGGTGACCGTGCAGTGCACGTCGTGTGTACCAGGCATCAGCGGCGTGATGCGTGGGTCGGGGCTGGAGATGAGAGGAGGAGTCAGGAGAGGCTAGAAGCCCCCAGAGCAGTGGGGTTTCTTCCTTTTCTTCACTGGTGAGCACTTCTTGAGCACTTAGGTGTGCAGGCCTGGTGCTGGGTACTGAGGATACAGCTGTAAGTCAGGGGCTGTTTTCCAGTCCTCTCAGATCTAGCTGGGCATAAGTCTGGTGGGTCAAGCATGGCTCCTGAAGAGATGACAGTTGAGAGACTGGCAGCATGTTCCAGGCAGGGCGGGTGCTGGCAGCACGTGGGTTGGCCAGAGGCTGCGTGTTCGGGCAGTGTTGTGTGGCTCCAGCTGGTTGTAACCACGGTTCTCCTAGGGTGTGGCAGAAGCTGGACAGGCTGGCAGGGATCTGTCCTGAGGGTAGTTTAGACCACATCCTGCAGGTCACAGGAGCTGCAGAAGGTCTTCATCAGGGAGGAATACATCTGCCATTGTGAAGGGGTCTCTTTCCTTGCTGAATTCACAGGATGAGGACCTGGTGCCTTGGCAGGACCCTGCTGGTGGAAGTCCCTGGGGCTGTCTGAACCGCTGCAGGTTTCAGCGGTCCCAAAGTCGGGGAGGGCGGGTGGTGGTTCCTTTTGTCAGCTGAGAGCCTCATGGGGCAGGAGCAGTGGAGTCAGTCGCATTGCAGTGAGTTAGAGTTGAGCTGCGCTGTTCCCGTGAGCAGGGAGCCCTGGCCGGAGGTCTTCTGACTTCTGAAGATGGTTTGTGTTGAAGGTCAGACCCTTCCCCTGTTTTTCTGTTTCCCCTTCAGGTGAATGCCTGTTCCTTTGTGACCACGGTGTCCGTGGGTAGCACTGTGGTTTTGGAGTTCCTTTGTGACCACGGCATCCGTGGGTGGCAGTGCGGTTTTGGAGTTCCTCTGTGACCACGGTGTCCATGGGTAGCACTGTGGTTTTGGAGTTCCTCCGTGACCACGGTGTCCGTGGGTGGCACTGTGGTTTTGGAGTTCCTCCGTGACCACGGTGTCCATGGGTAGCACTGTGGTTTTGGAGTTCCTTTGTGACCACGGCATCCGTGGGTGGCAGTGCGGTTTTGGAGTTCCTCTGTGACCACGGTGTCCATGGGTAGCACTGTGGTTTTGGAGTTCCTCCGTGACCACGGTGTCCGTGGGTGGCACTGTGGTTTTGGAGTTCCTTTGTGACCACGGCATCCGTGGGTAGCACTGTGGTTTTGGAGTTCCTTTGTGACCACGGCGTCCGTGGGTGGCACTGTGGTTTTGGAGTTCCTCTGTGACCACGGTGTCCATGGGTAGCACTGTGGTTTTGGAGTTCCTTTGTGACCACAGTGTCTGTGGGTAGCACTGTGGTTTTGGAGTTCCTCTGTGACCACTGTGTCTGTGGGTAGCAGTGTGGTTTTGGAGTTCCTTTGTGACCACAGTGTCCGTGGGTGGCACTGTGGTTTTGGAGACGCTCGTTTTGTTTGTTCATTTGAACATTTATTTGGAGACCTGCTGTTTGCCAGGCTTTAGGCTGGCTCTGGCGATGCCGTGACGAACACAGCACAGCCTGCCCACGTAGTGCACACACAGACAGCTTTAAACAATGAAAACAGCAGGGGGGCCTCCTCAGGTGCGTCAGTTGGAAGATGCCCAGGAGCAGTTTGCAGGAGTATCTTAGTTGGAGACAGCCTTGTTGGATATGAATGACGCTGGTGGGAATGAAGGCCAGACGTTTTTCCTGGTTTGGAAACAGGTGGCTTACAAGAGCCTCTAGAGTTTATTTGTTTAAAGACAGACCCTGTTCTCAAGAGGGTCTTCACTTTGCTGGCAGGATGGCACTGGTGACGGTGGTGGTTGGCTCTAGAGAGCTGCTGTGTAGTTGACAAAGCCCGTTGATAATAAGTGTCTCATTTGTTCTTCCTCACAATCCTGTGGACTAAGCTGGGTTCTGGGAGGAGCTGACTGGCCCAAGGGCATCCAGTGAATTTGTGGCCCTGTTGCTGGAATGCTTGGCTGATCCTGGAGCATGGTGGGCTGTGCCCTCAATAACCTCCATCCATCTGGCTGGCCACATGGTGCCATGCAGCTGGATCCTGCATTTTTGTGAGCTGATCAGCCCGATGCTGGCACTGAAAGGATTCTGTTGGGAGCTGCCATCCATTTAGCCTGAGCAGAACTCAGCACATGTGCGGGCATGAAGCCCATCAGCTGACAGCTTCTCTTTCAGACCTGATGGCTCCCAGCCGAACTCTGGCAAGAAGGGCTTACCAGCCTGCAGGACGGCTGACCTGCCTGCCTTTGCTGGGAGCCAAGCACCTCCTGGCAGGTTCTGGGATTTGGTTTTCAGTGGGAGGAGGCTCTCTGCAAGGTAGAGTAAGAGCAGTAATTACTTGGGAGAGGAAGCATTTAACTTCTGAGGCTGCAACACAATACTATCTCGTTCGCGGAGGCGGCTGAGTTAGAAGATTAGCAATTAATTTTTTATAAGGTGCAAACTACTCTTCAGTTTCATGGAACCAAACAGTCCTCCCACAGCAAGGGAGGGGCTGGCTTCCACCCCGTGTGATTTTTCGGAGCACTATTGTTTGTCTGCTTTTGAGCTGATAGGAATTATTTACGAGTCTGTGTGGAAGACATTTTGACACACAATTCTTGGTATTCCCATTTGCTCTTTCTAGTTTTTACTTTTTCTGTATTGCTAGCGTTTACTGCAGTTAGGTCTCAGGAGTATTTTGCCTTTTATTAGGATTGCAGTTACAAAATGCAGGTATCAACTAGGTTCCTTTAAATCACAGTTCACTTTTTATTGACTCGGATGAGAAAAGTACATGTTTTTCGTAGACTGAGTTGAAAAGAGTGTCATTGGTAGCATTACAAGCATTTCTTTTAGCTTCTGTGTTTTTATTGTTTACTAGAGCTTAGCTGGAGTGTTGTAGATAACCCAGTAGGGGTCACTGCTAAGTTATCTGTAAGTTTTCTAAGTTTGAGCTTGAGATTGAAACACTTTTTTTTTCTTTTTTTGAGACAGAGTCTTGCTGTGTGGCCCAGGCTGGAGTGCAGTGGTGCGATCTCTGCTTGCTGCAACCTCAGCTTGCTGCAACCTCTGCCTCCCAGGTTCAAGCGATTCTCCTGCCTCAGCCTCCCGAGTAGCTAGGACTACAGGCGCCCACCACCACACCTGGCTAATTTTTGTATTATTATATATTTTTTTAGTAGACATGGGGTTTCGGCATGTTGGCCAGGATGGTCTTGAGCTCCTAATCTCAGGTGATCTGCCTTCCTCGGCCTCCCAAAGTGCTGGAATTATTGGTGTGAGCCACTGCACCCAGCCCAGACTTTTAATAATAGAAAATGTACTTTCTCTTGTTTCATTATTTAGTACTCTAGGTTTTCTTTGAGTTTTTGTAACTAAACAGTGGGCACCTGTGATAGGTTGGGATGGATTTAGGGCAGAGTCTGGTAAGCTTTTTCCCTAAAGGGCCAGGTATTAATAGTAAATATTTACTTGGTAGCTTTGGGGTCCATAAGGCCTCTGTTACAATTACTTGGCTCTGCCTTTGTAGCCCAGAATAGGGTGACTTGCCCTCACGGTTTGCCTGGGACTGAGGATTTTCGCGTGGGACGTGGGCCTTTCATGCTGAGACTGCGATGACCCGGGATGAACCGGGACTGTTGTTGATTTTAACATAAAAGCTGCTGTCGACAGTGTGTCAATGAGTGGATATGGCTGTGTTCCAGTAAAACTTTATTTTTAAGACAGCTGGGGTGGGAGTAGGTTTGGCCATACCTGCTAACTCCTACAAGAGGTTACAGGGCTGCCATTTAATTTTGGTTTAACCATGCAGAGGCTGGGTATAGTGGCTCACACCTGTAATCCCAGCACTTTGGGAGGCTGAGGTAGGCGGATTCTTGACCTCAGGAGTTCAGGACCAGCCTGGGCAACATAGTGAGATCTCATCTCTACAAAAAATTACAAAATATTAGTCAGGCATGGTGGCATGCACCCACGCTCCCAACAACTTGAGAGACCAAATCAGGAGGATCACTTGAGCCCAGAAGGTCAAGGCTGCAGTGAGCCGAGATCATGCCACTGCACTCCAGCCTGGGTGATAGAGCAAGAACCTGTCTCAAAAAGAAAAAAAAACAACAAAAAACCCAAAACGAATCCATGCAGAGCCTTGCTGCCTGTTCTCTGCGGCTTTTCTTTTCCGTGCAGAGCCTTTTGCTGCCCACACGGCATCATGGTGATTTCTTCCTTTCCAGATTTGGGCCAGTTGGGCGACAGGGTGGGACCTTGCTTGAGGGTGGTTGTAGAAGAGAACCTAGGATGAAATTGGCGTTTCCTGGATTGCAGCTCAGCACCTGCTCTGGCTGGAATCTGGAGTTATCCGAGGCTGTGTTACCCCTTGGTTAAGAATTGTGAAGGATAAAACCCTTATAAATTTGCGCCCAGGGTTGAGAAGTGCTCATTTCTGTCTCACCTTTTTTCTGGTAGCTGAGAGTTCCCAGGAGCGCGTATTGTGATCATGTCTGTTCCATTCAACAAATATTTGTTGAGGGCTTATGACGTACCGTGCCGTATACTGGCTGGGAGATGCAGCGGAGAGCAGGACACATGGTTCCTGCGCTGAAACTGAGCACAGCACTATGGTACTGGGTGTGGAGGTGGGGAAGCGCTTTGAGAACCAAGAGTGGGAGGGCCTCGCTGTTCTAGGACAAGGACCGTCCTCTGAGCGGGGACGATTTCTCTCCAGGATATGGTGGCTGTTGGAGCTGGGTGGCCCTCGTCTCACCCCGGTTGCTTGGGCAGGTGAGTACGCTGGGGCGTGGCTTGGGCTGATGGCTTGTGAGCCTGCACCTGTCAGCCTCAGTTCGGGCTCTCTGTGGGGCGTGTGAGCCCCTCTTCTGACTGAGGTTTGGGTTAGGGTTTCCAGCCTCCCTGCCCCTGGGAAGAGGCTCCACCCTCCTCTACGAGTGCTGAGCTGTGGGTCTGTTTGTACTGTGAGGAGTTGCTTTTGTCTCCATCAAAAACATGAACCACTGTTTGGAGCACTTCCATTTACTGACAACCCTTGCCAAATTAATTTTATTTAATTATCTCCCAGGGCTAAGCTTGAATACATTTTGTGTTAAATTCACAGTTTTTTCCTTTTCTAAACGAAATGGACTTAATATCCTTGTTAAAATCTGATTAAAACTAAAATTGAGTTTTTTGAAGTCTGATTATCCCATGAAATGGAATTTTAAACCTAATTACAGATGGATTTGCATATACTTTTCAGCACCATTGAAAAGAAACTTGGTATAAATTTATTAATGACATCCTTTTCTCTCATTTCCTTGGGGCATGACGTTAGTTTAGGAGCACGAGGGAGGTGGGGAGAAACACCACCCTTCTCTCCGCCCTTCCTTAGAATTTTTTAAAAACTTTATTCTGTGGAGAATCAGTTCTCAGGAAGCCTGAGCACAGTCCTGTTTTCATTCTCATCTTCGCTGCTCTACCGGCTTAGGTGGCTGATGGTTTTCCTGAATTGTTTTTCAATACTCAAAGCTCTTGTCTTTCCGAAGATGGAAGAGGGACATGCATGATCATAGCTGCTGATGTGTCTCTCCTGTCAGCTTAAAACGCGGATTTGGCTGGGCGTGGTGGCTCATGCCTGTAATCCCAGCACTTCGGGAGGCCAAGGCGGGTGGATCCCCTGAGGTCAGGAGTTCGAGACCAGCCTGGCCAACGTGGTGAAACCCCGTCTCTACTAAAAATAACAAAAATTATCTCGGCATGTTGGCACGTGCCTGTGATCCTTGTGACTCTGGAGGCTGAGGCAGGAGAATCGCTGGAACCCAGAAGGTGGAGATTACAGTGAGCCGAGATCATGCCATTGCACTCCAGCCTGGGCAGCCAGGGCGAAACTCCATCTCAAAAAACAAAAAACAAAAACCCCCATGGATTTATATTTAACATGCTACCTCCACCCTGATTTAATTTTAATTTTTAATTTTAAGTTTTTATTTTATGTCTTTTTTTTTTTTTATTGAGGCAGAGGCTCGCTCTGTCATGTAGGCTGGAGTACAGTGGCGCAATCTTGGCTCACTGCAACCTCTGTCTCCTGGGTTCAAGCAGTTCTTCTGCCTCAGCATCCTGAGTAGCTGAGATTACAGGTGCCTGCCACTTTGCCTGGCTAATTTTTGTATTTTTAGTAGAGATGGGGTTTCACCATGTTGGCCAGGCTGGTCTTGAACTCCTGACCTCATGATCTGCCTGCCTCGGCCTCCCAAAGTGCTGGGATTACAGGAGTGAGACACCGTGCCTGGCTTAATTTTTTATTTTTTTGAGACAGAGTCTTGCTTTGTGGCCCAGGCTGGGGTGCAGTGGTGCAATCATGGCTCACTGCAGTCTCTGCCTCCTGGGCTCAAGCCATTCTCCCACCTGAGCCTCTGGAGCTGGTGGGACTACAGACACTTGCCACCATGCCCAGCTAATTTTTGTATTTTTAGTAGAGACAGGGTTTCACCATGTTGGCCACGATGGTCTCGAACTCCTGAGCTCAAGTGATCCGCTTGCCTCGGCCTCCCAAAATGCTGCGATTACAGGTGTGAGCCTCCACCCTAGTTTTAGATACATTTGTATTATTAAAAAAGTAAAAACAAACTCTAAATAATCATTATTTGAAATAAACAAGAAATTTCCAAAGGGTCACGTTCTTGTTCTTTGAGAAATCCTACTGTTCCAGGAGGGCTGTTTGCTGTTGGGTCTGTACTCATGCTTCCTGCTATGACTTCCTCGCGGCAGGTGGAGGTAACAGGCTCCCAACGTACTTGCCTCCAGTCTGGCTGTCACCGTGGTTTTGTTTTGTCTGGAATTATATGGGAATGGAATCACACGTCATGCAGTCGTTTGTGTCTGGCTGTTTCACTCGCAGAATGTTTTCTGAAAAGCATTCATTCATGTTTGTTGCTTGTATCAGTAGGTTGTCCTTGTTATATTGAATGGATATACCATAATTTTTTTTTTTTTCTTTTTTTGAGACAGAGTCTTGCTCTGTTGTTGCCCAAGCTGGAGTGCAGTGGCACGATCTCAGCTCACTGCCAGCTCCACCTCCCAGGTTCATGCCATTCTCCTGCCTTAGCCTCCCGAGTAGCTGGGACTACAGGCACCTGCTACCACGCTTGGCTAATTTTTTTTGTAGTTTTAGTAGAGACGGGGTTTCACCGTGTTAGCCAGGATGGTCTTGATCTCCTGACCTCGTGATCCACCCATGTCAGCCTCCCAAAGTGCTGGGATGACAGGCCTGAGCCACCATGCCCGACTGGATATACCATAATTTTTAATCCAGTTTTTGGCTCTTACAGATAAAACTTCTGTGAACATTTGTATTCAAGTCTTTGTATGTATGTTTTCCTGTCTCTTGGGATAATACCTAGGAGTGGGGCCTCTGGGTGATATGGTGAGTATGTTTTAACTTTAGGAAAAGCTGAGGAACCAAAGTGGCTGCCCAGTTCTGTCCCCTGGCCACACGTGTGTGAGAATCCCGCTGGCCCCGCATCCCGAGCGCGTTCGCTGGCCGCCTTCACTTTAGTCATCCTGGTGGGCCTGTGCAGTATTTCCCTGTGGTCTTCGTTCCTGTTTCCCTGGTGACTAATGATGTTGAACATCTCCTCATGTACTTAACTCGATGGCCATATATCTTCTTTTGTGAAGTGTCTTTTCAAAGTCTTCTGCCCATGTTTTAATTGGACTGTCATCTTCCTGAGTTGGCAGAGTTCTGTGTGTATTCATGACAGAGTCTGTCGTCAGATGTATGGTGAATATTTTCTCCCAGTACGTGGCTTCCTTTTCATTTTCTTAGTGTCTTTTGAAGGGTAAAAGCTTTCAATTTTTCTAAGTCTGAGCTATCAATTCATTTTCTTTATGGTTTGTGCTTTTTGTGTCTGCCTAACCCAAGCTTCTAGAAACTTTCTAGCTTTAACTTTACTGTTAATTTTGAGTTAATTTTTGTGTGCAGTGTGGTCACAGTTGAGGGTTGTTTGTCTGCCACACAATATGAGTGTCTGTTTCCCCTTTGAATTTCCTTGGCACCTCTGATGAAAGCCTGTTGTCCATACATTCATGGGCCTGTTTCTCGAGGGCTTCTTTCATTGAATCATGTGTGTGTCCTTTCTTCAGTACAGTAAGATCGTAGTTACTGTCACTTCCTAATACTCTTTGAAAGAACATAGTAAGCCCTCCAGTTTTTTCCTGGTAAGAATTGTCTTGACTATTTTAGGTATTTTTTATTTTCAGATAAATTTTAGATTCAGCTTTCAGTTTGTTTTCGTCCCCCCCCCCATTTACTTTTTATTTCGTTTATTTTTTCTTGCCTTAGCTCACTCACTGGGACCTCCAGTGCGGTTTTACCTGGGTGTGGTGAGAGTGGCTGTCCTGGCCTTGTCAGTGTCAGAGGGAAAGCGTTCAGATTTTCATGAAGCATGAGGTTTGTTTTAGGGTCTTGGGAGATACAGTTCATCAGGTTAAGGAGGATGCTTTTCTTTTCCCTGATTTGTCGTATTGGATCAAATACACATACAATAAAATTGACTGTGTTAACTGTTTTTAAGCGTACAGTTCAGTAGCTTTAAGAACATTTGTATTGCTGTGCAACCGTCACCACCATCCACCTCCAGAACTTTATCTTCCCAAACCCAAACTCTGTACCCGTTAAACGCTCGCTCCCTATGCTCCCCTGTTGGCCCTGGCACCCACCATTCTGCTTTCTGCCTCTGTGATTTTGACTAGAGTAGGGACCTCATAGAAGGAGAATCATGAAATATTTGTACTTTTGTGACTGGCTTATTTCACTTAACGTAATGTTCTCAAGGATCATCCATGCTGTACCATGTGCCAAAGTGTCCTTTCTCATTGAGGCTGAGTAATTTTCTGTTGTGTGGATAGATGATCCATGTTTCTTATCCAGTCACCTGTTGATGGACACTTAGATTGCTTCCACATTGTAGCTACTGTGAATAATGCTGCTATGAACATGAGCGTGCAGATATCTCTTAGAGACCCTGCTTTCAACTCTTTTGGGTGTATACCCAGAAGTGGAGTTGCTGGATCCTATGGTTCAATTTGCAGCTATTTTAGGAGCCACCACATTGTTTTCCACAGTGGTTGTACCATTTTACATTGTCATCAACAGTGCACAGGAGTTCTGGTTTCTCCACATCATCACCAACTCTTGCTATTCTGACTTTTTAATTTTTTAATTTAATTTTAATTTTAATTTTATTTTGGTGGTGGCCATCCTAGTGAGTGTGAGGTGGTGTCTTGTTCTGGCTTTGATGTGCATTTCCTTAATGAATAGTGGTGTGAAGCACCCTTCCATGTGCTCATTGGCCAGTTGTGTGTCTTCTCTGGAAAAATGGCTATGCAGGTTCTTTGCCTGTTCTTAAATCACATTATTTTTGTTGCTGTTTTAGGAGTTCTCTTGTATGTTTTGAATACTATTCTTTTACAGTTCTGGTTTCCAAACATTTTCTCCCATTCTATAGGTTGTGTTTTCAGTCTGTTGATAGTGTCCTTTGATATACAAAAGTTTAAAATTTACTAAGGTTTCATTTGTCTGTTCTTTTTTTGTTGTTGTCTGTGCCTTTGATGTCATATCCAAGAAATCTGTGCCAAATCCAATGTCATAAACCTTCTCCCCTGGTGTTTTTCTAAGAGTTTTATAGTTTTAGTTGTTAAATTTGGGTCTTTGATTTGTTTTGGGTTGATTTTTTTGTGTATGGTTTAAGGACCCAACTTTACTCTTTCACGTGTGGAGGCCAGTTTTCCCACACCATGCGTTGAAAAGCTTGTCCATTCCTCATTGAATGGTTTTGGCACCTTTGTCAAAAATCATTTGAACATACGAAAGGGTTTATTTCTGTGATCGCTACTGTATTTCATGGGTCCATATACCCGTCATTCTATCAGTACCACACTGTTTTGATTACTGTGGCTTTGTATTAAGTTTTGACTTAAAGTGTGACTCTTTCAACTTTGTTCTAACTTTTCAAGATTGCTTTGGCAAGGGACCTTGGGGTCCCTCGAGATTCCATATGAATTTTAGGATAGATTTTCCTATTTCTGCAAAATATTTACTTAGGTCTTGATAGGGATTGCATTGAATGTCTAGATGGCTTTTGGTGGTGTTGACATCTTAACAGCAAGTCTTCCACACGTAGTGGTTTCTGAAAGGTTAGTTGTGGTACGGAATAATCTTTTCAAATTGTTGTACTAAAATTCATTGGTCTGTCTTGCACTTTGAATGGATCTTTATCCATGCATGGTTATGTAACATCATACATCGCTTATTTGAAAATATCGACATACTGAATTATGTAGGTCTTTTATTATACCTTATTAAAAAAATCACGAGCTAATCACCACAAGTTATTGAAAAGTCTTTATTGTTAGGAATCTGTCAAGCTTGTGGTGTCAGATACAAATTTTTAAGAATTTAGATATGTGTTTGACAGCTTGAGTTTTATTATTGTCAACAATATACTCTTGGTTGTATTCTTTCAAATGATAACATTTATTTAATTCATTTCTGAGAAAATGTCTACCAGATGCTGAAGCCTGAGTAACTATTGTTTGTCAATTATTTTTTAAGTAAAATATTTTATGTAAAAAGGGCTAGTTCAGTTCACAACTGAAACACGGAAGACCAGCCATCGCACTTTAGTATGCACCAGAAATGTTTTACATGTACTTTGTATTTCATCGTGCAGACTGTTGAGATCTTATCGAGGGGTTAAGATTTAACAAAGTGAATATTTTAACTGGGCATAGTACTCCTGTAGTCCCAGCTGCTTGGAAAGTTGAGGATGGTTTGGGCCCAGGAGTTTGTGGTCGTAGGGAGCTGTGACTGTGCCTGTCAGTAGCCATTGCAGTCCAGCCTGGGCAGCATAGCAGGACCCCATGTGATGCCCCTGTTTTGTTTCACTAACATGTTGTACCCATCACTGCTTTTGTATCTTCAGTTCAAATGTCAGCACAGTTAAAAGAAAAAAGGCAAATAATAGCTTATTATTATTGTTACTTTTTTTTTTTGGAGGCAGAGTCTTGCTCTGTCACCCAGGCTGGAGTACAGTGGCATGATCTCAGTTCACTGCAACCTCAGCCTTCTGGGTTCAAGTGATTCTCCCACCTCGGCCTCCCCAGTAGCTGGGACCACAGGCGTGCACCACCATGCCTGGCTAATTTTTGTATTTTTTGGTAGAGACGAGGTTTTGCCATGTTGGTCAGGCTAGTCTCAAACTCCTGACCTCAAGTGATCCGCCCACCTCGGCCTCCCAAAGTGCTGGGATTGCAGGTGTGAGTCACCGTGCCCAGCCACTTAGTATTATTATGAAGATAGTTTTGATGGCCAGGTGCAATGGCTCATGCCTGTAATCCCAGCACTTCTGGGAGGCCAAGGTTGGCGGATCACCTGAGGTTAGGAGTTCAATACCGGCCTGGCCAACATGGTGTAACCTCGTCTCTACTGAAAATACAAAAATTGCAGGGTGTGGTGGTGCATGCCTGTAATCCCAGCTACTGGGGAGGCTGAGGCAGGAGAATCACTTGAACCTGGTGGATGGAGGTTGCAGTGAGCCGAGATTGCGCCACTGCCCTCCAGCCTGGGGGACAGAGCGAGCCTCCGTCTCAGAAAAAAAAAAGAAAAAGAAAATAGTTTTGATGTTACAAGACTGCCTAGAAGAGTGTCTGCAGACCACACTTAGTGAACTGTTGTCCTGGCACTTAGTCCCTCGAGGCCAGAAGGAGTCTCACAAGTTGGACTCACATGTGATCCTACAGCTTTGTGATATGCTCTTCAAAAATACTGTACAGGTGTAATGTAAATGCATGCTCACTACAAAGAAAGCTCACACAGTGCAGAATTAAAGTGAAACTTTCTTGGATTTCTCTGCTTTTTCAAATTCTGCTGTGTCCCAGGTTAACATTAGCAGTTTGCTGTAAGTCCTCCTAGATAATTTTTGTGTGCATGGACATCTTATGTGCGTAACAAATGGCATCAGACAGCCTGTATTGTTATGTTACTTTCCCTTGAATTGAATTACTTGAGATGCCTGGTGCTTACTCTTCAGTAGCCGTTATTCCATCCTAGAATGTACATATTTTAACCATTTCCTTTACACTACAGTTGTTGCCAGTTTTTTTTCTTTTTCTTTTTGCTGTTGACACACAGAGATTTAGTGAACACCATTTCATTAAACATATTTTTTTGGTAAGCGTATCTGAGAGTCTTTTTATTGATGGGAATAGTCAGATATAGGGTATGGATATTTAACACTTTAATAATTTTTGCCAAATTACTTTCCAAAATTATACTTCTATTGACAGTGCTTAAGATTGCCCATTTTTCTGATAACATTCATTGATGTTGTCAGTGTTTCTAATTTTTGCCCTTTACTTAAAGTCAGCTGCTGTATTCCTAGCACAGTGCTTTCTGTGACAGATGTTTCAGATCACAGTGCTTCCTGCCCTCAGGCACATCTGGCTGCCCTGGTAGCTTTCAGGCTCTCAGGCACCCCTCCCTAATGGACCGACTGGGGTCAAGGGCTCTGAAAATGCTGCCCACCCTGGCCCAAGAGCCTCCTGAACAGGTAGGCTCGGGGTGGGGGTGAATCCGGTGGCTTAGCTGACAAATGGAGGTAGAGGATACATTCTCACCTGTTATTTTGATTTTTTTTTCCTCCTCACCCTGACTGTCACATTCTCGCCTTTTCCAGCGTCAATCCCCAGTCACACTAGCTTCCCAGGATTAAAATGGTCTCTCTCTCATGAGACCTGTTTAGAAATCTAGAAGCATTAAAAGAAGAAGAAGAAGAAAAAAAAAACCAAAATCTAGAAACATGCACGTGGCTTAGAAAATGCCTTTGTGTTGCCAGATGCAGTTCCCTTGCTTTGACAGTGGCATTCAATGTGGTCTTTTAAAAAAAGAAACTATCTATTCCTTTAACATTTTTTGGAGATAATAATGACATACAGTGAAATGGACAGATCTTGTGTATATAATTGAGTGAGTATTGAAAACGTACCACCTGTGTAATCACTGCCTCCGTCAGGCTGCAGAAAGTTTCCATGACCTCTGGAAGTTCCTTCTCGTCCCTTCAGTCAGTTCCTACCCCTGGGAGACAAGCACTGTTCTGATTTCTATTACCATAAATTAGTTTTGTGTGTTCTTGAATTGTAAATAAATGGAATCCTACTGTGTTTATTCTTAAATTGCTGTCATCTTTTGCCCAGAGCTGGGACTAGGGGGAGGTGAGAGAGTGTGGCATCTGCGCGGCACACCCCAGGAGTGAGATTCTCAGAGCCGTCTCTTTCTGAAAGTTTGTACGCCAGCATCTCTCTTGCTTCACCCTCGTCCTGGCCCTGCTTTTGGACAACAGAGTGCTTTTGAGGTTCAGCCCTGTTTTGGGGAGATGAGTGGTACGTTTTAATTTGTTTTTATTATTTATTTATTTTTTGAGATGGAGTTTCACTCGTTGCCCAGGCTGGAGTGGTATGGTGTGATCTCGGCTCACTGAAACCTCTGCTCCCCGGGTTCAAATGATTCTCCTGTCTCAGCCTCCTGAGTAGCTGGGATTACAGGCGCGCACCACCACGCCCGGCTAATTTTTGTATTTTTAGTAGAGATGGGGTTTCACCATGTTGGTCAGGCTGGTCTCGAGCTTCTGACCTCAGGTGATCCGCCTGCCTCAGCCTCCCAAAGTGCTGGAATTATAGGCGTGAGCCACCGCGCCCGGCCAAGTGGTTCATTTTTAACTTGTGTCCATCTACTTGTTTGTTTCTCCGTTTCCTGTCTGAGGACATGTGGGTTGTTTGCCCATAGCTGGCTGTGATGAGCGTCGCTGCAGTTAATTCACAGCCACATCTCATGTGCACCTACATTTTCATTCTCTGCCGGGAGCACCCAGAAGTCAAACTGCTGGACCGTTTAAGAAGTGCATGTATAGCTTCATAAGAAATTGTCAAACTGTCTTCCAAGGTGCTGGTGTGATTTTATGCTCCTACGTAGAATGTATGAGATTCCATTTGCCTTATATTTTCACCAATATTTGGTGTGGCTGTTTATTTTTAAAAAATCCTTTAATTATTCCAGTGGGTGTGTGGCGTTACCGACTTTTGGCTTTACCTCACGTTCTCCTGATGACCAGTTCCCTCGTCAGTGAATATGTCGAGCTCGTTCTTACGCTTAATGGCTTTTATCTGTTCCTTAGGAAGTGTCTGTTCTTGTCTTTTGGGAAACTGTGTTGGTTTGTTTTCTGTTACTGATTTTTCCAAGTTATTTATTCTGGATACAAGTTTTTCATCCAGTGTATGTCTTGTCAATATTTTCGCCCTGTCTGTGGCTTGCCTTTTCATTTTCTTTATTTTTTAAATTATTAAAATATACATGACTGTCACTGTAAGATTGACTGTTGTTGTTCTGTTTTTTTGAGGCAGAGTCTCACACTGTCACCCAGGCCAGGATGCAGTGGCGCAGTCATAGCTCCCTGCAGCCTCTAACTCCTGGGCTCGAGTGCTCCAGCTTCCTGAATAGCTGGGAATACAAGTGTGAACCACCACACCTGGCTATGGTTTTCTTTTTTGTAGAGATAGGATCTCGCTCTGTTGCCCAGGGTGGACTTGAACTTGTGGACTCAAGCGGTTCTCCCTCATTGGCCTCTCAAAGGGCTGGGATTATAAGCATGAGCCACCATGCCCTGCCGATCGTCTGTTTTAAAGTGTTTAATTTGGTGGCTTTTAGTATATTTTTAAGGTTGTACACTTATACCCACTGTCTAATTCCGGAACATTGTCCTGGTCCCCAAAGGAAGGCCAGTTGGCAGAAATTCCCTGTTCTCCTTTCCCCCAGCCCCTGGCAGCCACTCCTCTGTTCTTTGTCTCTGGGTTGGCATGTTCTGGATATTGTGTATCAGTGGAATCCCACCGTAGGTGGCCTCTGTGCTGGCGCCCACTCTCAGCATGTTCTCAAGGGGCGTCCACACTGGCACGGGTCAGCGCCTCCTTCCACCACATGACGCTTGATGATACCCCATTGTGTCGCCAGAACGCATTTCAGTGACCCATTCATCATCTATAGACATTTGGCTTGTTTTCACTTTCTGGCGATTACGAACATTCAAGTATAGATGTTTGTATGAGACTTTTTTCTTCCCCTTCTCTTGAGTATATACCCAGGAGTGGAAACACTGGGTTACATGATAGCTCTTTATTTAACTATTTTAGGAATTGCCAAACTATGTTCCATAGTAGCTCTACCGTTTTACATTCCCACCAGCAGTATATGAAGATTCCAGTTTCTCTGAATTCTCAACCCTTATTATGATGTCTTTTTTCTTATGGTCATCCTCGTGGGTATGGAGTGGTATCTTAACTGGTTTTTTTTTTTTTAAATGACCGCATGATTTTTCATTGGATGGATATACCATAATTTAAACAATGACTTACTGTGGGACAAAAAATTGTTTCCAATTACATTTTATAATCTTTATTGTTTATATCAGTAGGATTTTATTTTTTTAATGAGATTTTATTTTTTATTTCAATAGTTTTTGGGGAACATATGGTGTTTGATTGCATGGAAAAGTTCTGTAGTTGTGATTTCTGAGATTTTGGTGCACCTGTCACCTGAGCAGTGTATACTGTACCCAGTGTGTAGTCTTTTATCCACCCCTTTCCCCTGAGTCCCCAGAGTCCATTAAATCACTCTTACACTTTTGTGTCCTCATAGCTTAACTCCCACTTAACAAGTGAGAACATGAGATGTTTGGTTTTCCATTCCTGAGTTTACTTCACTTAGAATAATGGTCTCCAGCTCCATCCAAGTTGCTGCAAATGCCATTATTTCATTCCTTTTTATGGCTGAGTAGTATTCTATTATATATATTATATATAAAAAACATATATATTATATGTATATATCTCTCTCACATTTTCTTTATCCGCTTGATGGGCCTTTAGGCTGGTTCCATATATTTGCAGTTGTGAATTATGCTACTGTGAACACGTGTGCGCAAGTGTCTTTTTCACAGAGTGAATTCTTTTCCTCTGGAGGATTCCCATATCAAATGGCAGCTCTACTTTCGGTTCTTGAAGGAATCTCTACACTGTTTTGCAGAGTGATTGTACTAGTTTACATTCCCATGAGCAATGTGAAAGAGTTCCCTTTTCACCACATCCAAGCCAACATCTGTTATTTTTTGATTTTTAAATTGTGGCCATTCTTGCAGGAGTAAGGTGGTATCTCATTGTGGTTTTGATTTGCATTTCCCTGATACTTAGTGATATTTAGCGTTTTAAAAAATCTGACGTACTTTTTAATTTGTATTTCTCATGGCTAAGTTTCTCATGTGAAACTGAGTAGAAACGTCAGTGGCCGTACAGAACAGAGACACAAACATTACAGAATTAGTTAAGAAGTCATGAAATAAGTAAAAAACAACTACAGCTAGCAGCACCAGCAGCCAGCCCTGGTGAGGGCAGAGAATCTGATTTCCAGAGTTGCCACAAAAATCAGAAGACATGCAAAGAAGCAAGAAAGTCTAATTCATACATGGTGGAAAAAGCAATCAGTAGAAGCAGAATATCAATAAAAAGAAATTATAAAGGGAAACCACGTAGAAATTCTACAGATGAAAAGTACAGCATCTGAAATGAAAATTCACTAGATAAGCTTACCAGTATATTTGAGCAGCAGAAGAAAGAATCAGCAAACCTGAAGATAGGTCCGTCAAGATGGTCTGGTATGGGGAATGAAGCAAAGAGAGAAGAAAAGTGAAGACAGGATAGGTGCTTTCTCCACTTCTCTTCAGCATCGTGCCGGAGGCTCTGCCTGGGACATTTATGTAAGGAGAAGAAATAGAAGACATCCAGATTGGAAAGGAAGAAGAAAACTGTCTCTATTTGCAGAAGACATGATTTTATACATGAAAAAAATTGAAAGAATACAAATACAAATAATTTACAAAATTATTAGAGCTAGTAAATAAGTTCAACAAAGTTGCAGGATACAAGATCATTATTTAAAAATCAGTTCTATTTCTTTTTTTTTTTTTTTTTTTTTTGAGACGGAGTCTCGCTGTGTCGCCCAGGCTGGAGTGCAGTGGCCGGATCTCAGCTCACTGCAAGCTCCGCCTCCCGGGTTTTTACGCCATTCTCCTGCCTCAGCCTCCCGAGTAGCCGGGACTACAGGCGCCCGCCACCTCGCCCGGCTAGTTTTTCGTATTTTTTAGTAGAGACGGGGTTTCACCGTGTTAGCCAGGATGGTCTCGAACTCCTGACCTCGTGATCCGCCCGTCTCGGCCTCCCAAAGTGCTGGGATTACAGGCTTGAGCCACCGCGCCCGGCCAAAAATTAGTTCTATTTCTATACGTTAGCAGTGAGCAATCCAATAACAGTTATTATCCCCAGAGATATTTTGTTTAATTTTCTCACTGGCATTTTACTTTGTTTCAGATGCTACAGAAACAAACCCAGTTTCCTTGACAGTTGCACTATTTTTATTATAAAACCTCACTAGACATTTCACATTTGGAAACTCTTAGTCATAAATTAACCATGGCTATGAAGTCTCTGTGATCTGTGGACAGTTTTTGTTTGCCTCTAATTCTTGTCTTGAAGGTCGGCATGCTTTAGGCTAGAGTCTCTATCTACAGCAAAGGCCAGTCTCAGAATGAATATTAGCCAGAGATTTCCTGAGATACCTGGAACTGGTGAGTCTTTGATGAGTGGCTCCAGTGCACGCCGGGCCTGGTGGTGACCACTCTGCCTTTGCCCTCATTTCCTGCTTGCTCAGAGCTTCAAGGTGAGCAGGAGGGAGAACCCAGGGCCTTCACAGGCCTTTCTGAGCCTGTGCGCAAGATGCTCGGACATGGTCCCTTAGAATCTCAGTCCCCACGCACAGCTCATTTCTTAGCTTTTCTGTGTCAGCGTTTTGGCGAGTCTTTTGTTTGTCACTGCTGTCACCTCAGGCGTTCGTGAGGTCAAAGTGGTTGACAGACTCATCCCCCCACCAAGTTTTTGCCCTGGGAGAGGTTAGGGGAGGTCAAATCAAGACGGGACTTTCTTTTTTTTTTTTGAGATGGAGTTTTGCTCTTGTTGCCCAGGCTGGAGTGCAGTGGCACGATCTTGGCTCACTGCGACCTCTGCCTCCCGGCTTCAAGCGATTCTCCTGCCTCTGCCTCCCGAGTAGCTGGGATTATAGGCGTCTGCCACCACGCCCAGCTAATTTTTTGGATTTTTAGTAGGGATGAGGTTTCACCATGTTGGCCAGGCTGGTCTCAAACTCCTGACCTCAGGTGATCCACCCGCCTCGGCCTCCCAAAGTGCTGGGATTACAGGCGTGAGCCACCATGCCCGGCCTAAGACAGGACTTTCAATCGGGATCTTAAGGTAGTAAGTGACCCAGATGGGTCAACTAATAACTCTTCTTTGGGAATGATATTTTGAGAGATGCCAGCCCCATTCTGCTCCCTCTGCCCTGGGAATGTAGGCTGTGATTTTTCTTTCTTTTTTTTTTTTTTGAGACAGAGTCTCGCTGTTGTCGCTGGAGTGCAATGGCGCGATCTCGGCTCACTGTAACCTCTGCCTCCCGGATTCAAGTGATTCTCCTGCCTCAGCCTCCCTAGTGGCTGGGATTACAGCCGTGCACCACACGCCCAGCTAATTTTTGTATTTTTGGTAGAGATGGGGTTTTACCATGTTGGTCAGACCGGTCTCAAACTCCTGACCTCATGGTCCACCTGCCTCGGCCTCCCAAAGTGCTGGGATTACAGGCATGAGCCACTGTGCCCGGCCTAGACTGTGATTTTTCAAGGCTACCATGGAGTTGGGGTGTGGGGGCTGGGACCAGGGTGAGTTAAAATGCCCCCGGCACACTTTCCTTGAGAACCACCTGATTTTCTTGACCAAATATTACCGGATTGCTGTAAGCCTTTGATTAATTTTCAGAGTTCAAAAAGCTGATTCTGACCATTTTAGTCACTCTTCTGTTGCTTTTATGGTGAAGTGAACTTCCACAGGCTCTTATTCTGACATTTTTTCCTGAGATCTTTTTTTTGTTTTGAGATGGAGTCTTGCTCTGTCGCCCAGGCTGGAGTGCAGTGGCGTGATCCCTGCTCACTGCAAGCTCCGCCGCCTCCTGGGTTCACGCCATTCTCCTGCCTCAACCTCCCTAGAAGCTGGGACTAGAGGCGCCCGCCACCATGCCCGGCTAATTTTTTTGTATTTTTAGTAGAGACGGGTTTCACCGTGTTCGCCAGGAGGATCTGGATCTCCTGACCTCATGATCCGCCCGCCTTGGCCTCCCAAAGTGCTGGGATTATAGGCGTGAGCCCCCGTGCCCGGCCTTTACTGAGATCTTAATGGTGTTTTGGATGAGTAAAAATTTTTGATTTTGATGAAATCCAATTCATCAATTTTTTCTTTCGTGATAGTAGTTTTTCTTTTTTCTTTTTTTTTTTTTTTTGCGACAGTCTCTCTCTGTTGCCCAGGCTGAAGTACAGTGACGTGATCTCGGCTCACTGCAACCTCCGTCTCTTGGGTTCAAGTGATTCTCCTGCCTCAGCCTCCTGAGTAGCTGGGATTACAGGTGCCCGCCACCATGCCTGGCTAATTTTTATATTTTCCGTAGAGACAGGGTTTCACCACGTTGGCCAGGCTGGTCTCGAACTTCTGACCTAAGGTGATCCACTAGCCTTGGCATCCCAGAGTCCTGGGATTACAGGCATGAGCCATCGTGCCCAGCCTAATTTCTGTGCTTTAAGAACTGTTCTGTTTCATGATTGCAAATTTATTTTATGTTTTCTTCCTGAACATTTGGGTGGATTCCCCTCTTGAGGTCCTCCCAGTATCCTGAGGTTCCTGACTTTTCCGGTAAGTGGCCTTACCGTCTGGAAGATGGGGGAGTTTTGTTGCTGTTGGCTGCATGTGCACAGCCATCCTTGACCTCTCAGAGCAGTTTGTCACGCTTTATTGAAAGAGCGTTGTTCTCAGATGACTCTCAGGTCAGGCATTGGTTGTACGATTTGTCCAATTCTATCACGTTAAAAAGGAGGAAAGGTTCTTAATGAACCTACTGCTATGAAAATTAAGGAGACTCAGAGTTTCTGAACTCTGGGATACCAGTGAAGGGCACAGATCATTTGAAAATATTTCATTTTTATCAAAGCTGAGTTCAACAAATTGTTGTAGGTTAAATAGCTTAAGAAGGAAGTGCAATCACTTCCCTTCATATCCAGAAAATAGAACATAAAACCAACATCCACAAATAACCTCAATAACACTTCCCTCTTCAGTTCATTTAGTTTTGTGTAATTAATTCTTATCCTCTTAGGTCTAGGGTTTATAACCTCACGTGAATTTGGAAATGTGGACTCACCCTCCTGGTGTGTTTGAAAGTGGTGTAAGTGTTGCTGTTGCCGCTGGAGCCTGTCCCCGTAGGTCTCAGTAGTGGAGATGTCGGCTGCAGTCCTTCTCCAGAGCCGCTGAGACCGCCCTTCTTGTTGAAGATGCAAGCTCTGGCCTATGAGTTTATCCTGAGCTTTCAGGCAGGTGTTTTCAGAGTCGAACAGAAAAGACTTAATGGTAACAGTTAATTTCTTACTGATAATTTTTAAGCGTGAAATGCCTGATGAGGTTTTATGTAATTTTCTAACCTGAAATGTCTGATGTGGTTGTAATAAGAATAATGCAGCTAATGAGGAAATTGGGTTGTTTCTGTGGCATCCAAAACAAAGATAAAAAGGCAAATAAAAAATTAGACAAAATATTACCAAGGATAATGAGTAAGCCTGTTTCAAAGAAGTCAGTTAATGTTAACATCTGATTCATTGAAATGGGTGAACATAATTTTTATGAAGAAAACAGTCTTGAGATGTATAATGTTGAGACAAAATATTCCTGGAATATATCAAAGCATATCAGTGGAGAGATTGGGTAAATCTGAGTTAGAGTGAACCATTTTTAATTTCATAAAACCTCGTGAATACATCTGCTATACATGAATGCATAGCACTAGGCCACTTGAGAACCAGTGGCCTAGAAAGTGCTAGATTCAAGTTAAAGAGGTAATGTGGCTAATCATTTTAGGTCATTGAAATTGTGGCTATAACACTATGTTGTTACTGCCTGATACCAGGGAGAGCACTTGTAGGACTCAGATACAGAAAAACTTGACCAGACTCTTTCACAAGCATTTTCATGTGTGTTTCTCCTGACATTAAAACATATTATGGAATGCGAAGGCATTGACAGATCTCCAGGAGTCTCCACTGAAGCGCACCGTTTCTGAAATACATCTTTTAATAACCTATTAGTGATTCACAGTTCACCTGGAGAAGGCTGGTGTCTCTTCTGATTTCACAGCTCTGGTCACACAGTTCACCAAGCAACCAGTTATTACTAGCGTAGGTTTTTTAAAGGAGATCTTGCCTATCTTTTGATAAATGTAATCCTAAGAATTTTGTATTGTTGACGATAATTTGAGTAGAATTTTGAAGAATGTCACTTTTCCAATATTTGCTGTTATTGTATAGACACATTATAGTTTAGTATGTTGACAGTGTCCGGTGACTTTGCTGAATTCTCGTGTATACAGACAGTATAGTTTTAGTGTTTTGACATTGTCCGGTAACTTTGCTGAATTCACTCTTAGTGCAGTAAGTTTTTTTTCTTTAAGATTCCTGAGACTTTTTTTGTGTAAAAATAGTGCTATTTGCAAGTAAAGACAGTTTTACTTCTTCCTTTTGAGCTTTTGTTTCTTTTTATCACATTATTACATTGGCGGGTACCTCCGGTACAATGTGAAATAGCAGTGGTGATAGCAGACAGCTTGTTCTTAGTTTTGATCTGGGGGAAAATGTTCAATATTTCACTCTTTTTTTTTCTCAGAGATGGAGTCTCATTCTTCACCCAGGCTGGAGTGCAGTGGCGGAATCTCGACTCACTGAAACCTCCACCTCCCAGGTTCCAGTGATTTTCCTGCCTCGGCCTCCCGAGTAGCTGGGATTACAGGCGTGTGCCACCATGCCCAGCTAATTTTTGTATTTTTAGTAGAGATGAGGTTTTGGCATGTTGGCCAGGCTGGTCTCGAACTCCCAACCTCAAGTGATCTGCTCGCCTTGGCCTCCCAAAGTGCTGAGATTACAGGTGTGAACCGCCGCACCCAGACTCATCCTCAGACTTGTGTTTAATTTTAAAAATGTACAATGCAGACAGGATGGCTGATGATAGTCCTTTTTTCCTGCCTGATTTTGGTTTTCTGTGCCTTTTCTCTTCTCTCTTAATATCTTCAGATGTCTGCCAACTTTATTAGCCTTTTAAAGTAACTGATTTTTGACTTGGTTGATTTCTCACTATTGTATTTTTTTCCATCTGTTTTTAATCTTTATTTCCTGTCAGTGGGTTTATTTTACATGCTTACGAAACTTCCTGGGTGATTGCGTGGGATGGCCTGGACGGAAGGGACCAGGGCTTCAGGAGGAGGAGGATTCCCACCCCTTCTGTGGTGGGAATTCTTGAGGTCTGTCGGGCTGTACTTGGCTCCTACTTGGGCAGTCCTTCAACAAGCCTGAGGAATGTGGCTTACTGGTAACATAGAAAAGTGTGTTGCCAGAGTTTTTCTAGGACCAGTTTAGGGGATGGAGAGGATGGTAGATTGAGTACATATACCTACTTTTTTCTTTCTGAAACCTAATACTGCAGTGAAAAGAGTGGTGGTTCTTTTTTTTTTTTTTTTTTTTTTTAAGCAAAGGGTCATGTGAATAAGGAGAAAGTGAAGTCATAGCATTCCTATTTCAGAAGCTGGAATATGTATTGGAGAGTTGGTGACGGACTTAGCTGACTTGAGAAAACCGAATGCTAATTTGGGAGTGGGGAAGGCCAAGAGTTAGCTTGATCTGTACAGCAGAGGTTTGACCAGGCTTGGGAGCTGTGACAGGTTACTTCCAGAGCGGCCACACAAGGACGGAACAGTGTGTTGTGACCAGGCTTGGGAGCTGTGACAGGGTTACTTCCCGAGTGGCCACACAAGGACGGAAGAGTGTGTTGTGACCAGGCTTGGGAGCTGTGACAGGGTTACTTCCTGAGTGGCCACACAAGGACGGAAGAGTGTGTTGTGAGTCGGCTGCTCGGAGGCCCTGGTCCCTGCTCAGCCCAGCCCAGCCGGGGCAGGCATTAGGTGTGCTGAGCAGGCAATAAAGCTGATGGTCGTGCACTTGGCGCTTTTCGGGATGGGGTGCCTTATGGACCACGGTAAGTGAACTCGGTGTGACCGCCGAGATGACCAGCTTTGTCCCCGCTAAGCATTGAGTCGGGGCTGGTGGAGCATTGTCCACTAAGCAAGAGAGTAGAAGAGCCTCCTGTGGGGCCACAGACTATCCAGAGGGGGGACAGAAAGGCACTGAAATTGCCACCTCACAACTCTCTCTTGCCGTGAAACTTAACAGGCGCCGTCACAATCTCATTCAGAGCCTCCTAGACATCTGAAGGAGTCTCTGGTGTAAAAGGTATAGACCAAGCAAACAGAAAAGTGGCATAGAGGAAATGGAAATTATGCAAAGATAAAAGTTCCAGGAAGAAACCTCTCATAAGCATGCTCAGTGAGATAAAAGTAGTTATTTTAACAAGAGAAGATAATGAAACAAGAAAAATGTTCTCTGGAAGAAGAACATTCGGTGAACAAGAAGAGTTCCGGGAAATTAAAACTGTGAACAGATATGGGGAAAAAAAAATCAGTGTAAGTGTTGGAAAAGTTAAGGAAATCCAGAAAGAAAAAAAAGATCAAACGAGAGAAATGGAATAGACTCCGAGGACTGGGTTCTGTGAACCATATTCAACAAGTCCAGCAAAGAAATGGCGGGGAGAACAGCATGATGAAACAATTCAAAAACACTTTCTTAGAGCCTAAGCATCTTCTAGACTGAAGGAGCCACCAGGTACCCAGTCCAGTGGACGAACGTCTGTGATCAAAGACCATTGCCATGGCATGTTGCTGTGACCCCAAATATTAGGGTAAAGACATGATCCTACACACTTTCAGAAGGATGAGAATAGGTTACATACAAAGCGGGAATCAGGATGGCTTTGTGCTTCTAAACGGCAGCATTGGAATTTAGCGTAGAGTAAAGCAGTGTGGTCTAGAGTTGTAGGAAAATAATTTTCAGCCTTTGATTCCATACCCAATGAAACTAACAGACACATGAGAGAGCAGACTAAAGGCCCAAAGGCAAAGTCTTTAAAAAAGTCGGTCTTACTGGCCAGGCACGGTGCTTCATACCTGTAATCTCAGCACTTTCAGAGGCTGAGTTGGGAGGATCACCTGAGCCTAGAAGTTGGAGACCATTGTGGGTAATGGTATAGGAGAGCAAGACTCCATCTCATCATCAACAACAACAACAGCAACAGCTGGGTGTGCTGGCCTGCTTCTAGTCCTAGGTACTCCAGGTGCGGAGGGCTGAGGCAGGAGGATCACATGAGTCCACAGGGTAGAGGCCACAGTGAGCTATGACCACACCACTGTACCCCGGCCTGGGTGGTAGAGTGAGATCCTGTCTTAAAAACAAGTTATCTCCCTCAAATCTCTTTCCAGAAAGCTTCTGGAGGGTGCATGGTACTAAGGAAGAGAGAGAGAGAGAGAGAGACTGATGACTGAGGAAGGGTTGGGACACAGGGAGCAGGGTATCCATCACTGGGGAGCAGCAGCTGGAGACAATGCCTGTTCCCGGGCAGACGGGGCTCAGTCCTCAGAGCAGGAAGTGGCACTGAGAGCCTCCCCAAAGACAAGATTGCCAGGCAGCCTGATGCCGGGTGCGCCCGCACATCTCCAGAGGAGATTTGAACAGTTTAAAGAGCCAGGGTGGAATGAGCGATAAACAGACAGCTAAGCAAGTGAAAAACCCTTTCTCCTATTAGCTTGAGGGGAAACCCAAAGTCGGAAGGAGGTGGAAGTCACCACACCTTCCCGTGTGGCCTTGGCGTGAGTGGCGCTGGTCCAGTTGTGTGCTCAGCCAGACGCGGGCAGCTGGAGCTGTGGTGCTGGTGGTGGTACCTGTGGGGCGGCAGAGGGCTGGTGGGAGCAAGGAGCCATGGCCTCCTCTTCCATCCCGGAAGTCATAGGTAATGCCCCGAACTGAAGAATTAGGAAAGTGGCAACGAAAGCCTGTCGTTTCAGGAAGGGAGGTCTGTTTCAACATAATTGACTCAAATAACTTCGAGTGCTTCTGAGGCTGGGAACTGGGCCAGGAGATGCAGAGTGGAGTTGGGGGCGGCTGCTTGCCATAACAAACCTTGTAGTTTGACTATGTACACTTTGTTTATGTAACTTGGAGAGGAATATATATAAATGGGAGAAAAGGAGATTCGACTGGGAATGCCAGGGGCATGCTAGCAGGTGCTGGAGTCTCAGCCAGAGGGGTGTGTGCAGGGTGCCTGGCACCGTCTGGGGTCTTCTGTGCACACAGACCACGGTGTGCACGCTTCCAGGAGCCATCTGATGGAGCAGCCTCAAGCACCTCTGACTTCTGACTTCACCCTGGGAGCCCATGTGAGGCTCCAGCCTCGTCCTGGCAGCCAGCAGGGCTGAGATGGGATTGCGGCCAACCACGTGGGTTCTCAGCTGTTTAGGGCCTCGGTCCTCTGTCCCTTATTTCTGTTCCACGGACACCTGTGCGAGGGCTCATCAGGCACTGGAGCTGAGTCCTGCCCGTCCCCAGAGGTGGCACCATGAGGGCTACTGACAGCTTTGCTGGACACTTCTGGGAAGTTGAGCCGGCCAAGGTTGGCGAGCGGCTGCGCCTGGGCTGCCCTGTCCTGGCGGTGGTGCCCTCCTATTTTCTGTTCTGGGAAGCATACGGTGCTGGCAGTGTTTGTGCCTTTTCCCAGAGGAGCCCTTTGTCCTGAGGAGGCGTGGATGTACTCTGGAGACCCGGGACCTTTCGCACCAGCACCATGACTTCCTGCGGCTGGGCCCTGGGCTCTGCGGAGTTGAGGTCTGCATGGGCAAGAGTCAGGCGAGAGTTGGAGTCTGGGGTTCACGTGGGATTCTGCAGCTTCCCAGAGGTGCGATCTTGGGCCAGACACGTCCTGCCTGAGCCTCGTGTGCTTGTCTGTCAAATGGGAGCGGCCGTGGTGTCTCCCAGGGCTGTGAAGAATGAAGGCTGCGTGGTGAGGAATGATGACGGAGAACGCCCGCCGGGCCCTTTCCAGGTGCTGCTCCAAGCACTTCCTGGGCCTTTGCTCCAGCAGTCCTCCCTGCCACCCTTTGAGGTGGGGGCACTGTTGTCACACTCGTTTTATGAGTGAGGAAGCGCGGGCAAAAGAGGTTAGCAGCTGTCCAGAGGACTTAAGCTGGTGAGCGGCTGGATCTGAACCCTCACATCTCAGTGTTGCATTGCTGTGTGCTCTTCCCGTCAGACTCAGGCCTCGTGGTGATGAACTTGTGTGTCCGTCCCGGGGCTCTCCAGATGCGGCTGATTTCTGGCATCTCTTACGGGTCTGGTATTGGGCTGTGTGGTCTCGTGGCCCCTTTGGCAGCTTGCGTGGTGCTCTCTTACTGGGCACAGTGAGGCCTCAGGAACGTAGCATCTCCACCCTCCGGCTGCTGGGCTTCTCTGCTGTCCTTTGCACGGCGGAGGTGGCCCATGCGTGGCCTTCTGTAAACTGCTAGGCACTGTCGGGGGTAACGTTGAGGAATCTTTCTGGGGCGCATGCGCCTGTGTGTGCGCGCTCTGGCTCCAGCACCACAGTGCCGACAGTCCTGTGAGCCTGCTGGGTCAGAGTCTGGGTGGAGGCCTGCTGCCTCCTTTGGCTGTGTGGGCTCAGGCAGGTTGTGGAACTGCACTCACGTTTTTATCTTTAAATTGGGGAGAATGAGAGTGCCCTTCCCTCTGCTGGCACGATACGCAGGAAACGTTGCTTCTCTTCCGCAGATTATTAGGATTCTCCGAAAGTTCTCCGCAGTTCTATTTTCTACCCCATTCATTAATGGCAGCCACCAGTGGTGTAGCAGCAGGGAAAATTGGGCCCTTTTGAAGCACTATTAAATTCTGCCTGTCTTGCTAAATCATCTATGTTCCAACTGTGATCTTTGAATTGTTGAAGGTGGGAAATTGTTCTGCGTTCGATCGCCTGTTACCGCAAGCCCCACCTGTGTTTCACTAGCCACAGGGAGCTTGGGGCTCCTCTGGTTCTCATCCTTGGGAGAGGCAGGCCTGTCCACTCAGCGCCCACGGCAGGCACCTGGTTCTCATCTCTGACACCCCGTCTTTCTCTTCTCAGCCTGTGTTGCCTTTCCCATGATTTCCTCTCCTTGCTTTCCTGGGATCCTGCTAGTTCCAGCCCATCCCCACTGCTGCCACGCCACTTAGAAACGCTTTCTCGTGCAGCGGCCGCCTTACTGTCCCTGGCTTCACTTCTGCGTCTTGCAACTATTCTTCACTCCGGCACTTGGAGGGATCTGTCTGAGATGAAGCAGTGATCACGAGACCCTGCTCAAAGCTGTTCGCCTGTCCCTGCTGATGTCACGATGAAGTCCTCGTGTCTCGATGTGGCTGACCAGAGGCCTCCTGCCATTGCCTGGCTCTCCAGCTTCTCTGTCATCCCCGCCTCAGCCTCTGCGCCAACCGCACCAAACATGAGTTCTGTGCTTTCCCCCACTCTCTCGGCCCTCCCACATGCCCTTCCCTTTCCGTGTTATGGCCCACCCCAACCCTGAACACTTAGTGGCTTTGAACAGTGCTTGGTAATTTTTCAGGATTCTGCAGGTTGCCTGGGGCCAACCTGGTGGCAGTTGGGGATGGGACATCGGGATGGCTTTATGTGCATGTATGCTGCCTTGTCAGTGGCCGGGAGGCAGGGCTGCCTTCTTTCCTCAGGGGCTCTCTCTGGCTAGGGCAGACGAGCTGCTTCACGTGGTGGCCAGAGCCCGTGGGGACAAGCCCTGGCATGCAGGTGCCCTAAGCCTGTTGGTCGTGGCTGCAGTAGCTGTGGTCGGAGCCTGGCCTGGGTCTTTGTGGAAGGGGCCACCTGAGGGCGTGAGTCCTGGAGGTGCGGCCCCTTTATGTGCATTCACCATTTAGGGTTTATCCGCGACCCTCTACCCAGACTGTGGTCCAGCCCCTGCTCCGAGTGCCCGCGACCCTCCACCCAGACTGTGGTCCAGCCCCTGCTCCAAGTGCCCCCGGTGGGCCTTTGTGCTCTCAGTCCTGGCGCCTTGACCTACTGCTTGTTCCGCTCTCCTTAAACTCTCCTGACGTGTTAATTGCACACAGCGCCGAGCCTGGCACCTGCAATGTAGACACGCCTGCCACTGCTCAGTGCAAGAGGGCACCTTTGCTAATGTGCACAGCTCTGTAAGCCTTTTTTCCTTCGCCTTATTGGATTGGAGCAGAGATTTTTTTTTTTCCAGGTAAAGAACAATTTCTGTTCCTAAATGCTTTTTTTCCTTGGCATGAGGAAGTTGAGCAACGTGACTATAGAACTTTTTTTCTTAATTTTACTGCACAAGTCATGTTCTTTACAAAGTGGAGAGATACAGATACATAAAAAGGAGACTGCCAATCCCCTGTAATCCCACCAGTCGCATCCCTACCTGCTCTTAGGAGATTCCTTTTTACCTTTGTAGCTCTTCATTGTCTACATACAGACTTTAAAAGGTGCAGTCCTGCAGGCGAATGTGTAGCCACCTGAGTTTGCATCATAGGTCACAAATGTCCTTTCTGCCACACAGGAGGCCATCCCACACGTGTCCTACCACGGATCGTTTGCCTCCTGTGATATGCTTCCGGTTCTTCCTGTTACGAACAGTGCCAGAACAAGCACCGGGTACACGTCGCATTTTAAAACGCATTTTAAAACACATTTTAAAACACATTTAATAACTCATCCTTCAGCTGGGGGAAAGCCCATGTAAGAACCCACCAGCGAGTCCGAGCGCGTGTTCCTCCCGCTTCAGACACAATCCCTGGCTCCTTACACACTCGGAATAAAACCCGAGTCCTTCTGGTGGCCTCTGGGCCCCACGCCCCGTGTGTCTGCCCCCTACTCTGGGCTTGCGGTCTTCCTCCACCTTCCCAGAGCTCCTTGGTGTTCCGGCCTCAGGACCTTGCCCTCGCGGTGCCCTCCACCCAGGAGTCTTGTCCTGTACCTTCTCCCGGCTGGTTCCCTGACACCAGCCACATCATTGGAAGGAAGAGATTCTCAGGTGATTTTTGTTTGCTGAAGGAGAATCACAGATCAGGATGAGGTCTCCTGGTCCCTTCCTCCCTTTTAAGGACAGATAACCGAAGTTCAGGAAAGCCCAGGCCACACAGCAGGCCAGGGACCAACTGGGGCCACAGCCCAGGCCACACAGCAGGCTGGGGACCAGCTGGGGCCATAGCCCAGGTCTGCAGTTGCGTGGCTGTTGCCTTTCTAGGGTTCTGAGGCCTTTTCGCTCCCTTTATTGCTCAGCAGGTTCAAAGAACATCTCGCTAACGATGCACCTTTTTCTGAGTTTCTGTTCGTTAAAGGCCTTTGTTCCCACATTGCCTTTGATTGTTTCTCTAGAAGCCAGATTTACTTGATTTTCAATTCACTGTTCTTTTTTTCTTTTTTTAGATAGTCTTGCTCTGTCACCCAGGCTGGAGTGCAGTGGCACGATCTCGGCTCACTGCAACCTCTGCCTCCGGGGTTCAAGCAATTCTCCTGCCTCAGCCTCCCGTGTAGCTGGGACTACAGGCACTCACCACCATGCCCAACTAATTTTTGTATTTTTAGTAGAGACAGGGTTTTGCCGTGTTGGCCAGGCTGTTCTTGAACTCCTGACCTCAAGCGATCCACCCGCCTCGGCCTCCCAGAGTACTGGGATTACAGGCGTGAAAGCCACCATGCCTGGCCAATTTACTGTTCTTTACTCTGCAGTCTGCTGCCTCTTTGCCAAAATAAATCTTTGTAGGTAAGATAGGTGCAGTGGGGAGTGTGAAATTTATTACAGAATGATTATTTTACTACTTAAAATTTTTTTTATTTTAAGAGGTAGAGTCTTGCTATGTTGTCCTGGCTGGTCTCAAACACCTGGGCTTACATGATCCTCCTGCCTTGGCCTCCCAAAGTGCTGGGATTACAGGCATGCACCATCATGCCTGGCCTAAAATATTGTATTTTTTTTTTTTTTAATTTTTTAAGAGATGAGGTTGCCCAGGTTGGAGTGTGATCATAGCTCACTGCTGCCTCAAATTCCCAGGCTCAAGTGATCCTCCCACCTCAGCCTCCTGAGTAGCTGGTTTACAGATGCCCACCACCACACAAGGTTAATTTTAATTATTATTATTATTATTTTTGAGATGGAATTTCGCTCTGTTGCCCAGGCTGGAGTGCAGTGGTGCGATCTCGGCTCACTGCAACCTCCGCCTCCCAGATTCATGCCATTCTCCTGACTCAGCCTCCCAAGTAGCTGGGACTACAGGCACCCGCCACCGTGCCCAGCTAATTTTTTTTTGTATTTTTAGTAGAGACTGGGTTTCACCGTGTTAGCCAGGATGGTCTCGATCTCCTGACCTCATGATCCGACCACCTTGGCCTCCCAAAGTGCTGGGATTACAGGCGTGAGCCACTGTGCCCAACCTGCTAATTTTAATTCTTAAACATTAAAAGTCATGACTAAATGTAGAACAGTCAGGAATGACACCTGTTATCTCTGAAGTCACAGTCCCTTGGTTTTCCTTGACCTTGACCTGCTTGCTACTGCGCCCACTTGCAGCAGCACATCCGTTGCCCAGTGAAGCGTGCTGCCCTGGCCTTACTGTTTCACCGGCCCTCTCCCATCCGCGGATGCCACTGTCCACAGTCTACAGTGGGGTCGCTTTTGGGTTCTGAGCTCACCTGGGGCCTTCCTGGGTTCCAGCCCCGTGGAGCTACGGGAGCGTCTTTGTAAAAGGGGGTTCCATCAGTTCCGCTGATTCCAGTGATTCCAGTTCAGTCTCCAGCAGCCCGTGGCCATTCCTGGAAGAGTGCTTTGTGAACGGAGTGCGCTGTCCAGGTGCTCAGTGGTGGTTCTCAGGCCCTTCCCTGGGCCCCTTCTGTTGGAGGCCCTTGTCACTGGGGTCACCTGGCATGATGATGGAGGCCCTGCAGCTCCCTGCCAGGTGTGGTTCCGCCCGGGTCATTCTCCCGGCCCAGCTGCTGTGCCTTGTGTGGATGGTGGACACGTGCTGTCACAGACTCAGCCAGCCAGGCCGCGCCTCCCGGAAGCAGCCCTGCTTGTGTGTGGTTGCATCCCAAGCTCTCCGCTCACTGCCCCTGTTCTGAGCTTTTTGCCGAAGTTGTGTTGGGGGCCATTATCTAGCTTTCTTTTTGAATGTTTGAAGCATTCAAAAGATCAGCTTTTCCAAAGAGTGAGGAAACAGGGAGAGAAAATTATGGCATTTGTTTGAAAGGTTCTGAGGGCTTTTTTTAGCTTGAACAGTTCAAACAGTGCCTCTTGTTAATCAGGAATATTCTAGCATCCCTGGGGTGGTCACACTGGCTTAATTGGAACCCAGGCTGCTTTGAAGTCCTTTTAATCCTTCCTGAGCTGGGAGAAAGAATGTGAAGGCAGCAACTGTAAAGTTGAAGTTTCCTCATTTTATTTACATGTGTCTGTGGAGCCTTGTAACTCATTTCCCTGCAGCAGATGAGCCAAGTTGCTGACTTGTGGGCAGCTGAGAGAGAGCTGGACTCCTATTAGCTTGGAGGCGGGAGGTCAGTTCCTGGCAAAAGAGCCGTGAAACATGGCCTGGTTCCAGGGCTGTAGCAGGATCCCCTCCTGGCAGGCGAGGTCTGGATGGACCATGTCACGGTCGTGGTGGTGTGGACTTGGCTGCTGGTGGCCTGTTCTTGTGGGAAGTTTGCATGTGGGAGAACGTGTGGTTTTACTGAATCACTTAATGAGTGACCCTGATAGTTCATCAGTATGGACCCCAGGACTTACTTCCTC
The DNA here is from genome assembly GCF_037993035.2 of Macaca fascicularis. Taxonomy (NCBI): domain Eukaryota; kingdom Metazoa; phylum Chordata; class Mammalia; order Primates; family Cercopithecidae; genus Macaca; species Macaca fascicularis. The sequence continues at coordinate 35,640,078 of NC_088377.1, read as the reverse complement.
TTCTGCAGAGCGTGTGGACCCACAGTTACCACACTGGAGTTCCGGGCACAGGCGCACCCTGGGGGCTGGTCATGCCACGTACACAGACCCGCCTTGTCAGTGGGGCTGTGGCAGCATGGGGTGGCCACCCAGCCGTGGCAAGCTGCGAGCCACGTGTTGCTGTGGGCCCCCCCGGTCCTCAGGGGCACTCTGTCTCACCCTGAGCCTCCAGCCACCTTGCCCATCAGTCTGTCCCTGCACCTCTGGGGGATGGGGAGTCTGCCACCTACCAAAGCACCCATTTTTCCCACCCCTTCCATTCTGTTGAGCTGAGACACGTGTTTTGGTCGTTTCGTGCTGTAGACACCTCCTTGGTTTACAGTGAAACGCGGCGCAGAGTCCCCTCTCCCCTGGACCACGTTTCCCCATGGCTCCCTGCTGTGCATGGCTGCTTCCTCCCGCTCTGCAGAGGGTGGTCCTGGTGGCTGGAGCGCAGCAGGCAGCAGCATCCTCCTGTGGGTAATTTGCGTCCCAGAGTGTGACTGTGGGTTCGTGCTGATGGCTCAGGCGTCCCCTGAGCCTGGACACTGAAGTGTGCAGATTGAGGTGTGTCGCTGGACGAGTTGTGACAAGTGGAACACACGCGTTTGTTCAGATAACACACTTTTATCACTCCAGAGTTCCCTGGGTTCCCCCAGTCCAGCCCTTCATCCCCTGGCAGCTGTAGCTTAGCCTTGCTTGTTATAGAACTTCCTATAAATTCTTCCCTTGCTATTTTTTTTTTTTGAGGTGGAGTCTCGCTTTGTCACCCAGGCTGGAGTGCAATGATGTGATGATCTCGGCTTACTGCAACCTCCGCCTCCCAGGTTCAAGCGATTCTCCTGCCTCAGCCTCCTGAATAGCTGGGATTATAGGCATGAGCCACTGCGCCCAGCCATATTTGTATCGCCCACTTCTTATTTCATTGAATCTGTGCTCAGATATCACCTTTCCCGAGCGCCCTTTCCTGGCCCTCCCAGGTGACCGTACCCCCTTCCCTCAGCCTCAGGCTTTCCACTCTCCTCCGGATCCGGTCACTGGATCACGCCACTGTCACCTCCTCTGGGCCTCGGGGATGTCGCCTGCCCACTCTTGTCATCATAGCTGGCCACCTCAGCGAGCCACTCAGCTCTGGCCGCAAAGGACTCCTCCTGTTTGTCCGTGCAGTGTCCTTGCTGGGCACACAGGAAATGCTCAGTTAGGTTTGTTCTCTGGATGCAGATTCTGCAGGCGTCTTCATAGGTTGTGCTGACGGATCAGGTGCACGCTTCCACCATATGTTTCTACAATTGATTTTTTTGGTGCAACTGTCAAAACATTTATTTTTCCTATACCACCCCCCTCCCCCCTCATTTTTTCTGCTTCTCGGTGTGGCTCTGTCACTTAACACATTTGGTGTCTCCGTTCGATGTGATCTAAAAACTGCTAGGCATGCCGTCTGCCCCTGCTCGGGTGATGGGCGTGGGCACCAGGAACCGTCACAGGGGTCCAGGGTTTCCAACTGATTGCTGGGTGCCCTCAGTGCAGAGTCCCTGCAGGAGGGTCGAATTGCCCATTTCATAGACCAGAAAACAGTCTCACCTGGGCCCTTCACCTGGCTGCCTCCAGAGTGCGGGCTTTCTGCTGTGCCTGACTGTTCTCTTGCCTCTCCCATTCCTTTGCATCAGTCGGCACTCTTTGGAACAGTGCCTGAGGATGTTAGAATCAACTTATGTCTCCTCTGGAATGAGGCCAGTGGATAGAGAAGTGTTTATTTCTAATCATATAGTCTCTGTTTATACAGCAGTTCGTTGTACAAGTAACCTATTGAGAAGAGGACGTAGGCATTTGCACACATCCGGTTCTCAGTGAGTCCATGCTGGAACGGAGACTGTAACTGTTCCCATTTTCCTGAGGAGGGGTTGAGGTTTGGAGAAGTTGACTGGTTGGTCAGGGTCACAGATTTGCAATGAATGGACTTAGAGTTGAGTGCTTGACTGAGACTTCAGACCTAAGGTGTTCACTCTGCTGCCTCTTTGTGCTTTGGATGGTTTGCAGAACCTGCTTTTTGAAAACAAGACTATGTGCACGTTTCTGTTCCCAGTAGTTCTTGGCATGGATAAGGGTGATGCTTTGTGTCAGATTTCGCATGGTGAGGAGGGGGTAACTCTGAGAGGAGCCAGGCCCAGGCTGCCTCCAGGGCGACCAGTGCTCCCCAGGCTTGCCCAGAAGAGTGCTGATTCCTGCTGCACGGCAGCTCTCATGACCAGCATGCTTTTCTCCATTTGTTTTTAAAGTTTAAAATGCGTTATACATAGAAGAGTGTGCTTCTGTGGCTCACGCCTGTAACCTTAGCACTTTGGGAGGCCAAGTCGGGCGGATCACGAGGTCAGGAGTTCGAGACCAGCCTGGCCAACATGGTGAAACCCTGTCTCTACTAAAGATACAAAAAATTAGCCAGGCATGGTGGCGTGTGCCTGTAATCCCATCTACTCAGGAGGCTGAGGCAGGAGAATTGCTTGAACCCAGCAGGTGGAGGTTACAGTGAGCCGAGATCATGCCACTGCACTCTAGCCTGGGCAAAGGAGTGAGACTCCGTCTCATAAAACAAAAACAAAAACAAAAAACAAGGAATGCGTACTGTCGTCTGTGTGCCCATTCTCAAGAAAAAGGAAAGTTTCTTTGAAAACGTGGGGACCTTCCCAGTTCCCACACCCCCAGAGCAAGCCCCTGGGTTCTGTGATCACTCCCGAGTTTTGTAAACACTGCGGGCGCTCACTCAGTCCTGCTCCCTGGAGGCCTTGGCCGCCCGTCCTTAATGTGCCGGTCTGTGCCTGTTGCATGTCATCGTAATTACATAATTTAATTAAATATGGAAGCTGATGAAAAATAATTATGTGTAGAGCAATGTTCCTGTGAAGACAAAGCTGAATGCTTTGCAAAGTCCCGAAGGAAAATTGCTGAAAGATTGCCATTGAATAAAGCAAATCGTGAAAGATGACGAGGAACAGTTGTAAGGTCTAGGAAGATTACAGGGATCCAGTTTAGAGGAACAACTAACAATCAGGAGCTGACACTCAGCAGCTCACAAACACGACTGTCATGTGTCGTGGACGTGGTTCATGCAAAAAAAAAAAAAAAAAAAAAAAAAAAAGATGAAACTCCAAATAATGGATTCATGTTTGAAGAAAAAGTTTGCAGCTTGGAAAATAATTGTGTGTTTTTATGTTTTAAGTTGCAATGTTTGAGATACACGCATCATTTGATTCCTCACTGAGCCACCTTCTGGGATCCATTACCGTCTTGATTCTGGATAGGAAACTTTGCACTGATAGATTGCTGCCCCGTTTATAATGCAAATTATTTGCATTGTTATGCATAGCTGAGCGTCACTTAGGAATGATAGAATTGTTTTGTTACAAATGGTTATAATTAGATTTCTCTGCATTAATTTGTTTTGGGAATTATTTTTCTTTTTATAAAATTTTTATGTAGTACCTGATTCTGCAACGTAAGGTTGCAATACTAGGCTTTGAAAATTAAGTGTTGAGGTCGGGCGCGGTGGCTCAAGCCTGTAATCCCAGCACTTTGGGAGGCCGAGACAGGTGGATCACGAGGTCAGGAGAGGGAGACCATCCTGGCTAACACGGTGAAACCCCGTCTCTACTAAAAAATACAAAAAACTAGCCAGGCGAGGTGGCGGGCGCCTGTAGTCCCAGCTACTGGGGAGGCTGAGGCAGGAGAATGGCGTAAACCCGGGAGGCGGAGCTTGCAGTGAGCTGAGATCTGGCCACTGCACTCCAGCCTGGACGACAGAGCCAGACTCCGTCTCAAAAAAAAAAAAAAAAAAGAAAATTATGTGTTGAACAGCTATTATATTTTCTTGGTACAAAATATTGAAAACATTCAAAAAGTATCCATACCTGTAATCTCAGCTACTCTGGAGGCTGAGGCAGGAGAAGTGCTCAAACCTGGGGGGTGGAGATTACAGTGAGCTGAGGTCATGTCACTGCACTCCAGCCTGGGTGACACAGCGAGCCTCTATCTCAAAAAAAAAAAAAAAAAAAAAAGTATTCAGTGGTAAGCCTCTGCCATGTTCTTGTTCTTCTCTAGCAGAAGGCCATTGTTATTTTCTTGTTTATCTTTTATATGTATGTAGTTTTTTGAGACAGGGTATCATTCCGTCACCCAGGCTAGAGTGCAGTGCGTGATCATAGCTCACTGTAGCCTCTGCCTCCCAGGCTCAAGTGATCCTCCTGCCTCAGCCTCCTTAGTAGCTGGGACTATAGCACACCCCACCACGCCTGGATAATTTTTGTATTTTTTTTTTGCAGAGACGGGGTTTTATCATGTTGCCCAGGCTGGTCTCAAATTCCTGGGCTCAAGCGATCCACCCGCCTTTGCCTCCCAAAGTGCTAGGATTCCAGGCGTGAGCCACGGCAGCCGGCCAGACTTCTTTTGTGCAAAAATGAATTAACGCAGCCATGCAGGTTTTGACTTTTCTGCACATGGTGGCATAGCATACTTATAATACGCCTCTTGTATCTCTCTTCGGCAATGCCTTTTTGGTGATCTTTTATGTTAATATAGGAAACGATGTGTTTTTTCCCTCTTACACAGGTTCCATTGTATGGATAGACTGTAACATTTAACCTGTTATACCGAACTTTTAATCCAGTGGTCTGAGTTCAGTAGAATGACTTGCGTAGCATTTAGTTGGATGGTTACTGTTCTGGAATGATATTATTTTTTTTTTGTTCTTTCTCCTAATATTTATTGAAAACATATTATTGGGCCAGTGGAAAAAACAGAACAAAGTAGAAAACAGTCGTGTGCCTTTCTGGAGCCTGCATTCCAGTGGAGGGGAAAAGACACTAGAGAAGCTGGTAGAAAGATGCAGGATCTCAGCTGGTGGTGGTCTGTGGAGGAGGAGAGCACCAGGAGGAGCGGCCGGGAGCCAGGGCTCAGGTGACATTCCAGTGAAGACTCGAACAAATGAAAAGGGGGCAGGCCACGTGGGCATCTAGGGGTGCGGTGTTCTTGAAGAGGGCTGTGCAGAGGCCCTGAGGTGGGAGTGTGACTCCCGTCGTGGGAGGTTTTGAGGCAGTGATGTGGAGAAACAGATGTCTCCTGCACCCCTGTCCTGCCCAGGCAGTGTGTGGGACCCACGTGCCCGTAGGAAGGTGGTTGCTGTCTGTGGGGGGGCATCACAGTGTGACGAGGGTTTGCTGCTGTGTGGGCCTTTGGGCTTTCGGATGGGGCTGGAGAGAAGTGGTGGAGCAGCCAGGCCTGAGACCACACCATTCCTGAGTCCCTTTCCGTGGGGTAAGAGTGACCTTCCTTCTGCTTGGAAGAGTGTGAGTGGCATCGTCTGCCATGTGGCCAAGGTGTCATGGAGCGGCCCAGTCTCTTGGTGAGAGGGACTGGTGCCCTGTGTGAGTCCTCTGACCTGGGCTTACTCTGGTCTTGGGACCAGAGAGCCTGAGCTCCAGCTCAGTGGCCTCAGGCTGGGTGCAGCAGGTACAGCCTCGGGCAGGTGGCTCCTGCGGAACCTGACCCAGGGCCAGGTGCGACACAGCATGGCATTAGTCCCCTGTCTTTAGGAAAACACCAGCTGCTCCTCCCGTGTTCTGGGGACATGCATCCCTCCCAACCTGGCGGCCCCACCTTTCCACACAATTACGTTGCGTCAGCCAGAAAAATCTGGCTGATATGACGCCCTCTTGCCCTTGTGACTTTGCAGTTGTGAATGCCGATTGTCCTTTGGTTTGTAGCACTGAGGTTTTGCTGTCTAATGTATTTTTATTCCTATTTCTGCATTCTATTCGCAAAACAAGCCCTGTAGAGAGAGCCTGTGTCGCTTGGGTTGTGTTCCCCGCCTGCCACAGGGCTCTGGCTGGAGCCCCAGCCTCAGCAGTTTTGGACTGTGCTCCCAGGCCCTGTGGATTTCTATTCTTTGGAAGCTTGAGGTGTCTTGTTTGTTAATTAGTTTGATGGCTGTTGCCGTTTCATTCATTTTCCACCTCGGAGTCCTCTGGATCTCCAGTTTTTCAGACTCAGTGAAACTGGCACTATCTGCCGTTAGCCCCAAAATAGCCGTGGCTTGGGCTGGAGCTGCTCTCGCCTCGGAAAGAAAGCAGTGGGCCGGACTCCCCACAGCCCTCTGCCGCTCTGCGTGCAGCTGGGCTTGAGTCAAAATTCAGCTGCAGAAAAAACAAAGACTTTCTTCCCCTTGAAAACCCACCAGTTAGAATTAAAAAGGTTTCGCAGCTGAAGCTCGCGTTTGCAGCAGCAGATGTCACAGGCTCCACTGCAGTTGGAGCTGTCACTGCCCTGTCATTGCCGAGCTGAGGCTCCTGAGGCCTCTGAATGCCTTCCACTTTGTAGTCGGCGAAGCGCGGGTTTCAGAACGGACTGTCGGGAGTTGTTCTTAGGCCATAATGATACTTGGCACGGCTCCTCCTGGTTACGAGCACTTAGCTAATCCCCAGAGCACCCTCGGTAAACATCTCTGAGTAGCTTTAACCACACACAGGTCAGGAGGCTTCTGGAAAATAAACACTCTTCCTGCCAGTTGGAGGTGTTGGGGCTCTGGTCTTGGATTTGATAGGTGGCGAAGGCTGCAATTGTTTACTAAGCCTTCATGATTCAACAGCTCTTCAAGAACTTTCCCCTGTTCTTGTAGGAGCTCATGACAGGCAGTGGTGGTGGAGCTCCGGCCCTCTCTTCCCACAGGCGCAAGCCCTGTTCCTGAGTCCCAGGGCTTCTCGAGAGGTGTCTGCCCTCCTCTTCCAGACACCCTCTGCCCTGTGTCCCGGGGCCCTGGGCCTGTGCTGTGCTGTGCTGAGGAGAGACTGCAGGGGACCGGCTCCCCACTTCTCCCAGATGGGCAGCGCCTTCCGTGTCGGGAGCTTGCTGTGCTGCTTTTCACTTCTCCGTCTCTCTTAGTTTTTGCGGGTTCTTACGCATGTGAGGCGTGGACTCACACGGTGGGGAACTCATAACATGAAGGGGAAGAGCCCTCTAAGTGCTGTGATTTGTTCTGTCATCGCCCCTTCCTGATCACGGTGACCTGTACTCCGGGAGCGACCACGGTGACCTGCACTGCCGGAGCGGCCACGGTGACCTGCACTCCCGGAGTGGTGAGTGGAGCAGGCCTGCCCACAGCCGTGTTCCCATTGCCTTGTTATTACTGACTTCTATTTTTAAAATATTGTATTACTTAGTACTGTTTGGAAGATGTTCCAGTATATATCAAATTATCAAAAGTCCATAGCCTTGTCTTACACAGTAGCCAAAGCCACTTAGGCAGTTTCAGGTGTTTGAGTTTCCAGAATTCTTGTGATGACATTTGTAGGATTCTTCTTTTAGACTTGGACCAAATTCTGTAACCCAATATTTGTCCTTCAGATTGACAGAGAGCAGCAGGCAGTGTTTTCTCCGTCACGGGTGTGGTGGGTGGCATCCTGGTGGCATAAAGCATTGCCTTTGGTAACTTGCCCGGAAGGCTGTAGGGTTATTTTCCACTTAGATTTTCCCCGATTTCTTTTCTTTTCTTTTTTCTTTTCTTTTCTTTTCTTTTTTGAGATGGAGTCTTGCTCTTGTCGCGCAGGCCAGAGTGCAATAGCGTGCTCTCAGCTCACTGCAACCTCCGCCTCCTGGGTTCAAGCAATTCTCCTGCCTCAGCCTCCTGAGTAGGTGGGATTACAGGAACCTGCCACCACACCCGGCTAATTTTATGTGTTTTTAGTAGAGACAGGATTTCACCATGTTGGCCAGGCTGGTCTCGAACTCCTGACCTCAGGTGAACTGCCTGGCACAGCCTCCCAAAGTGCTGGCATTATAGGCGTGAACCGCCGCGCCCGGCCTCCGCTCTCTATGCAGATGGTCGGTAGTTCCAGAAGTAGTTGTGTGTAAGAATCACCAGGGAACTTGTGTGCAGCCCCTGAGCCCCGCTTTCAGGGGTCTTGATTCAGTGGGGTGGGATGGGGTGGGGCGGGGTGGTGCAGGCTGGAGTTGCCGCAGATGACTCTTGTGCAGGTGGTCCATGCCGTTAGGCCGACCTCATGACGCCACACACTGTGAAACCATGCGTCCATGGCCCTTGCAATACACGCCGTGAAACCATGCGCCCACTCCCCTCACCACACACACACACACACACACACACACACACTCGCCGTGAAACCATGCGCCCACTCCCCTCACCACACACACACACACACACACACTCGCCGTGAAACCATGCGCCCACTCCCCTCACCACACACACACACACACACACGCCGTGAAACCATGCGCCCACTCCCCTCACCACACACACACACACACACACACACTCGCCGTGAAACCATGCGCCCACTCCCCTCACCACACACACACACACACACACTCGCTGTGAAACCATGCGCCCACTCCCCTCACCACACACACACACACACGCAGTGAAACCATGCGCCCACTCCCCTCACCACACACACACACACACACACACACACACACACACTCGCCGTGAAACCATGCGCCCACTCCCCTCACCACACACACACACTCGCCGTGAAACCATGCACCCACTCCCTCACCACACACACACACACACACACTCGCCGTGAAACCATGCGCCCACTCCCCTCACCACACACACACACACACTCGCCGTGAAACCATGCGCCCACTCCCCTCACCACACACACACACACACACACTCGCCCTGAAGCCATGCACCCACTCCCCTCACACACACACACACACACACACTCGCCGTGAAACCATGCGCCCACTCCCCTCACCACACACACACACACACACTCGCCGTGAAACCATGCGCCCACTCCCCTCACCACACACACACACACACTCGCCGTGAAACCATGTGCCCACTCCCCTCACCCCACACACACACACGCCGTGAAACCATGTGCCCACTCCCCTCACCACATACACACACACGCCGTGAAACCATGTGCCCACTCCCCTCACCACACACACACACACACACACACACACACACACACACACACTCGCCGTGAAACCATGCGCCCACTCCCCTCACCACACACACACACACACACACACGCACACACACACACTCGCCGTGAAACCATGCGCCCACTCCCCTCACCACACACACACACACACACACTCGCCGTGAAGCCATGCGCCCACTCCCCTCACCACACACACACACACACACTCTCGCCGTGAAACCATGTGCCCACTCCCCTCACCACACACACACACACACACTCGCTGTGAAACCATGCGCCCACTCCCCTCACCACACACACACACACACACACTCGCTGTGAAACCATGCGCCCACTCCCCTCACCACACACACACACACACACACACACTCGCCGTGAAACCATGCGCCCACTCCCCTCACCACACACACACACACACACACACACACACAATCGCCGTGAAACCATGCGCCCACTCCCCTCACCACACACACACACACACACACACACACACACACTCGCCGTGAAACCATGCGTCCACTCCCCTCACCACACACACACACACACACTCGCCGTGAAACCATGCACCCACTCCCCTCACCACACACACACACACACACTCGCCGTGAAACCATGCGCCCACTCCCCTCACCACACACACACACACACACTCGCCGTGAAACCATGCGCCCACTCCCCTCACCACATACACACACACACACACACTCGCCGTGAAACCATGCACCCACTCCCCTCACCACACACACACACTCGCCGTGAAACCATGCGCCCACTCCCCTCACCACACACACACACACACACACACGCAGTGAAACCATGTGCCCACTCCCCTCACCACATACACACACACACACACACACGCCGTGAAACCATGCTCTCGCTGTCCTGGCTAGAGCCGAGCACATCCTTGTATGTCCTTTGCTTTTTGCTGTCTGCGGCAACTGCCTGACCACCTTTTTGCCCAGCATCAGCTTTAATGGGTGTTTCGTGCTCCGTGTTATGGCTATGAGGACTTGCTGATTTTTTTTTTTTTTATTGTTGAGCTTTTTTATAAATTAAAAACTATGAGATGGAGAAAGTTAGTTGGTTCAGCCACTGTGGAAAACAGTCTGTGGTGGTTCTCAGAAAAGCCAAAAATGGAATGCTCCATCAGTGCCACTTCTGTGTATCCACCCGAGATGATTAAAAGCAGCGTTTTGAACAGACATTGGCACACCCATGTTAGTAGCAGCTTTATTCACAATAGCCAAAAGGTGAAAGCAGCCCGGGTGTCCACCGACAGGCGAATGGATACGTGTGAAGCCACGCAATGGAGTATTACTCAGCCTTCAAAAGGAAGGAGAGTCTGCCACATGCTGTAACGTGGATGAGCCTTGAGGACATAATGCCAAGTAGAATAAGCCCGTCACAGAGAAATGCTGTGCGGCTCCACCCGTGTGGCTGGAGTGATCGCATTCTTAGAGACGGAAGGTAGCATGGAGGTGGCCGGGGCTGGGAGCAGAGGGACTACAGGAGTTCCTGTTTAATGGGACAAGGTTTCAGTTTTGCCAAATTAAGAGTTCTGGGGATGGATGTGGTGCTGGTTGCCCAATAATGGGAATATGCTTAACACGACATAACTGGGGACTTAAAAATGGTTAAGATGGTATATTTTATGTTAAGTGTATTTTAGCACAATTAAAAACATCCTTACATGGTGGCAGGATGATGCCACCTTGGCCAGGCGTGGTCCCTGTGTTGGGTTTCCTCGGGATACCCTCTTGGAAGAGCGTGGCAGGTCGGGGCTGAGGACCCCCCTTTGCTTGCTCTCTTAGCCTCATCCTTTTGGAAGGTCTGGTGTTCCTGAGGTAGCAAAGCTTCTTGCCAGGTCACAGAAGCCCCACGCTAGAGGAGCGGCTCTCCGGCTCCCAGGCTACTTCTCCGCGCAAGCCTCTCTGAGAGCTCGCAGTCCACCCCTGTGGCCTCTTCCACGTGCCCAGAGCCTCCTGGGCTCCTCCTCCCCACCCCAGCTGGTTCAAGGGTATGTCCTTTACTCCAGATGATGGCCTCCGTCCTTCTCCACGGACTGCTGTTAATGTGAGAAGAGGGCGCCGGGATGCTTCCTGTACAGTTCAGGAGGTGACCTCCTGCCCGGTTTGATCAGATTCCACCTTATTCTTGACGGGACCTCCCTCGTGGCCTCAGAAATGTCCACGTGTTGGCAAAACCACCTCGTCTTTTCTTTTTCTCATATGGAGCGCTCTGAAACCATTGCCTTAAACCCCTTCTGTTTCACTAACTAAAGCTTACACTTCATCCCCAGAGAGCACATTTTCTTTTATTTATTTACCGTTTATGTATTTTATACATAATATTTTACATATTTACGGGGTACCTGTGATATTTTCTTACACGCATAGAATGTGGAGCGGGCAAGTGCAGGGTATTTGGGGCGACCATCACTTTGAGTATTTGTCATTTCCATGTATTGGGAGAAGTTCTGCTTTTCTTCTAGCTACTTTGAATTGTACAAGACATTGTTAGCTCTAGTCACCCCACTCTTCTGTGGAGCAACTGAATCTATGCCTTTCATCTCACTGTACGTTCGCACCCGTTAACTCACCTCTCTCCATCTGGCCTTCCACTCACCCAGCCCTGCCCGTCCACTATACCTCTCGTTCTACTCTCTGCCTTTGGGAGGGGAATTTCCACAGCTCCCATGAGTGAAGACATGTAGAGTTTCTTTCTGTTCCTGGGGATTTCACCTGATGTGGTGACTTCCCATTCCAGCTACGTTGTTACAAATGACAGCCTCCCTCCCTCCCTCCCTTTTCTTTCTTTCTTTCCTTCCTTCCTTCCTTCCTTCCTTCCTTCCTTCCTTCCTTCCTTCCTTCCTTCCTTCCTTCCTTCCTTCCTTCCTTTTTCTTTCTTTCTTTCTTTCTCTTTCTTTCTTTCTTTCTCTCTCTCTTTCTCTCTTTCTCTCTCTCTCTCTTTCTTTCTCTCTCTCTCCCTCTCTTTCTCTCTCTCTCTTGCTTGCTTGTCTTGCTTTGTTGCTAGGCTGGAGTGCAGTGGTGTGATCTTGGCTCACTGCAATCTCTGACTCTCTGGTTCAAGCAATTCTCCTGCCTCAGCCTCCTGAGTAACTGGGATTACAGGCATGTGCCACCATGCCCAGCTAATTTTTGTATTTTTAGTAGAGATGGGGTTTCACCATGTTGGCCAGGCTGGTCTTGAACTCCTGACCTCAGGTGATCCACCCTCCTCGGCCTCCCAGAGTGCTGGGATTACAGGCGTGAGCCACCGCGCCCATAGCTCTTGTTGTTTCTTTTGGTCGGATGGCATTCCATTGTGTGCACATCCGCATTTCTTTATCCATTCCTCTGTCACTGGACACAGGTTAATTCCGCAGCGTTGCCGTCTTTGCTGCGATAAATATGGGAGTGCAGGTATCTTTTTGATACAGTGATTTCCTTTGAGTAAATACCCCGTTGTGGGATTGCTGGATCATAGGGTGTCGTTCTGTTTTCAGCTTTTTGAGAAATCTCCATTCTGGGTTCCATAGTGGTGGTACTAATTTACATTCCCTCCAACAGCAGCTGAGAGTTCCCGTTCCTCTGCATCCTCACCAGCATCTGTGTGTGTGTTTGGTCTTTTTCATAGCCATTTGAAGCTGGGGTAAGGTGGTATCTCATTGTGGTTTTGATTTACATTTCCCCGATGATTAGTGATGTTGAGCATTTTTTCGTACACCTGTTGGCCATTTGCATGTCGTCCTTTGAGAAATGTGTCCTTTGCCTACTTTTTCATGGGACTATTTACGTTTTTCAATTGTTGTTATTTGAGTTCTTTTTGAGTTGTATTTTGGATGTTAGTCCCTTACTGGCCGAACAGTTGACAGATATTTTCCCGCATTCAGGAGGCTGTCTCTTCAGTCTCTTGTTTTCTTGGATGGGCAGAAGCTTATTACTTTGATATAGTCCTGTTTGTCTATTTTTGTTTTTGTTGCCTGTGCTTTTGAGGTCTTAGCTATAAAAACTTTGCTTAGACCAATGAGTGTTTTCCTTGTTTTCTTTAGTAATTTTATATTTTCGGGTCTGAGGTTTTAGCCTGTAATCGATCTCCAGTTGGTGTTTGTATATGGGGAGCACATTTTCTTTTGATGACACTGCCGAACCAAGGGTATACTTTTAACATGTTGGTTGATGATTGTACTTGAAGCGTGTTCTCCTCATGTCCACGGCGACATCCAGACACCGCCTCCAGGGTGCATGTCCTCTCCTGGCCTCGCAATGCCAGTGTGAAAATGGGCTTGAATTGCACACCCTTAAAACATCCTCCCTGTCCCTTCCACGTCCATCAAGTTAACAGTGCGGGGGTTGTCAGGTAACAGTGCACTATGCCTGTGCCCTGGGGTTTTGGAAATGAGCCTTAGGAAGCCCAGCGAAGCAGGTAGAGGGTTCAGCCTGGAGGGGTCAGGGCTGGGGCTGAGACCCAGGTTTTCTCCCGCGGGTCCATCTGCTTTTCCTTTAAGGATTTCCTGGCCTTCCCTCTGTCTCTTCAAGTAGAGTAGACTGGTCCCATGTGACGTTCTTGAACGCTGTCATCGAGCTCACTGTGCTTGTGCTTTTGAGTGGAAGCTGAACCCTGGTCATGAGCAAGAATGGCCAGACAGTGCTCACGAGGCTTGGTTTAGCCAAAGTAGTGACTGCGGGTTTTTCAGTGCAAGAGGCTGTGAAGGGAGGAATTCCTCCTGGTGCCCCTGTGCCCTCCAGTGGCTTCTGCCCATGGGAGGTGTTGGGCACACCACCCCTGTGGTTGGAGGGCTCTGGAATAGCAAGCCCTGCAGCTTCAGTCCTCCCTGTGATAGGGGCCTGGTCGCATGGGGACTGAGAGGTGGCACCAGGGATCTGGGGGCCTAGGGATGTGGCCAGCGAGTATCCAGGCTGAGAGCCCATCACGTGTCAGTGCTCTTGAGGGCTGGGGTCTGTGTGGGGCCATCCGCCGGAGGCGCCAGCCTTCTTCCTCAGGACGAGCCGAGCTCTCTGTTCCTGCCTGGGGCAGGACCAGCCCCAGGACACATCCCCTCAGGCAGGAGGAGCCACCCGGAAGCAGCCTCCTGCGGAGTCTGTGGGAATGTGGAGCCAGCCTGCTCCCTGGGTGGTTGAGATGGATGCCCCCAGGCTTCAGAGTACTCAGGTTTCTGATGTGGCCCATCCATGCCAGAATGAGGCGTTGACCCCAATGACATGAGACAGAGGCCTTCCTGGGTGGCGTCTGTGGGAGCCCAGCACTTCAGAAGAGGGCTGTGTCACTCTCACTTTCCAGTTTGTTTGAACCCGTCCCATTTCTCCCTCATTGCTAAATGGTTGTATTTATCATGGTCTTGGCGTCACTGGGAATTGCAGAGCGTGGTTAGCAGAGCCTGGCCCTCCGAGATCTTACCCAGCTCCCAGCTTTGCTGAGTGGGTTCGTGCTTTGGGGCAAGAAGCTTGTTTCTAAATCGGTGTCGGATGCTCCCAACTCTGCCTCCTGCTCTGTAGGCTGCAGGGAGGCTTCCCCACAGAGGGAGATAGCAGGCAGTGTGCCCTCTGGTGAGAGAGAGCCATCCCAGCTGGGAGAACCCTGGGGCCTGGTCCTGCCTGACAGATGCCTCTCCACTGGCCTCCTGCTGTTTCAGGTCCAGTGATGGGGCCCTGAGAGGTGTGAGGTGGGTGGTCTTGGCTGTGTAGGCGGAGCCTGTAGCCTGCCGCCTGTGACCACCCTACCTGCTGCTGGTTCTGGGCACAGGGGCTGGGGGGCGCCACTGCAGATGTGGATATACGCGATTTTTATTTATTTGTAAATAAATTCTTCCCACCGAGTTAGTGAAAATTTACAGGCCCTTTGACTAATGCAAAACAACTTAAATATCTCATTCAAATGTTTCAGAAAAAATATCTCTTGGCTTGGAAAGGTTTCCTTACTTTTTTTTTTTTTTTTTTTGAGACAGAGTCTCGCTCTGTCACCCAGGTTGGAGCCCAGTGACCGGATCTCGGCTCACTGCAAGCTCCGCCTCCCGGGTTTACACCATTCTCCTGCCTCAGCCTCCCGAGTAGCTGGGACTACAGGTGCACGCCACCTGCCCGGCTAGTTTTTTGTATTTTTTTTTTTTTTGAGACAGAGTCTCGCTCTGTCTCCCAGGCTGGAGTGATGGCAGGATCTCAGCTCACTGCAAGCTCCGCCTCCCAGGTTCCCGCCATTTTCCTGCCTCAGCCTCCCAAGTAGCTGGGACTACAGGCGCCGCCACCTCGCCCGGCTAATTTTTTGTATTTTTAGTAGAGACGGGGTTTCACCGTGTTAGGCAGGATGGTCTCGATCTCCTGACCTTGTGATCCACCCGTCTCGGCCTCCCAAAGTGCTGGGATTACAGGCGTGAGCCACCGCGCCCGGCCTAGTTTTTTGTATTTTTAGTAGAGATGGGGTTTCACCGTGTTAGCCACGATGGTCTCGATCTCCTGACCTCGTGATCCGCCCATCTCGGCCTCCCAGAGTGCTGGGATTACAGCCTTGAGCCACCGCGCCCAGCCTGGTTTCCTTACTTTTGTACTGATATTTTTAACTCCCCGAGGTTGGAAGCTTTGGGAAACTCTGGAGAGAATGGTAACGGCGTTCAAGGCCAGCTCCACCTTTCATCTCCCTCATAGAGTTCAGTTTCTCTTCCAAGACCTTTCAGTCATAAATGGTTTTTCCACGGAGCTGCTTTCTAACCCCGGTTTACCTGTGTGTGGGAGGACAGATGGGGTCTCCCTGGTGCCAGCTACTCCTTCTGCACCCATCGCTATCCCCACTAGACGCCCAGCAAGGGGCCTGTTCCTTGGGTGGGCAGAGGAGACCTCTCTGAGGGGACCTGGAAGAGAGAAGGCCATGGTGTACTCTGTGTGAAGAGGCTGTGGTCAGAGGGAGGGCTTAGAACTGACCTTGGGTGTGTGTGAGGGCTCAGGGCCTGGGCCAGGCTGCAGGACATCTGCTCACAGGCTCTTGGTAGCTTCGTTCCAGAGATGGAAGATGCCCCAGAAACTCAAAACTAATGCTGAGCAAGGCGGGCTCCAGTTGTCCTCCATGTCCTGCAAAACAGGCATGGGATGGTGAGGGGCGCGGGGGTGGCCAGAGGCTTTATAGGGAAGTGGCTCTTTCTCTGTGTTTGGAGGAGGAGCTGGGCGCTGGAAGCCCAGGGGAGGGGCTGTGTGAGCACTGGATGAGCTGATGCAGGGTTTCGGGGCCCCATGGGCAGGGTGCTAAGTGACAGGAAACGTCAGTGGCTGTCTCAGGGCAGAGGGCCGGGCCCAGCGCGTGAGGTTTGCAGCGTGCGCGTTTTAGTCAACAGGATGGCTTCTGTTAGGGGTCCGTGGTTGCAGTGTGCCTCTGCGTGGCTCTGGCTGACTTGCAGAGAGGAGTTCCCTGGCAAGCTGCTGGGAGGGTGTGCCCAGGATCCACCCGAGGCTGCTCTGGGGGCCTGGCTGACAGAGTGATTGGGACCTCTCCTTCCAGGGGTGCAGGTAGCCTCGTTGGCCAATGTCGGGGTCCCTGTTGCTCATTCAGTGGTGCAGTACCAGCTCCTTGAGTGGGGCTGGGCGGGGCTGTCACAGCATTGCCCGGCACCTGCTTTCTGTGTGGACCTGCGCTTGGTCCATGACAGGTGAAGAGAAGAACGAGGATGGGGCCTTGGGCCCGGGCTCACATGCCACTTGCTCAGTCTAGCCAGGGAGCCTTGGCTTTGTGCCCCAGGTTGTGAGGCTGGGAACGCTCACACACCACTGGCGTAACTGCGTGCCCGGCTCAGATCCTTGCTGCGTGCTCCGGAGTCCCAGCGCTGAGTTAGAAGACATGGCTCAGGCCGCTGCTCATCATTGCGGTGCACGTTGAACTTTGAAGTGGCTGTTTCACGTTGGAGTCTGAGTTTCCTCATTTAAAAAATGGAAACGGTGAACAACAGGGTTCCTCGGGCATTCGCTGAGACAATCTGCAATCGTTCTGGAAAGTAGGAAGCGCTACACCTGGGATCTCTGATTTTCCTCTTGTTGTTATGTGTGGGTCTTCTGGAGAGGTGAGGAAAGGAACCTAAAACTCTAAAACTCGCTGAGCACCTCCTCTGTGCCAGGTGCCTGGTGGGTGCTTTTTAAACATGATTTCATTTCCTCTGAAGAGCGACACTGTTAGGTAGTGTCTCTGTTTCTACAGGTGAAATAAAATCGGGGCTTACTAAGGCCGTCTCCCCGACATTGCATAGGGTGGGGGCTGTGGCTGACCCGTCGTAGTGAGTGCGTGCTGCCCTGGACCCGGGTCCGCAGAGTCCGCACATCCTGGGTCCCAGAGCAGCAGCTACAGAGGTTCCTTTTGGCCGTGTTTGGTGTGCAGAATCAGGTTTACTCTGGGGGACAGCTGGAACTGAGTGTGCCTTCTTTATCCTGCAGGACTCCAGAAGACCTTTCCAGATTCGTGGTTGAGCTGCAGCAGAGGGAGCTTGCCTTGAAGGACAAGAACAGCGCTGTCACCAGCAGGTAGACCCGGCCGCCCAGGGCGCTTGTGGGATGTGTTTGCTTTGGAGAGCTGGGGCGAGTGAGAGTGTGTGCCCCCTGGCTCTCGGGGCACGGCGGTGCTTCACCGTGTGGGTGGCCCTGGTCCGGGATGGGAAGAGGCAGCAGGGATTTGAGGGAAGGGTTTGCCCCATGTTTCCACCATGTGCTGTGAGCCTCAGCTGAGGCACCACTGTCTGTCATTCTGACAATGTGCTAAACTGCCATGGGGTCTGGGGGTTGGCCTCCTGTTGTGGGGTCCCTCCTTGGATCAGGAGGGTTCTCGTCTTCCCAGCAGGGTGGGGCCTCATGTGGTCTTGGGAACCAGCCCGTCCATCACTAGCGGGCCCACCCTGAGTCTTCATGTCAGCGTGAATGCAGGTGTGATTGGAAGCGGCTAACTATGAATAGCAAGAGACATGCCCGTCACTCAGGAAATCCCAAGGGCTTCAGGGAACCTGGGATGACAATCAGACATGTGTTTCTTCTTATCCCACACCCCGGCTCTTCTCTGGTTTCACTCGTGGCTGTGAGGGGCCATACCTCTGACATCACACACAGAGGCAAAAAGGAGAAGCCTCTTTCTTGGATCTTTCTGCACAAGGAAGCCTTTCCTAGGACCCCCACTGCCAGCAAGTGCCCCTTATGCCTCCTTGGCTAAAAAGGGGTCTTATGCCTTCCCCTGACCAGAAGATGGAGTTACCATGGGGGGCTGAGCCCCGTCCGGTGGAACCCATGGGCCTGGTGGGCAGTGGGGCGGAGGGAAGGGCCGTGCAACGGGGTCGCAGGGGAGCTCTGTGCCCTGCACAGCTCACCAGGCCGTGGGTCTGTGTGGAGGGCCTGAAGCCCACCTGTTTGCCGTTGATGATCAAGCTCAGCCTCGTCCTCCTGTGGAGAGAGTGTTTTAATAATTTATTAATAGGCAGAAGGAGGTTTCTTATTTTGGGGGCTGATGTCACTTTGAAAATGGGCTTTTCGAAGCATCTGGGTGTGTTGGACATAATCATATCAATTTACTGAAAAACCTCAAATGATAAAGATTGCCTTTTGCTTTCAAAGCCACTGTCAGATGAAACAGGCATTAAAAGTGATTTGAAGTTAAAGCTTTCACATTTTACCAGGCGATCCTCATTATTTTACTTTGGAAATGAAACAGAATGAACTATTAAAGGAAAGGAAACTTGGCTATACTTTTCTCCCACCAAAGAGGGAGGTGCTTCCTGAAATTATTTGTCTTAAGAGCAGCAGCAGGCCCGTCTCTGTGTCCAGTGCCACACGGAAGGGAACGTTCCCATCTGCTGGATGTCTGTGCTGCCTTCGCCGTGGTCACAGATGTGGATTGAGCCCATGGGGGAATTGGTTTGGGAATGGCGTCTCTGCCTCAGGGAGCAGCCTCTACAGTGGGCAGATGGTCCTCACAATCCCAGCCGTGGCTGGCCTCTCAGGACCTGTGGGCTCCCTCTTAGAGCTGGAGCGCCTGCCCTGGGGAAGGATGAGTCTTGGGGCACCCCCATGGAAGTGCTTGGTGCTCCGTCCTCTTCTGTGAAATGGGATCTTGGGGTTGAGACGAGGTCCTTAGTACTGCTCCGGTCTGGGAGGCCAAAGGGAGAAGCTGCCCTGAAATCCTGGGTTCTCACAGGTGTTTCCCAGCTGGGTTTCATGTGTGTGTCGGTGTGCTGGCTTCCGTCCCACCTGTGGCTTACTGCCGTGTGTGGGCTTCTTCAGCCAGGGTGCAGGCTTCAGATGGGGCTGGTCACACCCCTGCCACCCACTGCCAGGAGCGCTGGAGACGCTTCCCTGAGATGGGGCAGTGGAGAGGCGCGGGAGGCCTCTGGGCGTGAGGCTGGAGTTCCCGGTCCCTCTTGCCTGCAGGGCCTGGGGGGCGGCTGGTCTGCTCCTTGCTGGTCATGTGACTTGGGCAGGCACCTGGTCCTCTCTTCATCTCTGTGAACCGAAAGGTACTGGCAGTAACGACTGGGTTGCTGTCAGGTCTGAGCCTCCTGAGCCATGCCTGGGCACTAACCGTCCCCGGGTCTCAGTGTTGCTGCTTGCTGGTGGGTGGACACTTCCCGACCAAGGCTTTCTGGGGCCTGGTGACACTGAGTGCCTGGCCCTTTTGTGCACTTCCAGGCCCAGGAAGGAGGCATACCCTAGGACAGGCGGTGCTGGCGGTGGCCACTGAGGTGTGGATGAGTCCAGTCGTGGCCTCGGCGCTTGAGTTCTGGCCTGTCCCCTGGGCTGCTGCTCTCTTAGGTGGCGGGACACTGTGTTCGTCGTGGCCTGCCATGGCGGGGTCAGGGAGCCTTGCACGGTTGAACAGCTGAGCACATTTCTACAAGTCTCTTACACGCTCATTCAGATGAGCGTGAAGGAGACGGCATGCAGAAGATGTGAGGCCACGGTGAGCGTGAAGGAGACGGCATGCAGAAGATGTGAGGCCACGGTGGCCCAGATCCCCGAGGGCTTTGCCAGGCGGGCCTCAGTTTAAAGTCGCTTTTGTTTGTTTCTCATTGAATGTAGCTTGTAGTCACTGAAGAAAGAGCCCTGGTCCAGCTGAGGTCACGGGTCATGAGGGCAGCTTCCGGGCATTTTCCCTTGTCTCTACAGACCGGTGGGCATGTGCTCGTGGCGACGTGTGCTCTCCTCTGCGGTTTGTACCAAGTTGGCCGTGTCCATCTCTCCTTGGTAGTGAACGCTGTTTTTGCCATCTGAGGAGCTTCTCAGGGTGCGGCTCTGCTGCCCTGTTCCTCGGTAGCCCAGTGCACGGTGCTCCTTCTCCCGGGGCAGTGCGCTGTTCCTCACTGCCCAGTGCCCGGTGCTCCCTCTCCGGGGCAGTGCTCTGTTCCTCGCCCAGTGCCCGGTGCTCCCTCTCCGGGGCAGTGCCCTGTTCCTTGCTAGCCCGGTGCCCTGTGCTCCCTCTCCGGGGCAGTGCCCTGTTCCTCGCTGCCCAGTGCCCGGTGCTTCCTCTCCCGGGGCAGTGCCCTGTTCCTTGCTAGCCCGGTGCCCTGTGCTCCCTCTCCGGGGCAGTGCCCTGTTCCTCGTCCAGTGCCCGGTGCTCCCTCTCCAGGGCAGTGCCCTGTTCCTGACTAGCCCAGTGCCCAATGCTCCCTCTCCGGGGCAGTGCTGTCTTCCTCGCCCAGTGCCCGGTGCTTCCTCTCTCGGAGCAGTGCCCTGTTCCTTGCTAGCCTGGTGCCCGGTCCTCCCTCTCCGGGACAGTGCCCTGTTCCTCGCTGCCCAGTGCCCGGTGCTGCCTCTCCGGGGCAGTGCCCTGTTCCTCGCTGCCCAGTGCCCGGTGCTGCCTCTCCGGGGCAGTGCCCTGTTCCTCGCTAGCCCGGTGCTCCCTCTCTGGGGCAGTGCCCTGTTCCTCACTAGCCCGGTGCCCGGTGCTGCCTCTCCGGGGCAGTGCCCTGTTCCTCGCTAGCCCGGTGCCCGGTGCTGCCTCTCCAGGGCAGTGCCCTGTTCCTCGCTAGCCCGGTGCCTGGTGCTGCCTCTCCGGGGCAGTGCCCTGTTCCTCGCTGCCCAGTGCCCGGTGCTGCCTCTCCGGGGCAGTGCCCTGTTCCTCGCTAGCCTGGTGCTCAGTGCTCCCTCTCTGGGGCAGTGCCCTGTTCCTTGCTGCCCAAGGCTCGGTGCTCCCTCTCCAGGGCAGTGCCCTGTTCCTCGCTAGCCCGGTGCCTGGTGCTCCCGTCCGGTGCAGTGCCCTGTTCCTCGCTGCCCAGTGCCCGGTGCTCCCTCTCTGGGGCAGTGCTGCTGTGATGGTGCCGCTGGCGTGGCTCGTGTGGCAGCATCTCAGAATGCTGGTGCCTCAGGCCGAGCTTCTGAAGTGACGGCTGGGTCAGTCGTGTGCCTGTTTTCAGGAGCTTGGCTTTTAGAAGATGAATGTTGCCTATCAGCCAGCGTAGCGTGCCTGTGAGCGGCCTGCATCGCGCAGTCTTGTCTCACTTCCCGGGCGTTGTGTAACCTCCTCCTCTGCTGATCTGATGTGCGGAACAGAGCGCCCTTCCCGCAGTCGCTGTCTTGGTGACTCGGTGTTCCTTTCACCAGTGTGACACATGTCCACATCCGTGAAGCCAGAAGCCAGCAGGTACCTCGGCAGGTCCTGTGGGTCGGGCTTCTCTGCGGAGTTCCTGCCGTTGCTGCCTTTGTTTAAGTTTGCATCAGTTTCTCTCCATAGTTACTGCAGTAGCATTCCAGCCTGTTTCAGGGAGGAGCCCGGACTCTCCCACCCAGAAGAGTTCCGATGCAGGGAAGGCAGCCAAGGGAGGGTCTGATGGGAACTTGTGGTGAAAGCCGGTGCAGGAAACAGATCATCTGGCAATGAGCAGATGCCGAGTCGGAAGCCATCCCCTGCCTCGTTTGAGGAAGATAGAATGACACCGTATCTCGGAGTTAGCTACTGGGCCACCAACCAGCCTGGAGCCAGAAGGAATTTTCCCAGCATCGAGCTACGGTGTTGGCCCCTTTTACTGGTGAAGCACAGTTCCAAACGCTGCTGTGAGCGGGACTGAAATTTCTTTCTGAATGTTTCTGCACTCTTAGGACTGGAGGCTGGAAGCCCTGCGGTGGCACTTGTGCTGCATCCTGGTCTTGGGACTGGAGTTTGTAGAGGCAAGAAGCTTCTGGAACTCTCAATGCAGGACTTTGGTTTCCAGGGTTGCGAGGAGTCTGCTTGTTAGCTTTATGCGGGTGTGCTCAGGTGCTGCGCTGAAATTCCTGTCTCACAACAGAGAGTGTCTGTGGGGCCGCTTGAGAGTTCAGCGGGATGATGTTGATAACGCGCCTGGTGCAGCAGCTCTCGGCAGTCCCCGGGACGTGGTGCTGTGGCGAAGGGTCCAGGGCTGGCTTTGGAGCCGGGGCAGGCAGGGCTGTCAGTGGACAGCGGGGCAGCTTACAGGGCACTGGCCATAAGGCGCTCTAGGAGGGCAGGGTACCTGAGTGCATTTAGGCCTGGGAGTTGGGTCAGAACCACCAAACTCTGCCTCCTGTGTGTTTTTCCCTTCCTTTAGCCATGGACAGATGGGGCGTCATCGCCCCATCTGTCCATGGTCACTGGTGTGAACAGAGCCTGTCAGAGCTCCTGGTCCTCTTTACCTTGGGGCAGGAGTTTCAAGGCAGTACGGGGGAGCCTGGCCTGGTTTGCACTGGAGCCTCAGTTTTAGCTCTTTGAATCTGAGAATGCACCTCCTGGTTGTGGGACTGAGGACAGGGCATGCAGTTCAGAATCCGTGGGTGGGTCTGGTATGCCCTCTGCTCACGCTTCACACAGGGTGCCCCGGGGCCGTCTTGTAGCCTCCCTTCCCTTTCCAGGCCCTCTTAGTCTTCTTGGCCTTTAGGGACCCAGGCACCCTGCTACCTGGCGTCCTCAGCTCTGCCGTCCCCAGCTCTGCTGTGGGTAGAGCCGGGACAGGAGGCTGTAGTCCTTTGTGGCCCAGCCCGTGACCATGCTGTCGTTTTTCAGATCTGGAGTGGAACAGGCCGACGTGCTCTGAGGGCTCTTGAAGAACAGGACTGGGAAGCTCTGGCGTGGGGCCGCGCTCTTGGCAGTTTCTCTGCTGTGCCGGAAATAAGGCCATGCTTTGGAGAGGGCTGGTGGCGGGAGCGGGGCCTCTCAGGACCCTGTGAGGGCTCCAGAGTTCAGGTTTCTCATCTGTAATCATGATGATGAATGACAATGGGGATGATGAGAGCAGTCAGTGTTTATCCCACATCTGCCCTCACCATGCGCTGTGCTGTGCTTCATGTGCAGCGTCTCACTTGAGCCTCACAGGCGCTCCCAGCTAGAAGCTCTCATGATTCCCTCTTTTACAGGGGAGGAACTTGAGTCCTGGGTTAAACAGCTGGGAGGTGGTGAAAGCAGGACGTGCGTCCAGGCCTGTGGGTCTCCAGAACTCTGGGGGATGTTTGCGGGTGGATCCTGGGTCCCTGCGGGACGCGTCGTGAGGCTGCCGCCTCGGCCTTTGGCCTTGCTTCTCTGCCTCAGCAGAGACCCTGGGCCGTGGATCCTGCCTGGTGCTGTTTTGCCTGTTTGAAGCCTCAGGTATCCTCGATGCTGACTTAAGTTAGAGCCGGCTGAGAGGTGCACAGAGGGGAGCCCTGAGGGGCGTGGATGCAGATGGAGCTCTTCGTATTGGGGTCTGCGCCGGCCTCCCCTGCCAGCACCCTGCGAACATCAGCTTTCCCAGCAGTGCACTCCAGCCCGGGCTCTGGTCGCTGCAGTTTCTTTTGAAGATCCCACTTTGCTGCCTCCAGGCAAAAGAACCCTTGGCCTGAAACCACCAGGCTGGCATGTCCTGGAGCACCTGGCCGCGTGGTGCTTCCAGGTGCCTGGGCCTGCCCTGTTTCATCTGCTCCTGCCATTGGGCCTGGGCAGCGTCAGGAGGAGGCAGGCCCTTGTCAAGCAGAAGGGACCCGAGAGGCATTGGGTGTGATGAGTGGGTATCACCGTGTTTTCTGTCACAGACGGTACTTTTCTGAGCCTCTTCCTGCCTCAGGTTTCTGTCACCTCCCAAGAGTGAGTGAAGATCAGTTTACTAGTTATGAGTCTTTCCTGCTGTTGGTCCCAGGCGAGGCCGTCCTCTCAAGGACGTAACAAGGCCTTATCACCTTGTCACTTGGCGTTTGAATTATGGTGCACTTGAGCCATCCAGAGACCAGCAAGGTACATGAGATCCACGGTGGCTGGGCTGTTCCCCCCTTGCACCTGAGGGGCCTCCCGCTGGAGAAGCCACCGCTGGTCCAGGCTCCGGGCCTGTATTTGCATTTGGCTCTGCCCGGGGTGGCTCTCCGAGCGAGTCTTTCTGGTGATGGTGACTCCTGTGAGGGGTTTTGAGGCTCAGTGCAGTCGCCTGTGTGGAGCCTGTGGACAGTGCTGGCTCAGGGTGCGGGTTTTTAGCTAGTCCTTGTCATCGCTGGCACCGTGTCCTGCTGTCACTTTTTGAGGTAACGGGGAAGTACAATTTCTGGGAGCCTAGGGCATAGCGGGGGTAAGTTTTCCAGGGGGCTCCGTGGGGCAGGATGTCTCCTGTGCGTGGCCAGTGGTGATGATCGAACGGGTTAGGCGGTGGCAGCGTCTGGGAGGTCAAGGTGATGGAATTTGCCATGGATTGGTGTGGGTGAGAGAGTGCATCGGGACGGCTGGTTCTGGCCTGCCCTTGAACTGACCATGGCCTCAGCCATGTGTTCCCAGCAAGTCTCATGCTCATCCTGACCGCCTGCTCTCAGTACAAGGGGACCCCTGGGGTTGCGGGTGATACGGGCAGAGGTCTTGTTGCGTCCGTTCAGCTTTGATGCCACTCGATATAAATGGGCTTTGGCAGGAGGTGTGGAATCAGCCTGAGTCTAACGGGCTGTCTCCACGTGTTCCACGGTGGCAGCCCGCCATGCCTGTCTGGTCCAGGGCTGTGGTGGGGCACGCGCCGGGAGCTCTGGGTGGCACTGTGCCCTTTACCATGGGCTCCGTGGCAGCTAGGGGTGCTCCGGCTAGCAGCAGAGAAACTGCGTGATCTGTCTGTATCCTGCTCCTGTCCCTCTGCCCCTCATGCCTCCCACCTGCGGCTGGTCCCAAGAGTGTCTCCTGCAGCCCCGGACCACGCCTGGGACGCAGTGCACCTGCACCATAGAGGCCTCGGCCCCCGACCCAGCCCTGCACCAGGGGACAGCCTTTGAGGCTCCTGGTCTGTATCTGGAATGGGACCCTTGATGGCATGTGCTTCCCTGTGGTGGTTTCGGTGTAGACGCTGGCACGTGCCTGCCTTGTTCTTCGGCGAAGGCTACTCGGGTTAGTTTGGTCAGCGCGGGCCCTTTGGAAAGCCGTCTGTCTCGTGAGTCAGTTTTCCGTCTGTAGGGTAGGCCCAGTGAGGAGGTTTTTGGGGGAATGTCAGGGACATCCCTGCACCTGGGGTCAGGCACCACACACTTGAACATGGGCCCCTCAGTGAGTCAGGTGCCCCAAAGCGCGCTGCCCAAGGTGACGGGAGCAGGCCCATTCTGTGCTCACAGCTGTGCGGTCCACCTGCAGGCCGGTGATGGCTGCCCCGGCGACCCTGGCCTGGTTGGTGGCCTCTGCCTGTCCTTTTGGTTCTCAGTCCCCCTCTCTTCTCCACTGGGACTTTAGCAGGAAAAGAGGACTTGGCGGCACCTGTCCCCGGAGCCAGGCCGTGTGGAGGGGCTGGGCCTTCCCCAGGCTGTCTTTGTGGCACCTGCCTGCAGTGCCCAGACTTGGACGTGAGATGGTGCTTGCGGCATGTGCAGCCGCCCGCTCCTCTGTGCTCAGCTTTGAACCTCCTTGTGGGGCCTCCTCAGCGGGGGTGGGTGGGTACTAGGCCTGTACATTTTGTGGCCAATTAGAGGGGGAGAGAGAAGTGGGGCATGGCATGGAGATGTCTGGGTGAGCGGGTGTCTGTCTCGGGGCCTCCCTGCCTCATGCGGTGCCTTCTTGTTCCTCCAGTCCTTTCCTGATCAGGGCTAGTGAAGTCCCGGGTTGGGGGATGTAGACCCCGGGTGCCCATCCTGCCAATGCCAGGTTCTCTGTGGCCCACCAGTGTGGTCTGGGGACGTGTCTGAGGCACCATCATGTTTCAGGGTGCAGCTGACTGCTGGGCCTGAGATCAAGCCCCATCTCTCCTGAGAGGGGGTCCAGCCCATCCTGGCTCCAGGGGAAAGCCTGGGTCATCAGCAGGCATGGTCAGGTGTCCTGGCTGTGCCTCCCAGCATGCGGTGGCTGCCTGGCTTGGAGGACCCCCCGCGGGGGTCACTGGCTGGCCCTGTAGGATGCAGGCAGGCTTTGGCAAGGCTGGCCCTGCTCTAGGTGGGTGTCTGACCCTGTTCCCTCCCCAGGCAGAGCCCTCAAGGCGAGCACACGCTCCTCCATGACTGGGCCGGGTCCATCGTGCGCTGCCACTGGGCTCTGGGGTCTGTCCGGGGCGCCTCCGCCTGCTGCTTCAGCCAGCTTGTGTTGCCTCTTTCAGCAAGATGAGCTGCCATTAATATTTCACACCCAGACTGTTTCCCTGCATGTTTTGCATTTCCATATTTAAAATGGCATTTACATATTCATGGATTTTTAAATAAGTTTTTATTGTTAAGGGATGTGGAAGTGGATGAAATGTGAAACTCCCCCTTTTATTCAAGCACTAGAAAAAAATTTCATCCCAAATGCAATCACTCCCTGAGTGCTTAGTTCTGTGGCAGTTGCCATAGGAGATTGTTCTGGAAGCTGGTGGGTCCCAGGGCCATGGAGCCGCCCTTTCTGGCATGCAGTGGTGTTTTCCACCCGAGGTTGGGCACAGAGGCCTGGTTGCTCCTTGGGGTTTCTTGGCGGGGGCCTGGCCTCGTGCTGGGATGCAGGGCCAGCTCCCACCCACACCCGTGGCTCTTCTTCTGGAGGAAATGTCTAAGGCAGACGAGGCTCTTCATCTTGGAAGTGGCTAAGGCTCCTTTTCTCCCTTCTCCCCGTCACTTGGTGTCCCTGCCCTGGTCGACCTCTTGCTCCTGGCTCTGCGGCTGCAGCTAGGGCCTCAGAGGGCCAGTCAGCCCTGGTGCACTGTCCAATTCTGAGGGGTGCCGGGTGGCACCAGCCCCCTTCAGCTTCAGGGTCCTTTGAGGGTCCTGTGTAAGAACGTGTGTGGGGCGGATGGGGGCTGCTGGAGGGGTGCTGGAGTCACTGTTTTACATTCAGGTACTGACGAATGTGGCTGAGCCTTTGCCTCTGGGACACTGGCCTGGGGAAGGCCCAGAGGAAGCCACCAAGGCTTGACAAGAGTGGGAGGCCCTGGGAGAGGTGTCTGCAGGGGCCCTCTGGGCTTGGAGGCTGTGGGTGATCTCGAGCCAAGCACAGGTCACCGAAGGATGCACATCCTGCTGGGGAGTGGTTGAGGGCTTTGGAAGCCTGGCCACCTGGCGCGTGGCGTGCTCTGCTGCAGGGGAGCAGGGCAGGGACTGTGGGGGTCCAGATAATAGACCATAAAACAGGGAAACTGAGGCCCGTGGGGGGAAGAGACTTCACTCTGATGGAGTGAGCCTAGAGCACAGATTTTTCTGATCTCTATTGTTATTTACTTTTTAATATTTGTAGGCATAAAATTATTTTTTATCATCTCAGACCTAAATCGCCCACAAAACCTTAGCCTCGAGGGTCGGGGAAGTGCGGTTCGAGCTGCAGCTGGCCTCTTGATGCAGAGCCCCTCACACTGGCTCCTGCTGGAGCCATCTGGACCGGGGTCTCCCAGGGCCTGGCTTCCTCCCCCCATAGCCTTGAAGGAGGGCGGCGGGTATCCTCTGTGGCCGTGGAGTTCTCCGCAGTCTGCCTTTGGCCCCAGCCCCTGGCAGCTTCTCCCAGCGTGGGTGTTGTATTTTCCATACTCTCAGCGTGCCGGGTCATGGGTAGTGCCTGGTTCCTCCTGAGACCAGAGGCAGGACACAGAGCTCAGGGCTGTGGCCCTGGGGGCATGGCAGGGAGAGTCACCCTCACTGCTGAGGGTGGGGGGCATCTCAGGGTGCAGTCTGGGTCTGGCAGCTCCCCCACCTTGGCAAGCCCTGGACTGCAGCCTGTGAGGGAGGGTGGTCCTGTGAGCTAGGGTGGGGTGGGGGTGCGGGGAGGGTGGTCCCATGGGTTGGCTGTGAGTACACCGCTGGCTCGGGGTTGGGCCATGTGCTCCCTGTGGCGGCCAGGGCTCAGGCTGTGGCCTTGGTGTGGGGCACTTCCTGGGGTTGGGCCCTCCTCACAGTCCTTGCCCTGTCTGGGTGGGCTGGCCACGTAGGAGGGTGAGGCTGAGGCAGCCTAGTCTGGTCATCCTCCTTGCCTCTGGGCTCGGTGCCGGGGCGTCTGCTGAGGAGGAGGACCGCCTGTCCTGCGGGGACCTTGGGCCTCTCCCATGCATGTTGACCCCAGCTGAGAGGTGTTCTCTTTGTCTCTCCTGCATTTCATCTGGAAAATCGGGCCCAGGACTCTTGCTTTACAAGAGGAGCGGAGAATTGAAGATTTTGGAAGTTCTGACATCAAGCAGGTGCTCAGGAATGGCGGCGTTGTTCACAGGAGTGGGGTCTGTGGTCCCTGTCTCTGGGTCCTGCTCCCTTGACCCCTGAGCCTTTCTTGTTTGTATTGGGGTCAGTTCTACCCTCAATGGGTGTCTTCGAAGGGTACATGCAGCCCGCCTGGGGGTGGGCAGAGGAGTGCTGGCCTTCCTCTCAGTGCTTGCTCAGCCCCTGGGTGTGGGGTTCTCAGAGTGAGGGGCTGCAGGCGATGGCGGTGGCGTGGTCTTGAGAGCGGGGGAGGCCCCATCTACTGCCTCCCCTTGGGCTGACTTCTAACAAGCCGAAAGTGTGCCTCTGGCTTTCATGCCCCCAGTCCCCACCTCTTGATGTGGTTTTCCTTCTGTTTTGTCAATAGGATCTGTTTTCAACCTCTCCATGCTGAAGTGCTTATCTCCCCAGGCCACTTGGTCTGGCGCCTGCCTTGCTGTGGTTCTGAGGACGCCTCACTTCATTAGGCTGAGTGGCTCTGGACTAAGTGCAGAGGTGACAGCCCCGCTGCCAGCCTGCTGAGCACTGCCGCAGCCAGGACGGTGGCTGGGGAGCGCGTCCCCTGGGGCAGCAGATACGTCCTCTTCCTTTCTCCTTCCCTTTGGACCCTGTACGCACACCTGCATTCTCTCACCCTCTTTAGCAAGTTATAAAGAAGCTGGCGTTTCCTCCCACTCCCCATGAAACCCTTTGTGACAGCAGTCTCAGCCCGTGGTCTCAGGGGCTGCCCGGTGGTGGTGAGAGCGCAGCGTGGGTGCAGCCCTGGTGAAGGGCCTGAGACTCACGGCTCTGCGCTCGGATCGTGGGCTGGCCTGCGCTGTCGGCATAGAAACACTCTGTGGACGGCAGCTGCCGTCATGGCCAGTGTTGTCTGGCCAGTGTCGTGTGGTCATCACGTAGTTACCCCATACTTCTGCCTCCTGCTTGGCTCCCCCTCTTTGGAGCCTCCAGGGCCAGAGGAGCACAGTTCAGAAACTGCTGGTCAGGAGACCTTTTCTGGAGAAGTTCCTGTTCTGGTTGTGGATCTGGCCCGTGTGGGAGCCTGAGGTGGCATCTTTGAGGTGACCCGGCACCACCGGGAAAGCTCCCTGTTTCCTGGCTGAGGTTTTCAGGCACTGCCATGGCACAAGCCTGTGTGCATCTGGGGCTAGAGGTGGCGTGTGCAAGCTGCAGAAGGGAAGGAGGAGACAATGTGGGCCCCTCACTTGCATGGGCCAAGCAGACCAGTAACATACCTGCCGCTCTGCGGCGTTTCTGTTAGAGAGCAGAAGATGCCTGATTTCAGCTCCCCAAATCAGAAAACGGCATCTGGAAGCCATACGCGTTTGAGAAGACGGTGACTGGGTCAGTCCTGTCCTTTGAAAGCAAACGTCTTTCTTGGCCCCCAAAAGGTGGTGGTAGAGTCTAGATTTCCTCAAACATTTGGAGAAAAAACGGAAATGAATACGATTTGAATGTGGTTTGTTGTTGCTTCAGGAAGAGAATAGGGAGATGGGAGAAGGGCCCTGGCTGGGGTTGGTCCCTCAGTCTTTTGATGAACTTCTGTTGCCTTGCTGGTTTGAGGAGAGCAGCCCACACCCCACAGTAGAGCCTGGAGCAGGGCCAGGGCTGCCAGGAGCTGCTGTCTGGGGAGACTGAGGTGGGGTCCTCGAGGCCTCCTTTCTCATGCCTGGCACTGCCGAGCCCAGGGCATCATCAGTGGACTTGGGAGCATCCTCTTATGAACACTTTTCTTGAGTTTCCCTGTAATATTCCGTGAACTTCGTAAGCTCTGAGCCAAGAGCTTCCTTCTTAGCCTTGAAGCTGGCCGCTGCCAGCTCCTTTCCATGCCCAAGTTGGGATTCTTGGTGTGCAGGTGTGGAGAGCAGCTCCGATGTCACAGGCAGTTGAAGTACCCTGTCCTTCCTTGTTTGGCAGAGCATAAAATCAGTCTCAGGCCCTCTCACCATGGCCTCCGCTGCTCAGCCCCGAGGAGATGCCGGCAGATGCCGGGGCCCCCACCGAGGAGCGCTGCTGGCTCAGGGTCTGCCTGTAGAGAACAGGGGCCTCTGGAAGGGGCAGGCTTTGGGCAGGTGAGTGCACTTGGTCTGAGGGAGGGTGTTGGCGTTGCCAGCATCCTGAGCTCGAGTTGGTGCCATGGACCTGGGAGGGTCTCTCGATCCTGTTAGGAAACTGGGTAAGAGAGTTGGAACAAAGAAACATTCACTGCTAGGCCCCTGTGGGTACCAGGCACTCCATATGTGTCCCCTGCTCTGGCATCGACCCTGCACACTGGCGGGGAGCCTCTCGCTTTGCCCCGGTTTCCCCAAGGTTGT
Organism: Macaca fascicularis; assembly: GCF_037993035.2. Classification (NCBI taxonomy): domain Eukaryota; kingdom Metazoa; phylum Chordata; class Mammalia; order Primates; family Cercopithecidae; genus Macaca; species Macaca fascicularis. The sequence continues at coordinate 35,609,232 of NC_088377.1, read as the reverse complement.
GGAGCTGCTCAGCCTGGAGTCTGCTTGTGAGCTCAGGGCTGACTGTCTCCTAAGCCTTTGCCCTCTCACCATGTTGCCTCTCATCAGGGCGATGCTTTTTCAAGCTCGGATATCACAGCTTGCTCCCTCAGGGCATGAGGCTTCTGATGCTGACCCTTTTTTAATACCGTGGCTGAGAAACACAGTTGCGCAGAGTCTGCGGAACAGCATTGACGTGGCTGTGACAGACAGTGTTGGTCAGCATGGGGCAAGTGCGGCTTCCTGGTTCTGTCTTCTTGTGCTTGGAGTGGACGTAGGGGCTCTAGGAGAGGGAAGGCTGTGACCACTGCCCCGAAGGAGCTTTCCCTCTGCTTGGGAAAAGAAGCCAGCAGTGAATCCCTTAGAGGACTGGAGAGTGTTGGGCTGCGCAGTCCTGATCATGGCCACGCTTCCCAAATGCCTGGCTGCTTATGAGTTATATGGCGAAAAGAGTCTGAAAATGGAGATCCCTGGACTCACCTCCAAAGGCTTAGATTCAGGGCTCTTTGCTGAGGCCATTGCTCCCTTCATGAGTATACTTTTCCCTTGGGCCTGGGACACATGCACACACGTCACCATGAGAGGTGGCCGCAAGACTCCCACACGTGGCCATGAGAGGCGGCCAGAGCTGGTGGGTAATTGTCCTGAGCGTCGTCGTGAGAGCTGGGGGGCAAGAGTCCCGGACGTTGCCCACCTCCTGAGCCTTCCTCTGCACCAGCATCGTCCTCACTTGTTGGTCCAGGCCCCTTTAATGACAAACAATTACCGAAAACAAAGAGTTTTTATTTGTGGGGAATCATATCTATCAGTATTCACCATCTTTGGAAATTAAAATTAAATTATTATTTATGATTATATTTATAATCTCATTAAAAACAATTCATTATCACTTAACAAAATATATTTATGAAAAATGCATTTTCTAACACAAAACAAGACAGAGGAATGGCATTGTTTTTACTTTCTACAAATCTTTTCAGTGTCTGGTGAAGTAGAAGATGGGGGCATCTCGTGTTTGCGTCTGTGTCCATCTGCCGTGGTCTCTTCTTTTGGAGTCTGTGGAATAAGTCTGGCCCCGCACGGGTGTGCTGTTGGAAGAAGGAGGGCCTGCTGGCCTGAGGGCCTCACACACAGGCTCAGCTCAGCCTTGCCTGCTGGGTGGGTGAGGGCCGCAGGCAGGAGCGCTCAGCCGTGCCTGCTGGGTGGGTGAGGGCCGAAGGCAGGAGTGCTTACTGTTCCTTCACACCTTTCATGGCTAGTCTTACCTTTCTGTGTAGTGTTTGCTCAAAATTCTGATTTGAGTGTAGGGGGTGTTTTGTGTTTGTTGAACATGAACATCAGTCACTGAATGTCTGGGAAGGTTTCCTCAGTTCTGGTTTTTCTGGAAAAGGTGACTCGTGTATCCTAGAAAAGGCCCACTTGGCGGCATTCCGGACAGTTGAAGGAGGATGGCTCAGCCCGTAAGCAGCAGAGCTGACTTCCTTCAGGTGTTCCTACCCTGGATGAGCAGCAGGGGTGGCCCTGGGGCCTGGAGATTGTGCCCACCTGATTTCTAGTGGAGCCAAGAACTTGGGCAGCCACAGGTTGCTCTCTGAGAACCCCCACGAATCCAAGACTAGTCCATAAGAAGAGAGGCTGGCCTCCCCGGAGACGTGTGCAGCTGCTGGACACACGTGGGCTCTGGTGACCAGTCCTGTTCAAATGGGCAGATTTTTCTTTTTGTTATCATAGAACAGCTAATTTCTTATTACTTGTCAACTATTTCCATCTTAAAACTAAGAAAGCAACTAGAAGCTGTCTTGTTAAGATCAGGCACGAGGCAAGGAGTCCCACTCACCACTCTATTCACTGTCATACTGGAAGTACTAGCTATAGTGCAATAAGACAAGAAGAGGGAATGAAGGAAGGAAGAAATAAAAATGTCTTTGTTTGCAGATGACATGATCGTCTATGTAGAAAATTCTGAGAACTAACAAAAGAACTTGAATAATGAGTGGTGAGAGAGAGCAGGGTATGGGCCATACACACCGTCAGCTGCTTTCCTGTGTACCAGCAACAAGCAGAGGGAATTTGAAATCAACACCCAGTACTGTTTACATTAGTACCAAAAAACAGCTTAGACCAGAGACCTGTACAGGGTATGCGTGAGGAAATCACCAGACCTGATGAAAGAAATCAAAGCTGTAAATCAATGCGGCATTCTATGTTCATGGATAGGAGGACTCAGTATTATCAGTTCCCTCCAGAGGGTCTGTGTTCCTGGATAGGAGGACTCAGTATTATCAGTTCTCTCCAGAGGGTCTGTGTTCCTGGATAGGAGGACTCAGTATTATCAATTCTCTCCAGAGGGTCTGTGTTCATGGATAGGAGGGCTCAGCATTATCAGTTCTCTCCAGAGGGTCTACGTTCATGGATAGGAGGACTCAGTATTATCAGTTCCCTCCAGAGGGTCTGTGTTCATGGATAGGAGGGCTCAGCATTATCAGTTCTCTCCAGAGGGTCTACGTTCATGGATAGGAGGACTCAGTATTATCAGTTCTCTCCAGAGGGTCTACGTTCATGGATAGGAGGACTCAGCATTATCAGTTCTCTCCAGAGGGTCTACGTTCATGGATAGGAGGATTCAGTATTATCAGTTCTTTCCAGAGGGTCTATGTTCATGGATAGGAGGGTTCTGTATTATCAGTTCTCTCCAGAGGGTCTGCGTTCATGGATAGGAGGACTCAGCATTATCAGTTCTCTCCAGAGGGTCTATGCAGTCCCAGTCAGAATCCCAGCAAGTTATTTTTGTGGATATCAACAGATTCTAAAGTTTATATGGGAAGGCAAAAGATGGCAATGGCCAGCACAACACCGGTGAACAAAGCTGGAAGACTGACACTCCCCGACCTCAAGACAGCATAAAACCACAGTGACCAAGGTGGCACGGGCCAGCACATCACCGATGAACAACACCGGAAAACCGACAGTCCCCGACCTCAAGACCTAGTGTAAAACCACGGTGATCAAGATGGTGCAGGCCAGCACAACACCAGTGAACAACACCAGAAAGCTGACAGTCCCCGACCTCAAGACTTAGTGTAAAACCACAGTGATCAAGGTGGCGCAGGCCGGTAAACCACAGTGATCAAGGTGGTGCAGGCCAGCACAACACTGATGAACAGCACTGGAAAACTGACACTCCCTGACTTCAAGACTTAGTGTAAAATCCCAGTGATCAAGGTGGCACGATGTTGATGGAAGAATGGACAAACAGGTCTGTGGAACAGGTCGGAGAGCCTCGAAATAGACCCACACAGATATACTCGGATCATCGTGGACAGCAGAGCAAAGGCAACTCAGAGGAGAATGGTCTTTTCAGCTAATGGTGCTGGAACAGCGGAACAGCCACAGGGGAAAAATCTAGACACAGACATTACTCCTTCCTCAGAAATCAACTCAGAATGAATCACTCACCTGAGTGTAAAGCACAAAACTTTAAAACTCCTGGAAGATAACAGAGAAATATCTAGCTGACCTTCAATTCGGCAGTGACTTTTAATATACAACACCAAAGGCACAATCTGTGAAAGAATTGATGAGATGGACCTCATTAAAGTTAGAAATTGCTGCTCTGCGAAGGAAACTGTCGAGAATAAAAAGAGAAGCCACAAATGGAGAAAATATTTTTCATTGTCATGCACAAGACATATCTGATAAGGACTGTTATCCAATTATACAAAGAACTCTTCAAACTCAGTGGTAAGGAAACAGACCACCCAATTAAAAAAATGGATGAGCTGAACAGGCATCTCACCAAAGCAGAGGTATGGGTGATGGAGAAGCACGTGAGGAGATGCTCAGCATTGCATCGTTAGGGAGCAGCACGTGAACGCACCCAGACCTCACTGCACCTGCTTAGAACATCGTCAGCACTGAACGCTGGCGAGGACGTGGAGCAACAGGAACTCTCGCCATTGCTGTGGGGACGCAGAACAGTGCTGCAGCCACTTGGAAGGCATTTTGGCAGCTGCTTAGAAAAGGAAACATTCTGTACAGTCCAGCTCTGCCTCTTGGAAGTTGTCCAAATGAGTCGAAAACTTATGTTCACACAGAAACCTGCACACAAGTGTTTATAGTAGGTTTATTCAGAATCACCAAAACGTGGAAGTGACCGACATGTCTGTCTCAGTCTGGGTTTGTGTTATTATAAAGGAATATGTGAGGCTGGGTAATTTCTAAATAAGAGGCTTGTTGGGCTCACGGTCCTGCAGGAAGCATGGCGCCGGCACCTGGCTTTTGGTGAGGGCCCCAGGCAGCTTCCATTCGTGGTGGGCGCTGAGGCGGCTGGCACCACGTGGCGAGGGAGGGAGAGAGTGTGGAGACGCCAGGCTGCCTGTAGCAATCACTCTCCTGGTAACTGATGAAGTGAAATCAGCTCTCCTGGTAACTGATGAAGTGAGGACTGCTCTTTAGCATGAGCTGTCATGAGCGACCCACCCCCATGGCCCAAACTCCTGCTCCGAGGCCCTGCTTCCAATCCTGGAGATCAGATGACAACCTAAGATTTGGAGGGGTCAGGACCATACGCTAACAGTGTCCTTCTGTAGGTGAGTGGATAAACAGTGGCATGTCCATTCGCTGGATTCCTATTCTGAGCTAAAAAGAAATGAGCTACCAAGCCCTGAAAAGACATGGAAGAGTCTGAAATGTGTATTGCAGAGTGAAAGAGGACAGTCTGTAAAGGTTGTGTACTGTGGGATTTCTCCTCCGCGATATACTGGAAAAAGCAGAACTGTGGACACAGTGAAAAGATCAGTGGTTACCAGGGATGGACGGGAGGGATGCACAGGTGGACCCAGAGGGTTTTTGGGCAGTGAACCTACTCTGCATGTGGCCATGATGGTGGACACCCAGTCACACGCAGGAGACTCTGCTCTGCACGTGGCCGTGATGGGGGACACGCAGTCGCATGCAGGATACTCTGCACATAGCTGTGATGGTGGACATGCAGTCGCACGTAGGAGTGAACCGACTCTGCACGTGGCCGTGATGGGGGACATGCAGTCACATGCAGGAGACTCTGCTCTGCACATAGCTGTGATGGTGGACATGCAGTCACACGCAGCGGTGAACCGACTCTGCACATGGCCGTGATGGTGGACACGCAGTTACACGCAGCAGTGAACCATCTCTGCATGCAGCCGTGATGGTGGACACACAGTCTCACGCAGGAGTGAACCGACTCTGCACGCGACTGTGATGGTGGACACACAGTCACACAGGGCCTGCAAGCATGCGTTCCTCTAAACCCGAGAATGTAAGACAAGACAAGTGAGGCCGGGTGTCCGCTGTGGACTTTGGTTTATCAGTTGTAACGAATAGACTGCAGTCGTGCACGGTGCAGGGGAATCTGCCTGGGGGCAGAAGGGCAGATGAGAACTCTCATTTCTGCTCAGTTTTCCTGTAAACCTAAAATTGCTTGAAGAAAGAATGTCTGCAAATTTAAAACAAAAATTAGCAAGTAAGATGAGGCTAGAGAGAGCCGTCCCAGGGGTCAGATTGTTGAGACAAAATGCAACTGGGGCCGGCTTCCTCCTGAGTCAGCTTCCCTGGCTGCTTGGAGAAGAGAGAGAGCACGCTGAGTGTCAGGAGGCAGCGCCGCGGCAGGTCCACGAGGCACATCCTTCCCCAGCCTCTCCATTAGAGACACCTGAGCAGCCCTGGGGCAGCATTCGCATGTGTGTGGTCAGGCCCTCGTGGGGGGCTCACAGGAGTGACTGTGTGACTGCCAGTTGCCAAAAGATGGAAGCAGGTCCTGTGTCATGACCAGAAAGACCCCAGGTGCGATGGCTGTCACATCCTGCTGCCCTTCCCAGCCTGAGCCAGCTGGGGCCGGGGTGGGCACAAGGGCTGATGGGGGCTGAAGGGCACAGGTCACCCCGGGGGAGGTGCATGGGCCTGGGGGACACACCTGAGCTGTCCCCGTTGCTGTTGTCTGGATCAGAACTTGGGGGCCCAGCTGATGCAGGCACGAATGTTCCAGCACATTTGTGAGGATGAGCCGGGAGGACTTGAGCAAGGACGCCATCGGTGCCTGCGCGGAGGTCCCCTGGGACTGACAAGCTCGTTGGGGAAGCAGAAGCAGCGCTTTGAATTTTAAATTGGTTAAATTCCTTTTCCTCTCACAGTCTCAGCTGCTCCCTGTTTCCCTTAGAGAGCCAGGGAGGTTAGTGTCCTCTCATCTCCATGCTCTGCCAATTTTACTGCTTTTCCGTATTTCCTCACCATGAATAGAACTGATTTTGTGATGCTTAAGCCATTTTTAATGTAGCCTCTCATCACAAGGTGGAGAAGTGAAGGGAATTGTGCCTCCCCAGACCATAGAACATGTGTCCTTCCTGTTTTCAAGCATTTGGGCCAAGACTGCCTTTGCAGAGTCCTGAGGTGCCTGGGATGAGCGTGTGCTGTGTGCAGGGTCCACTCTGGGGCCCAAAGAAGGCTGACCCCCTGCTCATCCATCTCTTGCAGGAGCTCCTAGTGTAGTATGTCAACCTGAAGTACTCCAAAGGGTCAGAATCTAGTTTAAAGAGTTTATTCACCTGCAAGGTTCCTTGAGGATGGCCACCAGGGAAGTACAGATTCCGAAGAATGGAAGTCGGTGTTCCAAAGCATGGAAGTTCGGGATCATTTATACAGACAAGTTTAGGGACGCCTAGCAGATCTCAGCATCCTTCTGTGAGAGGCTTAACGCATCGTGAGAAAGATCGGATTCGATGCGGTGGCCTTTATCTTTCAGGGAAGGTTGATTTGGCATTCACACTGAAGATGTAGCAGGCATCTTGTGCCGTCTGGTCTGTAGATGCAGGACAGTGAAAGAGGCAGTGAATCCATCACAAAGATTGGTGACTGGAAATGGGAGAGGTGTGGTATGTGGTCTCTCCTAGTCATTTACTGGACAAGAAGAAAGAGGAAGAGAGAGTCGCGGACAAGCTCCCCGCCTCAGACACGCTCCCCACCTCGGACACACTCCCCGCCTCGGCCTCCGGGGCTTTTTCCACTTGGCATAATAAAGTGCGGGTCCTGACATTTTATTTTCTTTTACAAGAGTGATAGGACACACCTTTGGAGTTGAGTTTATGTTTGGAATCGCTGGGGTCCCAGAGAGAGAGAGAGAGGCCCAAGACTTTGTGGGAGGCTGGCCTCCTTTCCCACACCTGCAGCAGACGACGTAGAGAGTTAAGCTCTGGCCTCTCAATTGCTTCCTTATTCCAGATTCCTCGGCCTGTTCATCTGGCATGCCCCTGGGGAGGTCCTGGGGGGTGGGGACTGTCATGGCGTGGAGAAAGCTCTGGTCTCAGGGACTTGGCCTTAAGGTGCTGTGTGTCCAGGCCAGCTTTTCTGCAGCCCCAGGATGTGGCGACTGAAATACCTCAGTGGGGAGGCACCCGAATGCTGCTGGCACAGCTCCGTGGATCTCTTAGGTGAGCTCCATGGCTGCGCCCAGCCAGGCACCTGCTGCAGGCCGAGGGCTGGGCAGAGAAATCCAAGAGGAGGGTGTTCGGCTTCCGACACGTGGAGGTGCTTTTGATGCGCAGGTGGCATTTCCTGCACCCACTTGGTGCCGGAGCTGTCTGCCTGCCCCTCTGTTGCGTAGTGTTTTCTTCACCCTTCTGCTGGGCCCCAGAAGGACAGCTTTTTGGACTGGTTGGGGGTGTCCTGGCCCATGGGAGCCATGAGTCCCACTGTGCCTGCTGATCCAGCTGCCCGCCTGTCTGCCCCTCCGATGGTGGTGGTTGTGTTGTGCACCTTCCTTGTGTGCACACAGGTTCCTGGGGGAGGCCGTTGGCTCGAGCCTGGGGTGCAGAGAGCACTCCTTGGACTGCCTCTGACGTGTGTGTAAAAATAACTGCATTTGTTTTTCTGATCTGTGGGCAGAAGCTCGAGCCCGCGCGTCCAGCTGTGTGTCTCGCCACCTTGCTCTTGTCAGGGAGACCATCTTTGTTAGACAGGTGGCCTCCAGAGGGATGGGATCGTGTGTGTGCTCTCCCCTCATGACTGGAGGCACTTGGGGTTCCTGTCCTGCTGCTTCATGTGTGATTGGACTCTGAGAAGCGCGTGTCCCTTGCGTCCTCATTGCTGGCAGGTAACAGACTCAGACCCACGGCAGCGGGGGCACTGCCCAGTAGGAGCCGTGTGGACGGGAGCCGCAGTGAGCCTGCTGGATGGCTTGGCCTGCTTGTGCCTGTCCAAATCCACGGTCCTGTGGAGACAGACCTTTTACTCTTCCATACCTGCCACAGCACATTCAGATGTCCACAGGCAGAAACCTGGGCTTTCCCTCTTCCAGGCCTCTTGTTCTTTCACTCTCTCCCTGCCCCCTGACCAGTGTCCGCCTGGTGTCGGCCCGCTGCACATGTGAGCTGCCTGGCGGTGGGTTAGCCTTGGCGGCCCCAGCTCCCCCAGGATCCTGCAGTCCCCTCATGGAATGCGCCTGTCCAGTCCCTGCTCCTTCCAGCTCTGGGACGGGGAGATCATAGAGCTGCCTGCCCACAAACCCAGTTTTGTCCTCGGGGTGGGGTCGTGCACCACCTCCACTCTGCCGAGTTGGTCGGCACTGGCAGCACTCTCCGTCTCCTCAAGATCAGACGCCCTGAAGCCTGAGGAGGGCCTGTGTCCCCCTCTGGCTTTTCTCCTCCTCCCTGTGGTCCGTGTGTCTTGACTGCTGCGTGGGAAGCCTGAAGGTGTAGGAGCAGAGAGAATGCAGCGTGAGCCGAAGATGGGGCCTTGTGCCCCTGGGGAGGCACGGTGTGGCCTGGCGGGCTCGAGGGTGGCCGAATGAACCTTCTGAGGGCAGGTCCCAGCAGCCACGTGTCCTGTCCCCAGAGTGAGAAGGGCAGAGAGAGGGAGCCGGTTTCAGCCCCGCCCAGTGTCCCTGCCAGGATCCCTGCAATGGCCAAGGCCCCAGCTGAGCCTTCAGCCCATCGTGTTTTCTGCTTTTCCGCTCATCCCTCCATGTTACACAGCCTCTGGTGGGTTGCCTGTGCCGTTGGTGAGGCCTCTGGGTGCAGAGACTCCCGTCAGGGCCTTCCCTCAGGCAGGGCAGGTCACCTGGCCTCTCCTGAACGGCCATCTTCCGGACGTGGCCTTCCTGTTCGTGTTCTGTGCTTTTTGTGACTCCTGTGCTGATGAATGAGTGTTTCATGAGCTCTGAACTGCCTGGGTCTTTCATGGTGGTCCAGCCTCCTCCGCCCTCTCTCTCTGGCACCAGGGCTCCGTTTTGGGGACTCTAGGATGGCCCTGCCACGTTTCAGTAGTGCCATTTGGGAGATGAGAGGTGGCTGAGCTGCTGATGACAAATGCGAATCAGTGACAGAAAATGCAGAATATTTAGTCTGGGACCAGAGAACTCTAAAGAATATATGCAGACCGGGACAGTTGTCTGGCTTCATGAGAACCACGTTGATTTAGAAATAATCTGGGAGGGCGTCAGCTCCTCAACAGGGGATGAAGGCTGGACCAGAGCCCCAGTTATGAGTTGAAGCAGCCTCCTCACCTCCTCGTCACCGATGACTGTGATTTAAAGAGCATTTTATTTATCGAATACCTCTCAGTGCCGGGGCCTTTCATCCATTTGTTCTCATCATAAAGTTCTGAGAGGGCGACACTATCTTGATCTCTCAGGTGCGAGCAGAAGTCTCTTGCTTGAGGTCACAGCCGCTGGTCAGAGCCAGTTCAGACTGGCTCTGGGGCCATTGCCAGCTGCATGCCCATGTGGGTAGTGGGGTTCTGAGGCCCCAGCACCTCCACCCTAGGCTTTCTCGTTCCTAGCAGGCCTCTGCTCCCGATGCCCGCAGTGCCGGCTGCTCGCGTGCGTTTCCCCGAGTGCAGGGGTCTTTGGTGGGTGTGAGGTTGTAATTGCAGGTGGGTTCCTGTGGGTCTCCTCCTCTCCGCGGGTGGGTTCCTGTGGGTCTCCTCCTCTCCGCGGGTGGGTTCCTGTGGGTCTCCTCCTCTCCGCGGGTGGGTTCCTGTGGGTCTCCTCCTCTCCGCGGGTGGGTTCCTGTGGGTCTCCTCCTCTCCGCGGGTGGGTTCCTGTGGGTCTCCTCCTCTCCGCGGGTGGGTTCCTGTGGGTCTCCTCCTCTCCGCGGGTGGGTTCCTATGGGTCTCCTCCTCTCCGGGGAGGTGCTGCCTTTTTTCCCCAGCCTAGACCCCGGGTCGTTTCTGCTCCCTCCCTCATTGCCCACCTACGCCAGGTTTCTGACATCTGGACCTTGGTCCTACCTGCCGATCCGTGTGACCCGGGGCCTGCTCCCCCGTGTGCAGCTGCTCCTCTGTGGCACAGCACGAGGCAGCTTTCCGAGATGCTGTGTCCATCGCCCTCAGGAGAATCTCCTCTGGAGCAAGCGTGCCGGGCTGTCCCTGCTGCCCTCTCCCCTGCCCCTTGGGTGCTCCTTCGGGGGCCCCACTCTGTAGCCTCCTGTGTCTTGCTGGGACTGGGTGAGTTGCCACTCCTTTGTGCCCTGTGATCACTTCAGATTTGCATCCGTCTCCCCCTTGTCATAGCAGGGGAGGGCGGGAACGTCTTCTCCGTGGCACTCCCATGACTAGCAAAGGCCCGCGGGCTCCTGCCAACCCTGAGCACCTCTCTCCTGGAACGAGCGGGTCAGGCCAGCACTGTGCAAGACTGTCCCCAAAGTGGGGTCGCTGAGAGGCCCCTCCACGAGGGCGTTCAGATGTCCTCATCCCACCCGGGGTCTGCTCTGTTCTTCCCTGGGAACGAGGCCTCGGGTATGCTTCACGACTGAACTCACACCTGACTCGGCCTGCTGGCTTTATGCCAGGTTCTCAGTTGTAATCTGCCGTTGTTTGAAATGCCCTACTGGATACACAGCAGCCTCACTGACAGCTGATTTGCCGGCAGTGTCGGGGGGGTTATTTATTCTGAGGTCCGTGGTTTCTAATGAAGCCCCAAACCATGGGGACAGTGTTGGTGAGCACCCGCCTGGCGGAGGCGCGTGGCTCACTGCGGGGCTGACGACAGGTGTGAAGCTGCCTGGCGGTCACTCTGCTTCCTTGCAGAAGAAACCTACTAAACTGCACGTTTAAACACTGAGTGGCGGAAGAGGCCGGTCCCCAGAGACGCTCCTGGGCCTCCTCACGCTCTTTCAGAGCTGGGCTGGGCGGGGGTTGTGCTTGGTCCCCCAAAAGGCCAGCGGCGTCAGCCTGTGTCAATTCTTAGTGACCATTTGGTGCACACTCACTGTGCCTGGCCTGGGCTGTCAGGTCGGTGTCCCCGCTGCCCCCCAGGCCTGAGAGGAGAGACAGCTCCGCAGCTGTGCACGGGACCTCCAGGCTCCCCGGTGCGGGCCGGGGGCCTCCAGTGGTCTGGTCCACATCTGCTCCCCTGGGGTTCTGCCCCTTTACAGGCACCTTTGCGTGCGTGCCCGAGTGCCTGTGTGTTTATTGAAAGTGGAATTCGAAGCTGCCCTCATTACCATCCTCTTCTAGGTGGAGTCTTCAACCTGGGGCCCTCCGAGGGTTGCACCTGTGGGCCTCTCCAGTCCATGGGCCACGCTCTGAACCTTGCTTGTGTCTGTTCTCGGCTCCCGAGACGCTGTCCTTCATCCTCCTGCCCAGTCTTTGCAGGAACCTGGGCCACGCGGTAGGGATGCCGTCCCTCACTTCATAGGAGGGCCGCCCGGCAGGAAGTGGCAGTGAGGACCGAAGCCTGGGTCTGTCCCTGAGTCCACTGCTCCAGCGCCCCGGGCTGCAGCCCCGCCTGTGGAAAGCAGCCCATGGAAGATGGGCTCTCGCCAGGAGCCCGCCTGGCCCCACTCGCTTTCTCACCTGTATGGTAAACGTGAGGCGGCCCAGGGGCCAATTGGCTGCTTCCTCAGACACCAGTGCTGGCTCGCGCTTAAAAAGACGCTTAAGCTGACTTTCAGGTAGTCCGTTCTGATTTTAAAGCGGGACAAATGTCAGGAGTCTCTCTTCCTCAGTTTATTTTTCAGAGCTGCAGTAAATGGCCTCAGGAAGCCCTTAGCTGGAGGTGGGAGCTCAGTCTGAGCTGCAGTTTCTGGAGACTTGTGCTGCTTGGCGTCCGGGCGCCTGCCTCTGGGTGAGAGGGCCAGTGGCGCACCGCCCTGTTTGGAGTCATCGGAAACATAGTGCCTCATCTGGTGGGGGTTGTAGCTAGAATGGGTTTGCTACAGCAGGCCCTCGCTCACCTGGGCAGATGAGAACTCGTGAATATTCAGAGGGTTTTTCAGACGCCGTGTTGCGGTCTCGTCCTGAGCGTACGGTGGAGCTTGCTCACCAGGCTGCGGAGGCATCACTGTGCGCTGTTCTGAGCTGTCGCCCGGGGACACATGGGGCCAGTATGAGGAGGAGGGATACGTGGGCAGCTCAGCTCAGGGCTGCTGTTTGTGTCCTCTTTGTCCCCACCTGGGCATCTGTCCCGTCATCGGGGTCATTGGAGGGGCACCACCCCCACCCACCGTGTCAGCACCTGCCTCATGGTACCGCCCCGACCGTCGGGTCCAGGACCTGCTGGAGCGCACCTGGCAACTGTAGTGGTGACTTGCCCTGCCGCTGCTATGCCACCGGTGGGCCGCATGACCAGGGGTGTGACACGACCTTTCTGTGGCAGGTCCTGTGTCTGTAGAGTGCAGCCCCGAGAGCAGTGACTTCCTGGAGTCTCTGTGAGGACCGGATCCTTAGTGTGGGCTGGGAGCCCAGCAGGGGAGGGGCCCGGGATGCAGAGCAGGAACCACCTGCATCCCCGCGCCCTCAGCCATGCCTATGTGTGTCCTCCGTGCTCGCTGGTGTCTCCTGCCCTGGGGCTGGAGGGCCACCTGCAGCTCCTGTGCCCTCCTCAAGCCCCAGGGAGGCCCGCTGGCATCCCTGGCTGAGCCCAGACGTCCTTCCTCACCCGGAGGTGCCTCTGTTGTATGTGGTGTCACCGTGCTTGGCACTGAGGAAGGCTCCTGAATTCAGAGTTTCTCCCACAAGCGCTGGGCACCCAGGTGGAATGGCTGTCTCCTGACCCAGAGGAGAGTGGGGCAGGGTGGGCCTGGCCCTCCCAGGGTGTGTGAGAACCCAGCAGGTCTGCCCCTGGGGAGGCGTGGAGCCCCATACGCTCCTTGCCGAGCACAGAGTCGGGGAGCTTCATGCCCTCCTCTCTGCCAGAGGAGTCCTAGCCATCCTGCCCCCACTGTGCCCCTGGGCAGTCTGCCTCTTTTGGCTGGGGTGGGCCACGAGCAGGCCAGCTGTCCCCGTAGGCCGTGGGTGCAGCTCCTTCCTCACTAGCCCTGGTGGCAGGCAGGTCTTCTTACTCTCTGTCCTGGAGGAGCCTGCTCTTCCTTTTGGCATGTTGGACTCTTCCCAAATCGGTTCCATGCCCCGTGGTAGTTCCACGCCCCCGTGTTTGTGTGTTTTGCTCCTGGGCGAGGGTCTTTGGAGCCTCTGTGCCCCTGGAGTCTTGGAAGAGGCCTGTCTGGGTGGGCCTGCCTCCTCTCCACATCTTGACCCTCGCAGGTCCTACGCCATCGCCCAATGGCCTGCCCCCCCTGCCTTGCTGCTCTGCGGGGTGAGCAGGGGCACGGTGTGGCCTCTGACCTGTGGAGAGCTGGGGGCTCTTGGCCGCATCTGTACTGGGGGTACAGGGGGCCTTCGCCTTGCTCCTGAAGGTGTGTGCCCAGCTTCCATGCCTAGAGGAGGAGCCTGACCTGGCTGCAGGGGGCTTCCCTGGAAGCTGAGTTCTTGCCCTGGGGCCTGAGTCCCCGCTCCTCGCTGCCTGGGCTGCCGTTCCTTTTGTGCAGCCTTGCAGGGCTGTGGTGTATTTGGAGAAGCTAAAAAGCCCTTGCCAGAGAGAAGAAGGGCGCTGGCTAATTGGCAGCTTTATTTATTTATTTCTGACTTGAGTGGTAAACAGCGCTGATTCTTTGCACAGCGGGAACAGATTGGGAGGCATTTACCTGATTGATTCCTCACCTGCAACACCGCGCTGCCGGAGGATCTATCGATCCAGCGCTGCCTGCCAAGCCCACTCTGAAACAGGCTTAATTGCCTCCGACTCGCTTCCTGGTGTCGCGTGTCCCCGTGCGTCCTCGCTTGAGGGCTGCTGCGCTCCGGGGGGTTGACGCCTCCCATGTGTTCCCTTGGCAGGGCTGGCTCCTCCTGGGTGCTCCTTGGGTGGACTGGGGTGCTCTCCTGCTTGACAAGGAAGGAAACCCTACTGTCACCAGCTCAAGCACAAACAGAGCCCACTGGGTGTCAGCTGCGCTCACACACAGGACCAGGGCTTTACCAGCACCCTCTCTCTGGCCCACACCCCAGCCCAGTTTCACTTGCTGGGATCCCTCCCGCAGTGTCTCCGGGCTGTGGCATGCAGTTTCGTCGCAGTCCCTCAGCCGGCTGAGCTCCCCTGCTGCTCTTTTTTTTGAGACGGAGTCTCGCTCTGCCCCAGGCTGGAGTGCGGTGGCGCGATCTCGGCTCACTGCAAGCTCTACCTCCCAGGTTCATGCCATTCTGCTGCCTCAGCCTCCCGAGCAGCTGGGACTACAGGTGCCTGCCACCACACCCAGCTAATTTTTTGTATTTTTAGTAGAGATGGGGTTTCATTGCATTAGCCAGGATGGTCCCAATCTCCTGACCTCGAGATCCGCCCGCCTTGGCCTCCCAAAGTGCTGGGATTACAGGCGTGAGCCACTGTGCCAGGCTCCCCTGCTGTTCTTTAAGCCAGACTCAGTGGAAGGGAGGCAGGCGAAGTACCGGTCGCTTTGATAATATGCTTCTCTACCAGGGCAGGATGGGCAGACGGTGACGGGGACGCTCACTTGGGAGGGGCGCTGGGTGGACGGCGGCCGTCACCACTCACAGCGACGCCGTGGCTGGCACACGTGCAGCTCTGGACAAATCCTGCGCCTCAACTTCCCCGCTGCGCCTGGGGGTGAGCTTTAGCCCCTTTACCTGTGCACCTGGCACAGGTGGCAGTCGTGGCTCTCGCACTGGGGCTGACTTGCCATCTGCTCGGATCAAGGCTGCATCCTTCCTGCCTCTCACCTGCCAGGAGCAGGCCAGCGTCAGCTCCCTGGTTTGTGGTTCCGGGACCCGACGATTGGGTTTTTTTTTTTTTTTTGAGTCAGAGTCTTGCTCCGTCGCCCAGGCCGGAGTGAAATGGCGCGATCTTGGCTCACTGCAACCTCCGCCTCCTGGGTTCAAGTGATTCTCCTGCCTCAGCCTCCCGAGTAGCTGGGATTATAGGCATGCGCCACCGTGTCCGGCTAATTTTGTGTTAGTGGTGGGGTTTCTTCATGTTGGTCAGGCTGGTCTCTCTCAGGTGATCTGCCCACCTTGGCCTGCCAAAGTGTTAGGATTACAGGCATGAACCACCGCACCCAGCTGGTGATTGGCTGTTTTAGGTAACAGTTATTAACGTGCTAGAGAATATTTTAAGACACTTTGAGGTATGAGATTAGGTGAGGCACACGAGGTGGACGGGTCTGACACGGGCAGTCTGAGCATTTCCCCAGCCCCCGCGGGTTTCCTCCGTCCCAGCCCACCAGCCACATGCGGGGTGGCCACTGCTCCGACCTCTCTCGGTGCTGGCTTTTCTGTGGCTGACGTGAGACAGTGGCAGTTCTGATTGTCCCTCTAGACTCCCTTGAGTTTTAAAACTCGAGGTCTTTTCCCAAGAGTTCCTCTGTCCCACCAGTCTCCCCCTCCCCACCCCAGAAGCCACTTTTAACACCCCGGGTCTTTTCCCCAGTGTCTTGGTGCGTCTTGACTCCCTAGCCCTTCTGTGTGCCTTTGCCAGTCCCCTCAGGTGTCCACACGTCCCCACATCTGGCTGCTGCACGGGTCTGTGTTCCTGCTGTGCCGGCCCCTGTCTGGTGCTGGAGAGCGAGGCAGACAGGCCTCACCGTCTGGAGCACACAGGCCTGCGAGGGAGGTGGGATGTTGTAGAAAATGAGGGAAAGGTGTGGCCTTTCCCTCCCCACCCAACCCTCGAGGACTCCTGACCCCCAGGCTCTAGTGCTGGAGGCTGAGTTCCGCCAGCTTGGCTCTGGGCCCGAGCGGCCTCCTGCTGGCAACAGTTCCAGGATGCCCTGATCTGCAGCATAGTCCTGCCCCAGTCCCTCCCGGGAGCCCAGAGGCCTGTTATTCTGAGGTCTGTGGTTTCTAATGAAGCCCGACCCATGGGGACAGTGTCGGTGAGCACCTGCCTGGCGGTGCACCTCTGGCCACCGTGAGTCTGTTCACGAGCCTCCCGTGGGGCCTGTGAGGTCGTGCCTGCCGCTGCCCGGGAGGCTTCAGCTGGACCGAGTGTGCGTGGTGTATCTGCAGCCTCCCTCGTGCCTGCCTGTCCCCGCAGTGCCTGGCAGGTGCTGGGGGCCTGGGTGCAGAGCCTCACTCTGACACTGAGCAGAGGTCAGGAGAGGGCCCTCGGTGGAGGAGCTGCATCTGGGCTCGTCCTCTTAGCAGCACCCAGTGCCTGCCCCGCACATGGAAACGGGCTAACCAGTGAGTGGGGGACTCAGATCATGAGGCCTCCGGTGGGAAAGGCCCCAGAGCCGCCTGGTCTAGTTCGTCCTGGTGAATACTGTGGTGGGGCCCCTGCCCTGGGAGCCTGTGCTGGGACCGTCCTTGCGGCTGGGGCTAGTGTGCCTCTGCAGGAGTCCCCCAGCCCCCTTGAGTCCACCTGTGCTTCGATGGCAGCTGCTTGTCTACCTTGCTGGGCCTCCCCAAGTCTGGAGTCTGTGCCTGCCCTGAAGCAGGGGAAGGGGTGGAGAACTTCCTTGCCCCGCCCTGGAGGCCACACCAGCCTATTGGGATCCTTTTCTGATCCCTGCCTGCAGCCTTGGAAACCGAGACAGCTCCTGAGGCCCTGCTGTCCCCCGAGTTCCTCCCATGGGGGCTTGCAGGCTGCCTCCCACCTCCTGTCCCGCACCCCCCACCTTGCTTGGCATATGCTCTCATTTACAAGTTTCTCTCAAAGTGATGCTCTCAGATAATTATTATGTTTCTGAAAAGCCTTGGTTTTGTGGTGTTGGGGAAACAAAGCAACAGAAGACACAGTTTCTGGCTCTGAGGAAGCCTCTGGGTGGGGTGGGCAAGAGTCAGACCCGTGGGGGCGGGGGAAGTCTGGCAGAAGGCAGCGCCCCAGGCCTGGGCCTTCAGCTTGGTTCCTGCACTGCGAGTGCCTCCTCCCTGCGTCAGGCTCTGGAAGCCGTGCAGATTGCAGGGTGGTGACCCCACGGCTGCACCCCCAGGCTCTCCAGGGTATGGTGGTCACAGTCCCAGGCTTTCTCAGAGGATGGTGCTGGCTGTGGAGGCAGGCTGCTACAGCGTGGCCTTCGTTATCAGTTGGGAGGAAGCGGTGGCGGGCGTTGAGCTGGGTCAGACTTTAGGAGGTGCCATTTGCTGTAACACACAGGCGGGGCTGTTGGGGTGAGCACACGCCGCAGCCAGGCTGTCAGGACAGGCAGCTGGGGAAGGGAGACTGTATTGGGCAAAGCCAGCAGGTGGAGAGGGCCAAGAGAGGGGGAGTCGGCCTTACCATAGACCCATCATGGGACGCGGGACTGCAGGGGGCTCTGCTTCATTTGGAGGAGTGAAAAGGCGCCACGGGGTCCCAGGGAGAGCCTGGAGGGCCTGATCTGAGGATGGAGACCATGAACTGGGCCTTCTCCACCCAGGTCATTGCTAGGGATGCCTTGGGCGAGTCCTGGGAGGAGGTGGAGTGAGGAGGATGCTGAGGGCTGCTTTCAGGGAATAAGGAGCTCTTGGTTGGATGCTTGGAAGGAAGGGAGACCCGAGATCAGAGTCATGGACCCCAGTGAGGAGCCAGTGGGAAAGAGCGTAGAGGTCTGGAACAGCTGTCGTGGGCATGTGTGGCTGCCGTCTGTGTGAGCCGTGTGGTCTGGAACAGAGTCGTGGGCATGTGTGTCTGCCGTCTGTGTGAGCTGTGTGGGTCTGGAACAACTGTCATGGGGCGTGTGTGGCTGCCGTCTGTGTGAGCCGTGTGGGTCTGGAACAGTTGTCGTGGGCGTGTGTGTGGCTGCTGTCTGTGTGAGCTGTGTGGGTCTGGAACAGCTGTCGTGGGCACGTGTGTGGCTGCTGTCTGAGCTGTGTGGGTCTGGAACAGCTGTCGTGGGCACGTGTGTGGCTGCTGTCTGAGCTGTGTGGGTCTGGAACAGTTGTCGTGGGCGCGTGTGTGGCTGCCGTCTGTGTAAGCTGTGTGGGTCTAGAACAACTGTCATGGGCGTGTGTAACTGCTGTCTGTGTGAGCCGTGTGGGTCTGGAACAGCTGTCGTGGGCACGTGTGTGACTGCCGTCTGTGTGAGCTGTGTGGGTCTGGAACAGTTGTGGGGCATATGTGGCTGCCATCTATGTGAGCTGTATGGGTGCGGCCAGGACTATGCTGGGGGGTTCCCTGCTGGACTGGCAGGCTCTCCTTCCTTGGCCACACTCTGGGTTTCGGGGTGCATTGTCACTCAGCACAGGTTACCCCCCAGATCTCTAGCCCTCTCTCCTGCAGCTGTAGCCCACTTGCCACTAAGTCAGTGGCTTGGAGGCCTCTGACGTCTGCATGTGGGTCAGAGCTCAGGCACGTGCTGTCCCCACAGTTGGGGCCTGAGAGCTGCCTGGGGTCAACCTGCACAGGGCCAGGAGGATGTAAAGAGCCACTCCTGTGGCGTCGTCTAGCTTTGCCCAGCTTCAGAGAGTGTGTGCCCCACGACAGCTCCTGCCTAGCGCTCTCACCTCTGTCCTAAACCATGTGGGCCACTCTCAGAAAGGGTGTGTGATGAGACATGATAGGGAAGGTGCTGCGGAGAGCCACAGCCTGGGAGCTTCTAATGTCTGTGAACCAGACACAGGCGCTCCTTTGGTCACTTGTTTTAGGGGGAGAATGGAGAGGGAGAGGAGGGCACCAGGACAGGAGAAATTTCACAGTAGATGAAACACAGCAGAAGGAGTCCGGGCTGCCTGGCGTGAACCTCCTTGCCTTGTGGAAACACCACTTTGCCAAGAGCGCTGGGCAGCCGTCACCCTGCAGCCCTGGAGCTCAAGCCCGCCGCTCCTGCTTGTCAGCGCAGGGGTCTGGGAGGCAGAGACCATCACGTGGGGCCAGAGGCTGGGGCGAGCCCAGGCAGCTGGGGGTGTGGAGCTTGTGGCCTTGATGGAGGATGTCTCAGCTCCAGGTCTCAACTGCAGGTCAAGGAGAGAGACAGGAGGCACAACTGCGAGGCGCCGTCTCCCCTGAGAGCAGGCTGTGACCCAGACGGCTGTGGAATGCTAGGGGCCTGTCTGTACATGCCTCATGTCACCTGCGAAGTGCCTGTGAGATACGATGTGGCTTTTGGAGGGACATGCTCAGCTGGCGGCAACCGCTCATCCGGAAGGAAGACTGTGAGCTGAGCCTGCTCCGAGGAGGCATGAACCTGCCATGGGGGCAGTGTGTGGGCAGGGGCTGGGAGGGACGGCCCTGTTTCTTCACTTCCGGTCACCTGCCCCAGGAAACTTGGACAAGGAGGGCGTCCCAGCAACAGCCTTGATAGTGCTTGCTGGGGAGAAAATGCTGGCCCAGTGTGTGGAGTGGTGTGCATCTTGCCGCGTTCATGCCGCGCGCTGCGGATGCTGGGCAGACCCCTGTGTGCTCACCGCGCTCCCGGGGTTCTCACACATCACTCGGGGCTGACCCTGCTTCTGGGAGCCTGGTGGCAGCACAGAGGGAGGTCCTGCTGGTCGGGAGGGAGGGTTCCGCTGCACAGTGTGCCATGTAGATCTGTGACTGCCGACCACGCCCTGCGTGTGTCAGGTGCAGGCTGCGTTCTGCAGAGGAGCCCCCAGACCTGGGCTGGCACTGTGCCGTGGATGCTGCCCCGTCCACTCCAGCAGAGGGTCTGACAGGCTGTGACTGAGTGGCACCTCTGGCAGCACAGTGTCTGGCATCGTGGTCAGGAGTGGCCGGCTGGCGGCTTGGGATGAGTGTCGGTGCACAGGGTCGAGGGCGGGTAAGGGGTACTGAGCTGGCCTGATGGGCTGGAGCCTCCTAGGGCAGTCGGGTGGTCTGATGCTTTCCTGTCCTGCCCCCTGCTGAGGGACACTAGGGAACATTTGGGGGTGTACTTGAGGGGCTGTTGCTATGCAAGGGGCTGGGGCCGGGGCCGAGTGTCCAGCGGTTGTTGGGATGTTTGTGGACACAAGTGAGTTTTTTGCCCCAAAGGCCAGTGGGGCCCTGTGGACACACACACCTCATGGTGGGTGCCTCCTGCTGCTGTCCTCTCCCTGGCAGGGCTTCTCTTTTCCCTTACCCCTGTGTTAGTTCCCTCTCACGCTGCTAGTGAAGACGTACCCGAGACTTGGTGATTTATAAACGAAAAAGGTTTAATTAACTCACAGTTTATCATGGCTGGGGAGGCCTCAGGAAAATGACAATCATGGTGGAACGTCCTTCTTCACATGGTGACAGGAAGGAGAAGTGCCGAGCAAAAGGAGAAAAGCCCCTTATAAAACAGTCACCTCTCTCTCGAGAGCCCACTCACTAGCCCGAGCGCGGCAGTGTGGGGGTACCTGCCCCTGTGGGGGTACCTCTCTCTCCAGGTCCCTCCCATGACGTGTGGGGACTGTGGAAACTACAGTTGAAGATGAGATTTGGGTGGGGACACAGTCAAACCATGTCATATCACCCCTCCTCCTTGGGAATGGGCAGTGCCTGTCTGTTGAGACCACGACCATGGGGGTGGCCTGTGTGTGTCTCTCCCAGCCTCTGAGCCGTCCCACCAGCGGTGCTTGTGGAGCTGGGCTGCCTGTTTGTTTGCAGAGGGGTTGCCTTGGCTTGGGAAGGTGCCCTTGGGAATGGGGTGCAGCTTCCCTGCAGAGCCTGGCTCCTCCCTGACAGTGACTCCCAGGGCCTGCCACACTGTTCAGGAAGGAGGGGCCTGGGGAATGTGGATATTGCAGGAGACTCTTAGCTGCTTCTGGTCTTTCCTGCCCGCTTTGGCTGCCTGCCTGGCTGCCTCTGCCAGGCCGATCTCTAGAACAGGCTGTGTTCCCAGCGTTAGAGCCTGGATCCCGCTCCTGCTGCACTGGGAGCTCCCCAAGGTCGCGTTTCCTTGTCTTCAGGTGGTGCCCGGTGCTGTGCCATGCTGGGTGTTTGCTGTGGGCCTTCACTAGTTCATTGCAAATACTTCTTTGTCTCCACCGTCCTCTTTGCCAAGGGCACACTTCAGGATCTCCTGGGACTTTGTGCAGCAGTTCCCAGGTCTGCAGAGACAGGGTGCAGACCACCTCATACTTGGCGATGTGCCTGCCTCCTCGGCTAAGGCCCTCTCACTAACTCTGGGACATCCAGATGCCTTCCTCCCTGTTGGATCTGGTGGCCTGTGCTGCCTCTTCCTCAGGCCTCTTCTCTGGTTTTTCTGCTCTAGCCGGATGGACCTGGACCCCATGCACCAGTATGACACATGGCCTGTTACTGCTTTTCCACTGACTGCCACCTCCCGCAGCCCTGTGTACACACAGGGAACCCCCTCACCCCCAACACTCTGACCTGCCACACGTGGGTACCTGGCTCATCCAGGCCCTGCCCACCTGGGGTCTTGCTGGAGACACCTCGGGTTCCCTGCCCTGGCGTTCGTCGTCTGCGCTGGCTCTCTGGGGGCTCCGCAGTCCTCCCTGGCGAGGCTCTCATCTCTCAGAGGACAGAGGCTCCTTGTCGCTCCCATTCAGGAAGCGTTTGTTCAACACCTGCTGTGTGCAGCCCACTTTAGGTGCTTCTGGAACATGAGATGAGTCAGGCCTGAGTCTTGTTCGTCCTCCAGCACTCGGCGCATATGCAGCCGCCTGCCCTCCAGCTGCACCCACGCGCTCTGCTCCCTGGGCCGGGCTCTCGTTCCCTGCTGTGCTGGGAAGGGGCACAAGAGGAGCCTGGAGCTGGGGCTGCCGGGAGCAGCAGCTGACACATCAGTGTGGACAGTGAGGTCCTGCTCACCCCCTTCAGCTTTTTCTGTGGTCGCGTTGGCCCTTATTTAGTGTTGAGGAAACAGGGATATTCGGGTTAGGGGGTGTGGTTAAGTGGTGGGCAGTGGGGCTGGGCCCCGTTCCCACTGAGCCTTATCCCCCCTCCACCGTCTCCCGCAGCGCAGCCCTGTTCTGTGTTTAGGTGGTGGGGTGCTGGCAGGAGAGGGTGTGGACGTGGGGCAGGAGCAATGGGAAGTGGGACAGCCCGTCCTGCTCTGAGAGCTTCTCCCCGCAGGGCCCGCCACTGTCCCCCTCCTGATGGCTGCGCCTCAGTGCGTTCCCTCTGCTCTGAGCGCTCCATGCAGGTCACGCGTGGCAGGTCCTTCTGGTTGGCCAGGATTCGTCCTGACCTTGGCGGCAGGGCTGTGGCTTCCCTGGATGTGGCCATGCGGGAACCATGCAGACTGAGTGCCCGCAGTCCCAGTGTCGACATGACACACAGAGCCTCTATCCAGCACCTCCTCTGACCCTGTGACCCCGGAACATGCAGGGATTGCTGAGCCAGTGCCCCACGGTGTGAACGCGGCCTTGCATCCGCCTGTGTGGGTACTTCCACACTGTGCCAATGGTGGGCCCCGGGTTCTGGGGGAGCCCTGGGTCACGGGGCAGGGATACAGCCTGACTGGTGCCTCCAGCTGTTCGGGCTCTGATGCAGGTCTCCCAGGCGCTCTACTCTCTTCTGCTGCACTGGCCCTGTTGCCGTTTCTACCCTGGGAACAGATTCTTCCGGAAGGCTCCCTGCTGGTGCAGAGGTGCTCACCGGAAGGCGGGGCTTTGAGGCCCTTGTGTTTGCAAAGCAGATCCTTACCGAGAGCCCAGAACTATCTGTGGGCCTCAAAAGATGGGTCTGATGAGTGTCTTGTGTGAAGGGCCAGGAGGGACTCGTCACGGTTTGCCGGCAGGTGGTCTCTGTCGAAGATGCTGAACTCTGCCATCACGCTGTGAGAGTGGCAGTGACAATTAGTATTGGATTCTGGGTGGCTGTGTTCCAACACAACTTTGTTTAAAAAAAAAAAGATGTTTACAAAAATAGGCTGTGGCTGGCATTTGGCCACAGGCTGTATTTGTTGGACCCTGTTAAGAAACCACCTTTCAAGTCACAGCCGTGCTCATCTTCATGAAGCATCCTTCTGTCACGTGACGTCAGCTTGGGCCTTGCTGCAGGGAGCTGACCCGCAAGATTGATCCCAGCAGCGAGGCTTTCAGTTCTCACAATTGTCTCTTTCAGGGAAGGTGGCCTAGGACCGTACACTTCGTGGCCTTAAGGAGGATGGTGTCCACCGGTGTTAGCCCCGGCCGGGCGGTGCTGCAGGGCGGGAGCTGTGCTTTGTGTGGAGAAGACCCGCAGGTTCCCTGCTCAGACTGTGGGCTGGCTCAGGGCTCTCCCGCCCGCCTGCCCAAGTGTGTTGAGATGGTCTTTGGGATGAGTCATTATCCTCCGGCCATTTGCCCTTTTGTCTTTCTCCTGTGTCTGGCATGTTCTTCTGGGAACTTTTCATTTTGACATAATGTTACACTGACAGAAAAGTTGCAGAAGACATGGAGAATGTTTCCACACACCCTCCACCAGCTTTCCCAAGGGTAAGTCTTGCGAGCCCATGTGCAGTTATCAGAAGCTGTAAGGCCTGGGTGCAGCAGGCGCGGGTCCTGACTGCGTTCAGACCTTGCCGGTTCTCCCACTGAGCTCCTTTTCCTGTGCCAGGATCTGGCCTGGGATCCCCCTGGTGTTGGCGGCCCCGTCCCGCCCTACACTTTGGGACAGGAAAGACTGCTCCTCGGTCCCTCCTGCCGCCGTGACCCTGCCTCTTCGCGAGCTCGAGCCGGTGTTTTGCGGATGTTCCTCAGCGGCAGTGAGTGTGGTGTTACACATGATTAGATTGAAGCTATGCATTTTTTGACAGAAAACCGTAAAGGGGATGTCGTGTCTCTCTGGGTGTGTGATGTCAGGGTGTGCGACGTCACCATGTTCTGTTGTGGGTGTGGTCACAGTGGTCACCTGGCGAAGGTCTCCCTAAATGCATGGCTGCGGCTTTTCTTCTGGTAATAAATAAGTATCTTGGGGAAGATGTTTTGAGAATATGCGAATATCCTATTTCTTTTTTCTTTTTCTTTTTTTTTTTTAGATAGAGTCTTGCTCTGTTGCCCAGGCTGGAGTGCAGTAGCATAATCTTGGCTCACTGCAAGCTCTGCTTCCTGAGTTCAAGCAATTCTCCTGTCTCAGCCTCCTGAGTAGCTGGGACCACAGGCACCCGCCACCACGCCCGGCTAACTTTTGTATTTTTAGTAGAGACGGGGTTTCACCATGTTGGTCAGGCTGGTCTTGAACTCCTGACCTCAGGGGATCCACCCACCTTGGCCTCCCAAAGCGCTGGGATTACAGCTGTGAGCCACTGCGCCTGGCCCCTATTTCTTACACAAACTTCTCCTCCTAGTTCAAGCATCCGTGGTGCATCTCGGCTGCGGGGCTCGTCACCATGGCCACAGGGCGGTTTTCTGTACGCCCGTCTCTTCCGTGTTTCCTAAGTGGGACTCTCTGCTGAGGGAGGCTCTGCCCCTTGTCCCCGTTTCCCGAGTGGGACTCTGCTGAGGGAGGCTCTGCCCCTTGTCCCCGTTTCCCGAGTGGGACTCTGCTGAGGGAGGCTCTGCCCCTTGTCCCCGTTTCCCGAGTGGGACTCTGCTGAGGGAGGCTCTGCCCCTCGCTGAGTCAGTTATTTGTGTCAGTTACTTTCTCTGTTTTACTTCATGGTCGTGACCCAGGGCTCTGCTGATTTGGTTCATTCACGTTATTTCAGCCTTGGCCACCGGGAACTCTCACAGTTGGGCTCTTGTGCCCTGTGATTTGCCCTCATCTTTTTTTTAAGCATTTTTTTTTTTTTTTCACTATCTGGCATGGCAAAATGCTCTAAACTTAGATTTTTCCTGCCCTTTTCCCAGAGTCTGCAACTTTCCCAGCAAGCCCTGTTTCCTCTCGTTGTGGAGTGCTGCTTAGAAATGAGATGTGGGTGTGGGGTGCTCCCTGCTCTGGGTGCATCAGGACCCTGGGGCCCCTCGGTGGACACCCTGACACTGGCTCCATCAAGCACCCCTGGGCTGTCCTCGCCTCCTGTGCTGTCGTCTTGGTCTTGAGAAGCCCAGCTGTCAGCACACACCGTGTTTTCTTACCCATCCAGTCCTCACGTGTGCACCAGGTCTTTCTGGAACTGCCAATCCACAGCTCTGTGAGAAGAGGTTGACTTGCGAGGGTGGTGTTTGTGCACAGGCCTTTCTGTCCTTAGCCTACGGTTCCCAGTGGACGTGGCGTTTTCTCAGCACCGTGGGTGCCGTCGTCGTTCCCATCACCTGGCGTCGTGTTCTTTGTTTGTGATTCCCTTAGGTTTACCGCTTAGGGGTGGTGTTTCATTTTGAGTCTTTTTCATTCTGGTTGATTAAAAAAACTGTATGTACAGCTGCGCTTGCTCTTCTGCTGTACATCTGTGCATTTTTTCATGCCTGGGGCTGACTTACAGCCCCACCACCCAGACTCCCCTCCCTGGCCACCCTGGCGTGCTTTCTGTCTCGTGATTTTGCCTTTTACAGAATGTCATACAAATGTGGCATCTTTGGCTCATGAAGGTGCATTTGGGACTCACCGCATGGCTGTGTGAATCGCAGCGCTGCTGTTTGTTGCTGAGTGATGCTCCAGGCACGGCTGCTCCAGGTCTTGTTTATTCGTTCACTGGTTGAAGGACATCTCTGTTGTTTCTGGGTTTGGTGAAGTGGAGTAAAGCTGTTGGAAACGTTGACTTTGTATGATCTAAACTCTTACTTATCCTTGATCACCTACTTAGGAGTGGGACTGCTGGATCCTGGCATCCTTTTAACTTCAGAAGACATTGCCACGTGGGTCTCCACAGCGGGAACCATCCGGTGTGTGCGTTCGCGGTGTGTGCACATCCAGTCCGCACAGCCCTGCTCATGCCGGGCCACGCCAGGGTTTTGGGCTTAGCTGCCCCACAGGGCTGCGTGGGCTGCATGTTGGATTTTCCAGTGTGCGGCTGCCGGCCCCGACCTGGCGTCAGACGGTTGCTCTGGTGCTTTCTGCAGCCCCCAGCCGTGTTGGCTGCCCAGCCCTCTGGACTTCTGGTCATCACTGAGTTGTAGCCTTTCTCTCCACCTGATTTCCCACGTACCAGGATCAAATCTAAACTGGTTTCGTTTTGCTTCCTCTCTTAAGTCTTTTGTCTTTCCTCCCTTCCGCAGTGTTCTTTTTATCTTTCCTCCCTTCCTCAGTGCTCTTTTTCATTGATCTCTGTTCTCCAGTGACTAGGGAAAGACTGTACCTCATTCATTCTGCAGCACGCTCCGTGACTAGAGCAGAGAACAAGGGCTGAGCAGCCGTGGTCTCAAAAGCTCCTTGCCACCTGGGAGGCTTCCACACCTGGGACCGGGGCTGGGCAGCCGGCTTGTGGAGGTGGAGGGGCACGTGGAGGCGCCTTGGACTGGGGGCTGGGCAGCTGGCGTGCGGAAGTGGAGGGGTGTGTGGGGGCACCTGCGGGCTTCCCGAGCTCCTCTAGTCTTCGCCTGCGGGATGATCACACCGACCGCACGGTGTGGGGGGAGCGAGCGGCGGGCACAGTGGACACTCAGTGTGTGTGCTCCTCCTCTCCTTCTTTGTGCCTCTTGTTTTTAATTTACTTTTCCTTGGAGGGCTTGGCTGCAGCGTGCCCTGCGGACTTGACACTGAAGCTCTCTTCTGCTCTTTGTACCCGGCTGCTTCCTGATCCATTCTTCTTCCCTTCACTTGTGTACGGGACTCGAGGGAAGGACGGGTGAGAGCAGAGCAAGCCGGGGACGTAGGGTTTGCCTGCACCATCATTTCCTCGGCTCTGCTGGGAAACTGTATTTGAGGGAGATGGTGGGGTCTGAGTGCAGACGGCTGTTGTCCTGTGAGATGCAGAAAGCGTTTCTTATGGGCATGCACCATGGAATTCCCTGCTTGGACTGCACTGGGGGCAAGCGGTCTTGGTACAGAAGTAGCTTTTATTGATTGATAAAGCCCGTCACAGATCCAAAAGCATCTTAATAGTCTGACGTGATGGCTCTTCAGCAAGAAAAATTTGAGTTGGGACAAAAGGAAGACACTTGAGACCCAAAACTACTGCCTGTGTTGAGGATGGAAGGAGGCCTTCATCTTCCGCCTGTCTGAGTCACTCAAGTCTTCTCCACGGCCAGTGTGAGTCAGAGTGAATCGCTGTTGGGTTGTGACTTCAGAAGAAGTGAACTCTGTCTCAGACTGTATTAATAGAAGTAGATGCTTCACAGGAAAGGAGGTGGCAGTGTGCTGTGCGAGTCACAGAGCCCCGTGGGGTCTAGTTTCCGCTTTGGGCGTGGCTCCTGAGGCGCCGAAGGGAACAGGAGCAGCTGTGCAGCTGCCCGCTCAGTTGTGCCTGCTGTGTACCAAGGTGTGGGACGCGGCGGCACGGCTGCCAGCGCACAGTCCAGCCACAGAAGGAGGCTTCAGGAGTCTTCGAGGTGCTGCCATCTGGACGTCTATGTCATTTTGATAACATGTGTGAGATCAACGGAGGGGAGCCTTAGGAAAATCGGCTGCGGTTTAATACACAGAACTTCCTGCTGCTTTAGCCGGGGCCTGCTGGACTGGAAAGGCGTGGGCCTCGTGGCCACCTCCAGCCTGCACAGCTGGGTCTGCGCGCTCGCGACGGTGCTGAGCCCATGCTTGTGCCCTTATTAGTGGCCCGACCTCTGCGCCATGGAGAAGAAGGGTGGATGTTGTCGCCAACTCTCAGACTTCTTGTGTGTGTTCAGAAAGTACCCAAACGGATTCAAAGGAATAATTAGCGTATCCTGTAAGATATGAATCTTAATTCCTAAATTACATATTTAGCAGATTGTCCAAAATAGCACTTGTAATGGCAACATTCAATTAGTTTAAAAAATGTATATTATTGCAACACTCTCCATGAGTTTTATTTAGAGGTTTCTAAATATAATGCTATAAAAACACAGAAGTGTTTAAACCTATTTAGACCCACACAGCCGCAGTGAGCTCTTGCTAAACTTCCTATGTTAACCAGCTCTTGACGCTCTTTGATTATGGAGAAGTCTTCTGATGTAGTCCCTAAAGCTGAAGCCAGAGCATCGTCGAGGCTGCTGGGGGCTGTTGCTGGGATCCTGAGGCCGCACACCTCCCTGCTAGGAGTTCTGCCGTTTACAGAGTCCTTGGGGCCTCACTCCCGAGTGTCCTCCTGGGGTTGGTGGGGTTTGGCTCCAGTGTTGCCGTGTTCCCTGCCGCTGCTGCAGCCGCTTCTCCTCACTTGCTTCTGTGTGCGCCTCCAGTGCCCTCATGGGCCACTTAGGGCAGGGACTGTCCATGTGGCCTGAAGAAGCAGCTAAGGCCAAGGGAAGTTGCATGTAATTGACACTGGAGGGCTGGCCTCATTTCAGGAGGAATAGAGCTCAGGTTTTCGGTCTAGGGGAGATGCGAGGTGATGGGCCCACAGGCAGGGCCTGCCCTCTGGTGGGAATCTGAAGTGAGTACGGAGGACCCAGAGCTGAGGGTGAGCAGCTCTGAGCTGCAGAGTGGGTGCGGGGAGGCTGTGTGGGCACAGAGATGTGTCCGGCATGGCAGAGTGAGGATCTGGAACCCGTACTCGGTGGCGCCTGTGTGGTCTGCCCCGTGCTCTTCCTGCCAACCCTCGCTGGGGGCCCTGCTTCTCCCCAGGAGCTGGCTCAGAGACTTGCCAGTGAAGAGGGGATGGGACTGACTGTGGATCTAGCCGGCTCCTGGAGGCCATGCGGACCCGCTTCTGACAGCTGCTGCTGCCGGCGTCCCCACCTCAGAAGGAGCTCTGAGGCTGAGCAGTTACCCCAGGGCTGCTGCCTTTGTTTCTCCCACTCTGAAAGGAGAAGAAAGTTTCTACCGACCTTAGAGAGAAAGCCAGAGTGAAAACCTCCTCTGCCAACCCCTGGCTGCCTGTGAAAAGCAGGCCTTCCTGGTAATCAAGTGTTTACAGAGGAAGGCTTTGTTCAGACCCTTTCTGGCGCTCTGTATGTTTAAACAAAGAGCTTTTTAGACCTAAACACAGATGTTCATTTGAAAATGAAAAATCAAATTAAGCAGAACCAGCCTTTGAAAGTTAATGCCCTATAGCAAGTAAAACAAAGAGAGAAAAACACTGTGTTGTAAATTTCACTTAAATAACTTTTTATTTTAAATAAAGTTTTAAACTAAAAAAGTATAATTTGAAAGCCACTCATCTTCCTCTCTGTCCTCCAGTAGAACATCTGTGCTGATTCTGACGCGGATGAATGACATGAATTAAACTGAAACCGTCGGAGCGCTCTTTTTTTACCATAATTGCACCTTGTTCGTTTCTGAGACACAATGTGGGGATGAAATGCCAATTAAGCCTGCTGTGGTACGAGGCGGGGCCTGCATAGTGATCAGCGGACACGAATCCCCCCGGAATTCATTTGCTGCAGCCCCCAAGTTTGTTCCGTTCTGATAGGAATGTTATCGCACATAATGAAAATCTTTAGTGCTCCTTGTATTCAAAAATGATCCATTTTGGGGTTTTTGGTCAGCAAGTTTTAAAACAGGTGTTTTCCAAGCACCTGGATGGGCTCTGTCGCTGCTGAGCATCCTGGGGGGGGCGGGCGCCGGTGTCTCCTGCCCCCTGCCTGGACTCTTCTGTGGAGGGCTGCGGTGTCACAGCGCAGGACACAGTCCAGTGATATGTGCCAGGCACCATCCCCATGGGTGCCCCTGCAGATCTGGGTGGCAGCTGAGAAACCATTTTCACCCATCACCGTGTCCATGCATTTACCGTCTCCGACCCTCAAATACCCTCCCATGTTTTGAAACATAGGAAGTGCGTTGACATTGTGGAAAGCACTGTGAAGGAAACACTTTGGGTGTTGTGGAATGACAAGGTGGGAAGGACGTTCCCAGGAGCGCCTGTGGGAAGGGCAGGGTGGGGCCAGGCCTGGGAAGCGGGGAGCATGTGAGTGACTGTGGCCATCTCCAGGGATGGGCAGGGTGGCAGTGACATGTAGATCCCATAGAGGAGCGGCCTGCCACCCTGCCCATTGCGCCTTTCAGGCAAGGCACCGATGCAGTGGATGTGCCGGCACTAAGGTCCCAGTTCCCAGCCCAGGCCTAGTGGGGCAAGGGCCCTGTGCTGGGGGTGGGAGGCGGGACTGTGTGCTGGGCGGGGTGGAGGGGTGGGGCCATGTGGTGGGGCGGGACTGTGTGCTGGGCGGGGTGGAGGGGTGGGGCCGTGTGGTGGGGCGGGACTGTGTGCTGGGTGGGGTGGAGGGGTGGGGCCGTGTGGTGGGGCGGGACTGTGTGCTGGGCGGGGTGGAGGGGTGGGGCCATGTGGTGGGGCGGGACTGTGTGCTGGGCGGGGTGGAGTGGTGGGGCCGTGTGGTGGGGCGGGACTGTGTGCTGGGCAGGGCTGTGTGTGATAGGTGGGTCTGGGGGGTGGGGCCTCATGCTGGGCGGGGTGGAGGGGCGGGGCCGTGTGGTGGGGCAGGAGTGTGTGCTGGGCAGGGCTGTGTGATGGCTGGGGCTGTGTGTGATAGGTGGGTCTGGGGGTGGAGCCTCATGCTGGGCAGGGTGGAGGGGCGGGGCCTTGTGTGGGGCAGGGGCAGGGCTGAGGTGGTGGTGCCCTTTGGTTCTGGGGCCACAGCTGGATAGGGCTCTGGGACTGTCTGCTCCAGAAGGTGTTGCTAGGTGGCATATGTGACAATGGGGGCCTTTCCTGCTGCCCTACCCTGGAGCTGGGGAGTGGGGCGGGTGAGGAGGGTTGAGGAAGAGAGAGCCGGAGCTGATGGGACTGGGGTCTCGGCTGAGCGTCTCGCGGGCTTGGGCTTTCTGGTCTCATCTGGAAGGTGGTCTCTTACTGGACCGTGCGGCAGTGAGGAGATAGGCTGAGGGCCATGGTGAGAGAGGTCCCATTTTCCCTCAGAGCCTTCTCAGTGCGTGGCTGGTCTTGGCAAGGCTGCACGGCTGGTCTCAGGGCTTCTGGCCTCATTACTTCCTGGCTTCAGGGCAGTGTAGGAGCAGCCGCATGCACTTTAACAAAGCGGACATTTGGGTTGTCCTTTATCAGTGCGGCCCCTCGGGTGATGATCCATGTTTCCTGCCTTGCCCCAGCACAGGCTGTGCCTGCCCACCCTCCTGTGGGTGCTGCTGTCAGGCCAGCCGAGACCACCCCGAAGGGCACTGCCGTTTCTGCGGACTGTTCTGCCCTGCGAGGCCTTCCTCCCCTTGCTCTTAGCTGGGCCCCCTCACTCCACCTCGCTGCTGGCTTTGTTGTCTTTCAGGCTGTGACCACCTGAAGCCAGCTCGTGTGTTAGTGCCCTTCGTTAGTAACCAGGTTCTTGTCGGCAGAGACCTTCCCTTTCTGCTCGCTGGAATATCCCCAAGCAGGACGGTGCGGTGTTTATGCAGAGGCATAGCCAGTTTCTTCCCAGAACAGCCCCTCACTGAGGTGTCCGGCCCTTGGGGAAGCTGGGCTTTGACTGGGTGGGTCCGCCCTCGGGTTGTGCCAGGGATCCCATCTCCAGGCGGACTATGCTTAGTTCCCTTGGTGTTTTAACATTTAGGAAGTGAGCGGTTTCCTTCCCTATGCTCCGGGAAGAGTCCCCAGGGCTTGTGGGGAATATGACCTGCCCTGCATTGCATGTTAGCAGGAGAGGCAGCCGCAGGCTGAGCCCGCGTGGCTGTGCACGGGCTGGCGTGGGAGCTGCAGTGATTTATGTGACCCATGCTCAGATAATTAAAGTGGGATTTGGCAGTGAGGTCTTTCACCGCAAAGGCGTTAGGGATGTCAGAATGAGGCATGTAAGTATAAAACAGTTATGTTTTCAGGTTAAGAATTTAACGAGGAGTAAATTCATTTAAACCGAAGAGCTGGCTTAAGGGGAGCTTTCGTGGAAGATCTGTAGTTGCTGGCATTTCATTCTTTCTCATTTGAGCCCAGCCTGTCTCTGGTGGCAGAGCGCGTGTTCCGAGTGTCCAGGTGCCGCAGCCGCCTCCTGTAGGCACCAGCGTGTTTGACATGCAGGTCGGGGATCTGACGCAACAGGCCGCCTCCACATGCCAGACCGTGTCCCCGTTGGCTTGCTATCAAGCTGCCTGTGATGGCTCTTCTTCGCGGAGGGCAGGGCTGCAGGGGCTGTCTTCCTGTGTTTTCTCTCCGCGGCCTCATCTGCCTTCAGGAGCCTGTGCAGTTCCCCTCGGGCTGAGCAGCCTCCGCCAGTGCATGGGGGACTCCGAGCTTGCCTCTTGGGGAGAGTTTGCCGCTATCTGCTCTGCCTTTGTCCTGGTTTCCCAAATGGAGGCCTAGCCTGCACTGGTTCCAGTCCAGGTTTCTGGTCATCAAAGCAGCATGCCTTTAATAACAGATACTGCCTGTTGTGCAGTTGGCTCAGAGAGCTCTGATCATTACTTACCTGCCATGAGATGATTTTGCTCAAGGCAGGCCGCTGAAGAGCACACTCCTTACCTTCACTGAATGATTTCCAGACACCGGCTGCATATTTAATTATCTGCCCTGCCTGGGGGCCGCTTTCTACCACACCCAGCGGGTTGGAGTGTTGTATGGCGTGGGATCAGAACTGGTGGTCTCCCTGTATTCCTTGCCTTTTCCCACCCCATCTCCAGAGTCTGGACACCACCTGTGAGACTGTCACTCTGCCTGGGGATGTGGAGGGACTCCGTGCACAGCGGTTCTGGGGGTCTGCTGGTGCCACACTGCCGGGCTCTGGGCAGGGAGGAGGCCAGCACCTGCCCTCTGAGCAGCCACCTCCTTGGCTCCTCCTTGTGGCCACTCCCTCCTTCTCCCCTGTGGGGTCTAGTCTCCGTGTTCTGCCTGTGCTGCCCGGCTCCTGAGAGGCCCTCACAGGGGCTCCCAGGGCTGCCTGGTGGTGGGCTCTGCCCCCGTGCCAGCCCATCTGCGGTCGCCCCGCCCAACCAAGAGCCCTGACGCCGTGAGTGGCCTCAGGGGTGAGATCTGCTGCACGGCTGTATCACCTCACCCTCTGGCTTCTCACGTGCTCACCCGCTGCTTCTTCCAAACAGAAACGTCATCACTAGGCATGGCGATGTCCCATGTGCCGTCTGCCAGGCGGCGGGGCAGGCAGGTTCAGGTCCTCACTGAGTGTGGGAGCACTGGAATCGCTGTGTGTGCAGGACCCGTCTGGGGCAGCCGTGGCGTGAGCTGCGACCCGGCACTCAGTGTGGCCAGATGGACGGCCTCCCCCGGACACACCAGCCGAGAGCTGAAGCGCGGGTCGGAGCTGCCGCTTTGTGGGGTGCAGGGGCAGGGGAGGGAGCCCCGTTCCAGGCAGAGGCAGCGGCAAGCGCAGGGGCCCCGAGGTAGGAGAGGACGCGCATCTCCAGCGGGCAGGCAGCGTGGCCAGGCCTGACCCAGCTCCCGACTCGGGTGTTGGCAGCATCAGGGAGGCTGCCTCCTCTGAGTTGTGGAGCTGATGTCCCGAGAGGGGACAGTGCCACCTCTGCTGAGCCTGTTTTCTCCATGTGCCTTACACACCTGAGGAAAGGCCCGGCATAGGAGTGGGTAGGAGAAGATGCCGTCTCTGGGCGTTGTCTCTGGAGTGACAAGGATGCGTCGCATGCTGAGGATGGTGTGGAGAGTGGTCCTGAGAGTGCTGGTGACGGTGGAGACGGTGACAGTGGCCATGATGGTGCGAGGGTGGTGGTGACCGTGATGGTGACAGTGGTGATGATGGGGACGTGGTGAGAGTGCTGGTGACGGTTGTGATAGTGACGGTGGTGGTGATGGTGATGGTGGCGGTGGTGAGGGAGACATGGTGAGAGTGCTGGTGGCGGTGGTGATGGTGGTGGTTGTGGTGATGGTGGTGATGGTGGTGGTGGTGATGGTGGTGGTGGTAGTGGTGGTGGTGATGGTGGTGGTGGTGGTTGTGGTGCTAGTGGTGGTGGTGGTGGTGATGGTGCTGGTGGTAGTGGTGGTGGTGGTGATGGTGATGGTGGTTGTGATGGTGGTGGTGGTGGTTATGGTGGTAATGGTGGTGGTGGTGGTGGTGGTTGTGGTGGTGGTGGTGGTGACAGTGACAGTGTTGGTGATAATGGCGGGTGCAGTGGCAGGACTTGGCATCTGTTGAGAGTCTGCCCTGTGACTGGTACCAGGACCGATCCTGTGTTTTCACATTACCCTGTGCTCTCAGCCTCTTCTGCTGGGGAGACTCTCAGTCCTGAGTCAGACAGGAGGGTCCAGGGTCAGTGAGGCTGTGTGATCTGCCCACTCCCACCCCTGGCAGACTCAGGCCTCCAGTCAGGGTCTTCCCAGCTGCAGAGACCCCCCCGTGTGCACTGGACCACACCCCTCCTTCTCCTGCCAGGTATGTGTTTATCTAGCATGTGTCAGGCGTGGGCCAGCTCGAGCTGTGATGGTGACTGAGACAGCTGTGGCCCTCTGTGCACAGAGCCGACAGCCTAGTGGGTGAGCAGCATAGAAGCTGTTCACTTTGGTGAGCACAGAGCTGGTAGCCTGGTGGGTAGCAGTGTAGAGGTTGCTCACTTTGGTAAGTTGAGGGAAGAAAAGTCTTTGATCCTTACTGGCTCTCAGGGTCCAGGTGCACAGCCTCCTGGATGGAGGCCCTTTAGGAGTGGAGTCCCAGTCTCGTGCCAGGCATAGTGGCTGTGGCCCTTCCCCCTGGGCAGACCCCGTAGCACAAAAGCCCACACCCTCTTTGGTCTGTTAATGTTCCCCCAGTGGAAACTAGGGTTTTTCCAGTCCCTCGTGACAAAGGATTATAAATCTTTTCCTGTTAAAGGGGAGCAAGTTTCTGAGGGTAGGAAGAAAGCCGTTGAAAACAAATTGGCAGCACTCCCCCCGTCCTTTTGCTGATGGGGAAAGTGGTTAATTAGGTGATTTTTCTCTTCCCCTGACACGTGCAAATGAGGCTTCGTTAATAACTGCACTGTTACATAAATGATACGACTTTAACACCAACATCAAGTTGTCAGGCGTGTCTGCAGAGCGGAGGTGGGGAGCGCTGGAGGCCCCTGCGCCCATCCCGACAGGAGTTGTGCGGGAGCTGTCCCTCCAGTTGCTGGGACTTGGCTGTGGGCAGCGAGCTGTTCCCCTCCCACCCTCCCACCCCCTTCAGGGCCAGCTTAATTATTTAGAATGGATCATAAAAACAGAATGAGCTGCCAAGATGAAGTGATGATTTGCGGCCAGGACCTGGGGCTCGGGTGGACGTGGCTCCCGCTCTCCCTGCTTGCTGTGTGCTGGCCTGGTGCAGCTGTTTCCAAGGACGCCTTCTGGTCTGCAGCCAGGGCCCAGGACACGGACAGCATCTCTGCTCTCAGGCGTCAGGAAGGCTGCAGGTGGTGCAGGGCCTGCTCAGGGCTTGGCCTGCCAGGACAAGGCAGACATGCTGGGCGGGCAGGCGGGTATGGCAAAGCAGAAGTGAAGTGGCAGTGCCACAGAGCAAGGCCTCAGCCTTGTAATGTCTGGAGTACGGCACCCCCTCCAGGAAACGCGCTCAGAAGCGTCTGGCTGTGGCATGCTTCTTACTTTCTGTCAAAAGGCTCAAGGCCAAAAGGCCATGCTTTCTCTCATAGAGTTTGAAGAGTAAAGGAGAACGCGGAGATCTAGTCAGCTGGGATTCCTATCTCTGCTCAGAAACAGGCTGGGCTTTGAGACCTTTTCCTCCTTATTTTCCCTGCTGGTCTGGAGCAGAAAGTACTTGCAGCTGTCTGCACTGGCCGTCGTAAACTAGCGTGTACCTGTCTCTAAAACTGCGAAGGTTGCCTGGGATTTGCT
The DNA here is from genome assembly GCF_037993035.2 of Macaca fascicularis. Lineage (NCBI taxonomy): Eukaryota > Metazoa > Chordata > Mammalia > Primates > Cercopithecidae > Macaca > Macaca fascicularis. The sequence continues at coordinate 35,573,389 of NC_088377.1, read as the reverse complement.
TCTCTCCTGTGTCCTAATCCATCAACAGGTAGTTATTAAACACCCATGTCAGTTTGTCAGTTGAGATGGTTTTGGGCTTTGTGTGGCCGGGGGCGAGGTGTAAGGAATGACCTCTACCTGTAAGGAGTTCACAGCCAGCCCCTTGGCTTGAGCTGTGAGAAGAGTTTGAAAATCCATGTGCCAGGTTAGCCCAGGTGACACCAGGAGCGTTGGTGCTGGTTCTTCTGAGCCGTGCCTGGGGCATTGAGGGCTGAGCTGGTGGCAGGTGACTCCTCACAGTCAGCAACCAGTCCCACTGGGGATAGTTTCATGGCCAGGATGGCCTACCAGAGGCTCCTCCCTGCAGGGTTGAGAGCTCACGCCTGAGGACTGTTCACAGGAAGCCACAGCCCAGGTGCTTCCCGGGTCTCGGGTAGGAGTACCTCTTCTGAACCACGTCTAATGCGTTTTTTGAAGAGAAGAGGAATGAATCTCCCAGCGCCGGCTTCTGAGACTCGGCTGTTTCCCAGCCTGATGCGCTCACTTCCGTCCACGCTCCCGCCTGGCCTCTGGGTGGCGGGTTGTTAGTACAGTAAAGATTGCTAGCTGTCTCTTTTGCAAATCTAAAATGAGATTTCATTTTTTTAAATAAAAAGAAAAAAGTGCTTGAACATTTGCAGCTGGGAGATAGCACAGATTAGAAACGTTACTTATCTCTGTTGCACAAAAGAAGGCAGAGAGAGAGGAATAAATTGCGGTTGAATGCTAACGAAGCCAAGGCGGTCAGGGCTGCGGGAGATGGCTCCGGTTGAGGAGCAGAGCGAGCCCCTGGCCCGCACCCTCAGCTGTGGGCGGGCGCCGGAGTGCACAGGGCAGGCGGGGCTGTGGGTCCAAGTGAGACAGGCTGTGGCTGCTGCACGTAACACCCGGGCCTCGGGGGATGCTCCTTCCCGGACCATTCGAGGCTGTGCTGCTGGCCGTGCTGCCGCCGCGCTCAGGCACACGAGGGCTCCCGGGGCTGTGCTGCTGGCCATGCTGCCGCTGCGCTCAGGCACACGAGGGCTCCCGGGGCTGTGCTGCCGGCCGTGCTGCCGCCGCGCTCAGGCACACGAGGGCTCCCGGGAGCCTCAGTGAAGTCCACCCTCCTCAGCCATGTGCACTGGGGTCGCTTGTGTTTCTGTCACCCTTGCCACCCATCGTGTCAGGAGGCCTCCATGATCATGCCAGGGTGCCCTCCATCCCCAGACATTCCGGCACCTTTCTGTTGTTTCCTCTTTAAGAACTGCCATGCCTGCCTTCTTGGCTTAGCAAATTCCAGCTCAGCCTTCGAGGTCCAGTGTGAGTAGCATCTTTCCTGACCCCTTTATGTGGCCCTCCGGGGGCTTTCCTTCTGTTTCTCCGTTTCCCCTTGGGCCTACTTCTTGGGCCTACTTCTGGGCCTACACCAGGCCTTGGTGCATGATGCTTGGCGTGTGGTGTGAGCCCTGTGGCATGCAGATCTTCTCATCACCTCTGACTCGTACCGGGCAGCCGCCAGATGTGGTAGCGCGCTCCCATGGGCCTCCTGGAGCAGTGGCAGCAGGTGACGCTTGCTTGTCCTGTGTCCTCCGTGACCAGGGCTGTGCTGGATGGACATGTCTGCAGCGCTGTGCCCCCTGCCCATTTGTTTGAGGGAGGCTGTCCTTAGCGTAGCCTTCCTGACTTGTCAGCCAGGCAAGACCATGCACCCAATGGCTTGGGTGACTGCTGCCGGGTACGGCATGGTTCCGTGGGACCCACCCCAGGCAGCAGGGCAGAGGGACCCTGGCGTTTGAGTCTCTGCGGTGAGTAGGAGGGACTCCTGCCCACCTTGTGTCTGATTGTCACAGGTTTAGGGCCCGAGATATCTTCCTGTCTGGACTAAGCACCTGGGCCACCGTGGCCATGTGCTGCGCAGGCCTCATCTATGGACAGAGGATGTTTGCCGTGCGCCTTCTGCGCGGAGGCCTGGTGTGTGACTGACACCCTGGCACCACAGGGCTTTGACAGAGGTCGGTGCTGTGCAGTCAGCCCCAGTCCTGGGGCCTCAAAGACTCAAGATCATTTTGAGTCCTCCAAAGCAAGGTGATTCTGAGTGTGTCTTCAGAGTCTGAAGTCACAGGCAGTCCTCACTGGTCTGCCCTCTGTGCCCCGAGAAGACAGAGCTTTGTGGCTTGGGGCTGCCGCGTGAGTGGTTCCGCTGCCTTCCTCCTGCTGGAGGTGAAGCTTCCTCTTGGTTCCGTCTTACTTTGATCCAGTGCGACACTGCCCTGCTGAGCATGCCCTCCCCGTTGGTGTGGGAGGCCTGAGCGCAGAAGCCTATGCAGCTGCACCCCTCCTGCTTGTCCGGCCCTCACCCCTTGCTGAGGGACGCCGCCCAGGCATGAGCCTCAGAATGCGCTGAGCCTCGATGTGGGCGCTGCTTGCAGGGGTCCCAGACGCCTCCTGCAGCCTCAAAGCCTCATTGTCTCCCTTCCCCACTGAGCGCTGCCCCTCTGGTCTGGGCAGCCCCTGCCGCTGCTGTGTGTCTCTCGCCTCATCCCCTGTGCCAGGGGCGTGCCCTGTTGCACCTCCAGAGGCCTGGTGTCCATGGATAGTTGGCCGTGGCTGTGGGTGTGTGCGTCCCCTGCTGCCTGGGTTCTCACCCTCACAGCTTCTTTAGGTGTGAGGAGCCCTTTCTCATTCACTGCCTGGCTCCCTGCTCGGGTTCCGCGGCATTCTCTGTGAGGAAGGTGGCCCCACTGCTTTCTCAGTGGTGTGGGCTGAGATGAATTGGAGCAGCCGCCTGTCTGGGGCCCGGGCGGAGTGAGACCCCCTCCCCAGGTGTCCCGGCTCTGACCGCGCATCCTCGCCTCCTGCATTGTGTTGCTTTGGACTTCGGGGTGATTTTGAGTCCCGTCCACTTTGTCTCGGCTGAGGAGGCCTTAGTGGTCATCTCCTCTCGTGTGTCCCGGAAACAAGGAAGTTGAGGCCTGAGTGGGGTGAGTGCGTGCTTGGGCGCTGTGGGGTGGGGCGTGGCAGAGCCTAGTGGGGTGAGCGCATGCCTGGGTGCCTTGAGGTGGGCTGGAGTGTGGTGGAGCCGGGAGCCTGGAGGCTGCCCCCTTTCCCCTTCCACATCTCCCACCTTGCAGCTGGCATGGGGGACACCTGTGGTGCATTTATCATAACCATGTCGACTGTGATCCATTGCCTGCTTTCTGTGCCCGGCAGGGTCCCTGGGTGCGGTGTCATTCCCGGCAGTCCTGGAGGGCGCCCGCCTGTGGATGGCAACCTGGAGGGGCAGAGGCAGAGCTGCTGGCCGGGGTTACTGGCAGCATCCTCTGCTGTTGGGTTGTGCCGTGGGTCTGGGCCCCCAGCCTCTGCTGAGCCTGTTGGGCTGTGCCGTGAGTCTGGGCCCCCAGCCTCTGCTGGGCCTGTCGGGCTGTGCCGTGGGTCTGGGCCCCCAGCCTCTGCTGACTGGGGTGATGGTGGTGGGGCAGCTGCAGCCTGTCCGCCCTCTTGTATCTGTGGTTGGGCCTCGTGAAGGGGCCTGAGGTGACGAGTGTGCCTGAGACACGTGTAGGAAGGTTCTCTGCGCTGAGTCTGGCCTCGGTCAGCTCCTCTGCCGAGGAGCTGCAGGGTCTCACTGTAGCGGCGAAAGCTGTCCTCGACGTCTTCAATTCAGATGCCCCTTGGAGAGCTATTCAGTGCCCACCCTGCCCTGCCCACTGCACATACAGACTAAAATAGAAGGGTCCCCTGGTCCCATGCAGGCAGCTAACAAATGCAAAACTGTGGAAAAGCAGCGTAGGAAGAGACTCAGCTTTTGAGAGCGAAAGCCGAGTCCATGTTGAGGTTCGGCAGGATTGTGTGTGCCCAGAGCAGGATTGCAGGCGTGAGCCCTTCCGCACCCAGGTGTGTGCTGACACAGAGGGTCAGCGCCACAGCTCTGCGCCGGAGGACTGGGTGTTTGTGTGCCTTCTCCCTGGGAGCACAGGGCCCTTTCCTCCTGGGAGCCCTTGTGGCCAACGAGGACGACCTTGTGGCTGGGAAGTGTCCTGGAGGCTGGTCCCTCAGGACCCTCCCTGTCCTCATCTGGAATTCACCTTTCTCCTGAGCACAGCCTGTATGGCGTCGTGTGCACCGATGGCCTTAGCCACAGGCTGTCTTGGCCACTGGCCCTTGCTTTCTCCTGTTTGTGGGCTGCAAGCTGTCGTTCCTTTACTGAGTCCTGATCAGGCTTGGGGGAGCCAGATTCTAACGAACCTGAGGCCCTCACGAGGGACCCCGTCTCTCCTGCCATGTCTCCTCACAGACCTGCTCTCTCCTCCTTCCTTCCACAGTAGCAAAGCTCCGCCGAGGGAGATGCCTCGCCTCTCTCCTTCAGGCACCCCCACCCACCCTGGGGCTGCTGGCACGTGTGCGTGGATGCGCTCTGCCCTTCCCCTTAGAGAACGCTGGGGCGTCTGGCCTGCACCCGCGGCTGTCCCTCTTGTCCTTGCACTGCTGTCCTCACGGCTTCCCTGCGTTGGCCCCGCCGGCTGAGCCTTGTGCACTTGCGTGTCCCTGTACCCCTCTCGCAGCAGGCAGGTGATGACAGCAGCTCAGGGAGGAAGCGTCGCCTCACCCCGGCCAGCATTGCTGCTGCCCGCCTCGCCTCCGTGCATTTTCTGTTTAGCGATGGCCACAGCACTCGCCTATATCTCCCCTCTGGTTACGCTGCCCTTCTCTTTAACAGCGACCGCGGCTGCAGCACTGCCTACCTCTGTTTGCAGCCTGGGAGCCGCACTGACCCACTCAGGCTGCTTTGTATCTCTTCTGCTATTTGAAGTGAAGGGTGTGTGGAAAAAGGGGTGTGTGCTTGGCCTTTTTTTTTTTTTAAATCTTTCCAAAAACATTTTATTTTAAAATATTTTTTGCAGGCCAGGCACCATGGCTCAAGCCTGTAATCCCAGCACTTTGGGAGGCTGAGGTGGGTGGATCACGAGGTCAGGAGACCGAGACCATCCTGGCTAACACAGTGAAACCCTGTCTCTACTAAAAATACAAAAAAAAAAAAAAAAAGGGCCGGGCGCGGTGGCGGACACCTGTAGTCCCAGCTGCTTGGGAGGCTGAGGCTGGAGAATGGCTTGAACCTGGGAGGTGGAGCTTGGTGGAGCTTGCAGTGAGCCGAGATTGCACCATTGCACTCCACTCTGGGCAACAGAGTGAGACTCCGCCTCAAAAAAACATATATATATATATAAAAATATATATATATTTTTTTACTATTTAATGATTTTTCAGTTTGAAACACTTCATTTTCTTCACGTTTTACTTAAGTGCAGTGTATGTAGTATATGTAGAGACCTGCACAAATTATCTGTGAACACACCATCACCAGCACCAGGTCAGGAAACAGTGTAATCAGCCCAGAGTCCCTCCTGCCCCCTGCCCGCCTTCCTGTTCCTGGACACTCTCCCCCAGTTCCCATCGCCCTGGGTCACCTTTGCCATGTTTGGTCTCTGTGTGGATGGGTCATGTGGTTTCGTTGTCGGAGTCCTCACCCCTTGCTGCTTTGCATCTGTGAGCTGTGCTCCTGCCCCAGAGCCTTCTCACCTGCCAGCCCCGCTCCTGCCCCAGAGCCTTCTCACCTGTCAGCCCCGCTTCTGCCCCTAGGGCCTTCTCACCTGCCAGCCCCGCTCCTGCCCCAGAGCCTTCTCACCTGTCAGCCCCGCTCCTGTCCTGGGGCCTTCTCTCCTGCCAGCCCCGCTTCTGCCCCCAGAGCCTTCTCACCTGTCAGCCCCGCTCCTGCCCCAGGGCCTTCTCTCCTACCAGCCCCACTCCTGCCCCAGGGCCTTCTCACCTGCCAGCCCCACTCCTGCCCCAGGGCCTTTGCACCTGCCAGCCCCACTCCTGCCCCAGGGCCTTTGCACCTGCCAGCCCCACTCCTGCCCGAGGGCCTTCGCACCTGTCAGCCCCGCTCCTGCCCCAGGGCCTTCTCACCTGCCAGCCCCGCTCCTGCCTCAGGGCCTTCTCACCTGCCAGCCCCACTCCTGCCCCAGGGCCTTCTCACCTGTCAGCCCCGCTCCTGCCCCAGGGCCTTTGCACCTGCCAGCCCTGCTCCTGTCCTGGGGCCTTCTCTCCTGCCAGCCCCGCTCCTGCCTCAGGGCCTTCTCACCTGCCAGCCCCGCTCCTGCCCCGGGGCCTTCTCACCTGTCAGCCTCGCTCCTGCCCCTGGGGCCTTCTCACCTGCCAGCCCCGCTCCTGCCCCAGTGCCTTGTCACCTGCCAGCACTGCTTTGGCTCCAGTGCCTTGTCACCTGCCAGCCCCGCTCCTGCCCCGGGGCCTTCTCACCTGTCAGCCCCGCTCCTGCCCCTGGGGCCTTCTCACCTGCCAGCACTGCTTTGGCTCCAGTGCCTTGTCACCTGCCAGCCCCGCTCCTGCCCCAGAGCCTTCTCATCTGTCAGCCCCGCTCCTGCCCCAGTGCCTTCTCACCTGCCAGCACTGCTTTGGCTCCAGTGCCTTGTCACCTGCCAGCCCCGCTCCTGCCCCAGAGCCTTCTCACCTGTCAGCCCCGCTCCTGCCCCAGTGCCTTCTCACCTGCCAGCACTGCTTTGGCTCCAGTGCCTTGTCACCTGCCAGCCCCGCTCCTGCCCCAGGGCCTTTGCACTGGCCGGTCCTCTTTCTGGCACCCTGTCTGGATAGCAGCAGCCTTCCTAACTTTCCTTCCTGTCTTTCACAACTGTTACCTCCTCGTGGGCCTTCCCTGCCCACCTGTGAAACAGACTGTCTATTCCCTGTCTCGCTGTCTTGTGTCACTTTTCCCCGTCGAGCACATTATAGACTTTGGTTTTGTGTCTTATTTCTCGTCCCTCTTGTCACTTGAAGGGCAGCACCTCCTCAGAAGTGTTGTGAATAGGTTCCAACACACAAGGGTGCTCAGGTGTCGTCTGTTGAGAGTGTGGGCGAGTGAGGGTCCCATTCCCGATGTGAGAGCTGTGGATTCTGCATCCAGAGGGAGTGCTGGCCACTGGGAGCCCTTCAGGGACACACTTCTCCACATTGACCGCGGGTGGGTCCCTGCTCAGCCTCCTGGGAGGGCTGCTCCTTGTGGCTGGCATTGCGGCCACCTGTCTCCAGCAGCTCAGCAAGGACTGTGTGTTTGCTCATGGCTGGGTGTGTGCTCCCAGTGGGCTCCCCCATCCCCGGCGCTGTCCTCCCTGGCCTCTGCTTTCCTTGGCCTTGTGAGCTGCACAGACGACCATCTGCGCCCGCGTGGCCTGAGAGCTCTGTGTGCACGCTATGGCTCTGTGGGTCCTGTCCTCTCCCTGCCTTGCTGTCCTGGGTTCGGGAACAGCTTCTGGGGGTTCCGACTGCTGACCTGACATCATCACCTGAGCCTTTTTAGCTGACGGAGCCTCTCCTTGGCTGCTGCCCCGTGCCCCACAGTGGCTTTGTCTGCGTTCCTGGGTTCTGCGTTCCGTGCTCCTCTGGCTGATGGAGCACAGCTGCGGGCTCCCGTGCGTGGCCCAGCCAGTGCCACTGTGTCTCATGGGGTGGATGAGATGGAGCTGTCTTGGGGGCCAATTCCTCTTCCAGGTTCAGCGTATCTGCTTTCCCCACATTCTGTGAGCTGTGTTCCCACACCTGGAAGGAAGGAGGAGGAGAGCGAAGGGGATGTCAGCATTTTATTTGAATTCCTTTCTGAGTCTGATTACAAAAGCAACCCACTTTGATTGAGAACACTCGACCATGTGGAAGAGACAGCAAAGCTGAGAAGAAAGGTTTCCCGTCGTCCCTCTGCCAGGGAAAGCTGCTGTGACTGTTGGCCAAGATCCTTCCTGGCGTTTTTATATACATGGAATGTGTTTTTCTAACAGGGTTTTAGGAGAAAATAGTGTATGCACTATTTGCTGAGTCATCCTGTTTTGTTTAATCTTTGGTGAACATTTTCCATGTTACATATTCTTTTAAAACATAACTTTTTGGCTATGTACTGTCCTCCCTCTGAATACTTTTTTTTTTTTTTGATGCGGAGGCTGTTGCCCAGGCTGGAGTGCAGTGGTGCCCAGGCTCCAAGGGATGATGGAGACGCTGCATCTGTGGTTCCTTCCCCACCTGTAGCCCCAGTCCAGCCACGACACACACCCAACCCTCCTGGGGACCTGCCTGGGCCAGTCCTGCTCAGAACTGTCAAGTCCATGAGAAATAAGGAAAGGCTGACAAATGAGAGGAGACTCAGGAGGCATGGCAACTAATGGCACCCAGACCCAACCCTGGGAAGGAACAAGGACACTTAGAGGCACACTGGTGCTGTCCAGGCAGCATCCCAGGTCCGTTGGTGACACCGTTCCAGTGCTTGCAGTGGGAGGCTGGGTTCCTGGGAACTTGCTGTACTGTCTTGACAACTTTTCTGTACACCTAGTCATTCCAAAATCAAAATCAAAGTTTACTTTAAAAACCCCTGAGGTAAGGATCATTGGGAGGTTTTAAAGTGTTCAGGATGCTTGCCTGAGTTCCCCAAGCAAGCGACCGCAGAACCAGATTCACCTGGCAGTGGAGCCGGCCCTTCCCCGAGCACCCGTGACTCTGTGGACCTGCTTTGTCTTCTCCTGGCCTGCTCCTCCCTCACCTCCACCTGAGAACCCCAGGATGGTGCCTGCTTGGTGCCAGCTTTCCAGGCCCCTGGTTTGGATGTGTTTGGAGAGGAGTCCCTGGCAGTGAATGACTTCTTCCTAGTGAAGTTAAACACGGCTGTGCCATTCCTGACAAGGGAACCTGCCCGTTTCCTGTCACTCTTCCTTGTCCATGTGTCCCCAAAGCTTTCGTCGCACAGCTGGTAGCAAACCACCATCACTAGGGTTGGTGTTCCCGGTCCCTTGGGAGTGGCCGTTGGGCCTGGCCAGGGCTCCTTCTGCAGGGCGAAGGGTCTGGGGAAAGCGGCCCCTCAGCCCGCTCTGATCTCATGGCAGGCATGTGCGAGCCTGGCCTGAAGGCTGGCCTTCAAGGTGGATATCAGAACAGCGTGATTATCGAACACCTTGTTTTGGAAGCCCATTCCTTTAGGAGGCGTGCACTTGGAAGTGTGATTAAACACGATGCATGTGATGGGTTGGGCGTGTGGGGTGGGCCCTGGGGGACAGGCGTTGGACATGTGATTAAACACGATGCACGTGATGGGGTGGGCGTGTGGGGTGGGCCCTGGGGACAGGCGTTGGCCGTGTGATTAAACACGATGCACGTGATGGGGTGGGCGTGTGGGGTGGGCTCCAGGGACGGGTATTGGGGCTCATTTGCTTTCCCTGTGTATTGGTCTGTTTTCGTGCTGTTGATACGTACCTGAAACTGGGAATACAAAAAGGTTTAATTGAACTTACGGTTCCTCATGGCTGTGGAGGGCTCCGAATCATGGTGGGAGGCAAAAGGCTCTTCTTACATGGTGGTAGCAAGAGAAAATGAGGAAGAAGCAAAAGTGGAAACCCTGGATAAACCCATCTGATCTCGTGAGACTTACTCACTGTCACGAGAATAGCACGGGAAAGACGGGCCCCCGTGATTCAGTTACCCCCCCGGGTCCCTCCCACAACGTGTGGGAATGCTGGGAGATGCAATTCCAGTTGAGATTTCTGTGGGAACGCAGCCAAACGATATCACCTTGGCTCTGGCCTCCACTGTGCCTGAGACTGGCCAAGAGAGCTGTGTCCCCATGACTGCCTTCTCCTTGCCCATTTGCGTGGTCTCAAGGAAGCTGCACAGCAGGGCCCAAGTCGGCCACGTGAGCCGCTCTCCCTGTTGAAGCACACCCATCCCTGCGTGCTTTGACCTGAACTTGGTGACCTTCAGGCCGTCATGGAGTGGGGCAGAATGAATAGCCTGTCCTGGCTCTCTCGCTGCCCTGCCTAGCACATGGCAGCCACTGGGTGAGGCACCTGCATGTGTGGGTTGGAGGCCTTCTGCAGGCACAGCCCCCACCATGGGCCTGGCAGCTCGTGTGGGAGGCATGTGGGTTGGTGACAGAGGGTGACCGTCAGCCCTGTGAACCTTAACAACTCTTCTGTGGACCCTGGACTTGGCTTCACTGCAGGTGAGAATCTGGTGTATGCTTTGGGGCACCCAGGGAATGGTGTTGAGGATATCTAGGTTGTACTTGAGAGATGGCCCCGGCTCTGTCAGTGTCCTTCCTTCAGGCTGAAGGGCCGCCTGGAGTGTGATAGACGGCACTCCCTCCACCCATCCACTTGCTGCGTCTCGCTCTTGGCTACTGCCGAGTGCTGGGAGTGCCCCAGGCTGTGCCACTGTCCTGTTCTCCCAGCCCTCGCGGGGAGATGGGTGTGCACGTGCAGCGGCGGCCGCTCCAGAGCTGTCATGGAGGCACCTGAGGCTGGGGCGGTGCTCCCTGGAGGCGAGGGGGGACCTCTCTGGGGTTCAGTGGAGCTCAGACTGCCACGGCAGGGCGGGACGGGACGGGGCGGGGGCTGTGGTGGGAATAGGTGGCTCAGTGTGGGGTAGAAGGTTGGAGGGCTGGCTCCGACATAGGGAACCAGGGTAGCAGGAGACTGCCGTGCTGATAACCAGATTGCGTGGCGTGTGATGGGGGCCTGGATTGTGTTCCAGCAGCAACAGGCCCATGAGCAGATTTCAGGCAGGCGTGTGAGGAGGTGTGATGTGTGATCCGAGATTGCTTTGCTGCCCGGCCTCATCCGCTGTTCCATAGCCATGCATGCGGGCCCCTGTATTTCCACTCAGCCTGTGCGGGTGCTTTGTGTGTGGGCTTTTAAAGGGAGAAATCAGTGCGGTCCAAGTCCCAGTCTTCTTCTCTAACTCTCCTGGAGCCTCAAGCCTCGATCTGCTGGGAAACGGGTCCAGTTAGCTGTGAAAGGGGAAGTGGCAGCTTTGCTGAGTTTCACTCGATCTTCTCACAGGCACTGGATGTTGGATTCTCATTCCTCTCCCCACACACTGCTGTGGTTTTCCCTTTAGCTGCCAGCGCCGTGCTGTCTTGGATCTAAGGGGCGCCTACAGTGTTCAGTGAAGCTGTTCTCTGTGGACAGGCAGGATCTCTCTAAACATGCAGTTGGCGCCAACTTTCTTTCAGCTCCCCACTCCCTGCTCCAGGCCGTGGGACGTCATTCCTTCTACAACAAAGAGGATCCTGTCTCTTCCACGCACCACGGTTCCCTGCCGGGCCCGGGTCAGGGGAGCTGTGCAGACTGTGGTATGGAAGCTGCCTTCAACAGTTGTCTTCCATGTGGGCGTCTCCGTTTCCTGATGATGATGATTATTGTTGAGACAGAGTGTCACACTGTTGCCCAGGCTGGAGTGCAGTGGCGCCATCTCGGCTCACTGCGACCTCTGCTTCCCGGGTTCAAGCGATTCTCCTGCCTCAGCCTCCCGAGTAGCTGGGATTACAGGCATGCGCCACCACGCCTGGCTAATTTTTGTATTTTTAGTAGAGACGGGGTTTTGCCATGTTGGTTAGGCTGGTCTCGAATTCCTGACCTCAAGTGATCTGCCCACCTCGGCCTCCCACAGTGCTGGGGTTGCAAGTGAGAGCCACTGCACCCGGTCCATTTCCTAATTGTTTATTGGTAGTAAAATTCCCTTTGAGGTGTGTGGCTCTGTGGGTGTTGACAGATGCACCGAGTGTCCCCCACCACAGCCATGATTCAGCCATCACCCTAAAAGTTTCTCTTGCCTCCCCTTGGTCACAACGCTCTTCCCCTGCCACCAGCAGCCATGTGGGTACGTTTTTTACAGAGAAGAGCTTCCGTGAGGTTTGAAGCCTGGTTTCTCCATGCATGACCAGCACCTCCTCCCTGCTCTCCTCAAAGTCATGTTGCTTTTTCTTGTCTTAAAACTTTTTCCTGAACTCAACTTGTAACTCTCAGGATTCCTGGCCACATCTCCCCTGTCTTCCTGGCATGTGATTTCTCTGCCAACCCTTGCTTTCAGTCACAGAAGGTAAGAGCAATTGTGCCGGGCCCGGTGGCTCATGCCTGTTATCCCAGCACTTTGGGAGGCCGAGGCCGGTGGATCACCTGAGGTCAGGAGTTCGAGACCAGCCTTGCCAACATGGTGAAAGCCCGTCTCTACTGAAAATACAAAAAAATTTAACCGGGTGTGGTGGCGGGCACCTGTAATCCCAGCTACTCGGGAGGCTGAGGCAGGAGAATCGCTTGAACCTGGGAAGCGGAGGGTGCAGTGAACCGAGATCGTGCCACTGCACTCCAGCCTGGGGGACAAGAGCGAGACTTTGTCTCAAAAAAGAAAAATAAATTAAAAAAATTTTTTAAAAAAGAAAAGCAATTGTGGCCAGCCTTTCTGTCTCCCTGCCTGCGGCGTTTACGACTCTCCCACGGGCAGAGGCCGTGTGTGGCTCCGTCCCTAGCCGACTGTGCTGCCTCTGTCGTGCGCCTTGGCACTGACTGACTGACCTGTCTGGAGCCTCCAATTAAAGGTCACTGGCAGCACTTCGCCTAATTACCATGCCATAAGGACTTCGCTGGTTTTGTGGCTGTGGTGTGAGCGAGGGCGTGCCAGTGCTTTAGTGATGCTTTACCCAGTGCTGAGTTGTTGAGCTGCACCTTCCTTTGGATGGGATGCATTTGGGGAGGAGGAGGGAGAATCTGAGCTTCTTCCCTACTGGGCATCTTGTCCTCACTGGGCCTGTGGGGAGGGAGGGGCTCGTCCTTAGGAGCTCATTTGCTTGTCCTTAGGAGTTCCTTGGGGCTGCTGGCCAGGAGGGAGGGAGGGAGGTGACAGGTCTTGCCATCCTACCCCGCAGCATGGAGTCTCCCGGGCAGGGTGGGATTGCCGTGGGGAGGTGGAGCTGCACACGGAGGTGACGCGTCTCACCATCCTCCAGGCCTTCATACATGCCTGGTGGGCCTCTGAAGTTGGCGAGGGTGGGTGGTCGGTGCCCTCGTATGCACCTGGTGGTCCTGTGAAGCTGCATCTACCGTGAGTGTCTGGTGGGTCTTCAAAGGTTAGGCGGTCACTGGATGATCCAGCAACTTCTCTTCTAAGTGCGCACCCAAGAGAATCGCTAACGTGTTTGCACGAACACTTGTGTCACTGTTCATAGCAGCGTTGCTCATAGTAGCTAAGAGATGGGGCCAATCCAGATGCCCCTCAGCTGTGACTAGACACAACGTGGCTGTCCACCCATCGAGGAGCTGTTGAGCCGTAAGAGACAGAGCGCTGATGTGTGCTACAGCACGGACTGACCTTGAAGGTGATGCCAAGTGAATTCAACAGTATGAAAGGCCACCACCTGTATGATGACATTAATATGAAGCACCCAGAATAGGCAAAGTCTCGAACTCAAAGCAGGGCATTCCTGAGACACCGCCATGGCCTCACGTTCTCACTGTGGGCAGAAATATCAGAGTGGCCACTGCCCGGGGAGAACCAGTTGGCCGGGAGGCAATGGCAGCCGCAGGCAGGGACAGCTACCTGCGCTGTTCTCCTGGGGTGTGTGTTCTGCATGGCTGTGCGGCGGGAGACAGACCACACGGTGGGGTGGGAGGGTGGAGAAGGTCCAGCGGCTCGTTAGCAGGCACTGTTACTTGCTGTGTTACACTTGTCTTTTGTTAACCTTTTCTACCTTTGAGCGTCTTTGAGGGCAGTCACCATTGTGTCTGCTTTGCCTGGAATGGTGGCTGATACACAGTGGGTAATTGAGGTGAGTGTGGAGTTACGGTTCTGTGAGACCTGTGGCTAGCATGCGAGCTGCAGTAATGAACAGCGTAGTCAGTGTCAGGACTGAGCGAGACCGGCGTTGAATTCTTGCTCATCACTGACTGCTGGCCCTGTGACCTTCAGCAGGGTCTCTCATGTCCTCTCAGCCAGGCCACCTCGTCTGTAAAGGACATGATAATAGTCGTTAGCTCGGGGTGGTGGGAAACATTAAACGTGATGACCTATGTTCAGGAAACAACGGCGATGATAAGCTCTCTTTTGCCCAGCACGTGGAGGGTTTCTTACTCTACAAGGCTGCCGAGTCGCAGGCCCTTCACCTGGAGGGTTGGGAGCACCCTCCTGCCCCCGTGCTTGGCCCTGTATTTGTCACAGCTCCTTTTTCTCCTCCACATCCCAGGCCGGCTCTAGTGGCTCCCAGGGTTATCTGGGGCCGGACATCAGGACGTTCCAGGAGATGTTCAGAGGTGCGAGGCAAGTTCCACGGGAGGTTCTCCATCCAGGGCAGGGATCAAGCTGGTGGTAGATGACACACTGAGTGGTGTGCTGGCGGCTGCAGTGGCCGCCACAGTAACTCAGGAGGTGGGTTTTCTGGGCTGGGACTCCGCACTGAGCCGGGTTTCCTGCCTCTGATCTGTTCTCCAGCAGGTAGGCCTGCCAGAGCCTGGGGACCCCCGTGAGCACGGGCACCCACTCCCTCGTCCCTAGCACGTCTGCATAGCCGCAGGGCCTTCTCTGGCATCACCCTGCCCGGGCAGTGCCACTGCAGACTCTGCCCCCTTGCGGCTCTCTGCTCCCAGCAAGTAAAGGTTGCAGCCTTTGGCCTTCCTTGCCTCGCGCTTCCCGTGGGTGTCTCCATGGCGGATCCGGCCGTACCTGTGGACAGACCCCTTCTGTCCCCCTGGACTTTGAGGAAATGAAGTCGGTATTCATCAGCACAGCAGAGCTTTATTTTTCTACACATACGCAGAAACTTCCACCATGTTTCCTGAATTCTTTTGACCCAAGTCTTCCAGACCCTGTGGAGTGTCCACCGCACGCCCCATGGGCAGTGCTGCATCGGAATGCTTTTCGCATGTCCAGAGGAAGCCACTGGTTAACTGATGGCGAGAAAGGGAATGGCGGCCCGGATGTGAGCGTTCTCCTCCTTTGAGCTGGGTGCCTGTGGAAAACCAGACCCTCACTGGGCGGGGATCGACACCCAGTCTCCGTCTCCGCTTCCCCAGTACCTTCCTGCCCACACTCCTCCCTGCCCCAGGTTCTGACCATGCTGGAATCACTGGGCGCATCCTGCAGCCGGTCCACAGGATGGGCCCAGCAGACACTCAAAGTGACCAGCCAGGAGGTCCTGAAAATGGGAACGGGCGCACCTGCAGTGTCAGGAACAGATCTGTTTCTTCCCACGTGCTTCTCCCTGAGGAACTGGTAGGAGGAAATGTTGGTCTTCTTGGTGCACAGCCTTCTGCAGGTCAGTGGCAGAGGCTGGATTTGAACCCAGGTCTCCCAGGTCTTGCTGGCGTCTGATGCTACTGCCTCTTCCATTTTGGCCACAGGGGACACCCTGCAGTCTATTACGTCTGGAGTCTCCTGACAGCCTGCCCTGCGCTGGCCTCCATCCACTGACCCACCTTGGAGGCCTCTCCACTGATTTACCTGCCCGGGTGCTGAGAGCCATGCCCCGAGCCTGGGGGCACTCACCCCGCACCTCCTCTCCGTGTTGTGTAAGCCAAGAAGTGCTCAGCAATTCCAACAAGCACTAACCCTGCCTTTTAAAGGTCACTCCTGTCTTTGTCAGTTCTTAAAGTTCAAGAGGAAATAAACTGCTTAGAGCTGGCATTTCTCAAGTCAAGTGTCAGCCCTCCAAGCCCCCCGCCCGGCGCGGAGGCAGCGAGGCTCATGAGTGAGCTGCCAGGTGACTCAGTGATGGGCGAGTGGGCGCCTCCCTCTCTCCAGCTCCTGCTAGAGAGGAAGGAAAGGGGGACTAATAATTGCGAAAATCTCATTTTCTTCTTTCAGTTTTGTTATTCAGCATGGGGAATGCTTTGGAGATGTTTCTTTATTGGTCGAGTGACAGCGTTTAGAGGCTGTCAGCCCTGGTTACCCGGGACGTCATGCGCAGGGGGGGACGTCTCTTCCCCAGGGGCGTGCCACCCATTCCTGATTGATGAGCAGGGGAGCTCTCCCTGCAGCTGGAGAGACAGCAGAGGCCCCATGAAGGTGCCACACCTAACGGGGTATTGACTTCCAGTGTTTTGGGTCGAGGATGGCAAAATCAATGGAAAAATAAACAGGCCGAATGGGCTTCATTACCCAGGTAGCGCTGAAACAGCTAAAGTGGTCGTGTGGCATGCAGGCGTGGGCGGAGGCTGGGCCACGTGCAGGCGGCCGGGCTCTGCTTGGCGGGCTCTATTGATCGTCACGGGCGCTGGAGCCTCAGCTTCAGAGCTGCTAATTGGGCTATCAGGTGATTCCAAAGAGAGATGCCACAGAGATCACTTTGTCTCTTCTCTTAACTGTTTGTCCAATTTGATACAAGCCTCAATTAAACAGGGTGTGTGAGCCCCTTAGTCCTCAGAGCTCCGTCTCCTCGGCCTGGTCCTTCCACTTGGCCTGCTGCCTCTCTCTGGAGTGCTGCACTCCCACACCAGACCCATGCTCACGGCTCCAACTCACCGGCCGTGTGGTGCTGAAGTCACAGACAGCTCTGACAGCAGCTCTGCTGAGCTCCGCAGGCCCGGCTCCTTCCCTCTGGTCTCTCCCTCTGTGTCTCCCATGTCCCTCGATGAGCTCCCCAGGCCCGGCTCCTTCCCTCCCATCTCTCTTTCTCCCTTCTCCCTCCTGCACTCTGTCTCACACACAGCCCCGTGGTCCCCACTCTCCTTCCCTTCCCTGCCTCCTTCCCTGGCTTTTCTGGTTTCCCGTGCAGCTGTCGCGGGACGTGCACACCCCCTCACACTCACACATGGCCTCCTGGTCCCCGTCCCCTCCCTCTCCTGCCCCCCTTCCCTTTCTCTTGCATCTCCTGTGCAGGTGTTTCCCGGGAACTTGTTCTCCGTTCTTTATTCTTCAGTCTCTGCTTTTCCTTCTTATGTAAGTTCTTGTGCTTTGACATCTCTTCTTGTCACTTCAGTGTGGCCAGACTTCAGAGTCTCTATCTTTGGCTCCAACCTCTCTCCTAATCTCTGTGATCAACTTTTCCTCTGCCCCTGGAAGCTGCCACCTTGCTGTTATTGCTCCTGACCTTGGGGCCATGTTAGGTGTGCCCTGCTCTCTCCCCAGGGGTCCCGTGATCTCTGTTGGCCAATTGCATGAAGGCTCAGCTTCCCCACCCTGATGGCAGGTGTCTCTCCCGCTTTCCCACCAGCCGGGCCAGGCGGCCTTCCCCTCCCTAACCTGTGCTCCGGCTTCTTTCCCTCACACTTAGCTCCTGCACCACCCCCCCCGGCCTGGGCCATTGTGCTCTGCCAACCATGGGGGCTGGAACAGTGACGGTGGACCCCTGTGAGGAGGACGGAGCCTGGAAAAGACAAGTCCTGGGGCCTGCTGGCTGGGTAAGGGAGTGAAGGGGTGCGTGATGACGCCCTGGGCCGCAGCGGCATGGGAGCGCCCCCACCTCCTGTGTGGGGTGGGTTCTGGCCCGATGTGAGGATTTTTGGCAGGCCCCTGAGAGCCACAGTCCCTCTACAGGTTGGTTTCCTCCAGCTGAGATTTGTCCTGAGGTTTTCTGGGTCACATGAGGGCGTTCTGGAAATTGAAGAAGTGTTGGTGGAGCGGGACTGATAGGTGGATGGTGTGATTTTCGTTCCTTTACACGTCTGTTTGAGGGAACTCGATGGACTTTTGCTAGAACCTATGGTCCAGATGAGGAAGGAGCGAGGAGCCCAGTGTGGCAGCCCCTGGCCCCAAGCGGCTCCCTTTCCAGTGCCAGCCCAGAGTGCGCCCTGCCCTGGCCCCGGCCCAGCTTGTCTGTCCATGTCTTCTTTCCGAGCACCCTTCCCGCCGGCTCTGCCGTTCCCACCCCATGTCATCCCCAGTCCTGTCTGTGGTGCCTGGCCTCACTCCCGGACCGTCACAGCAGCTCTCTCCTGTCTCTCCCTGGGCTCAGGTATCTTCTCGCCCTCCAGGAACGGGGAGCCAGGGAGAGGCGCACGGAGTCTGGACCTCGGGTGGCCAAGAGGCAGCTGAGGGTTAATGAGGCCAAGATGTAATGTCACAAAGTGCAGGCCACGTCCCAGCAGCATTGCCTGTGAGCCAGATTCCCTGGAATGCCACTGTCCTCCAGCATCTGTGTCCGTAACCGAGAAATGGGGCGAAAATGTCTCCCTCCCTGTCAGGGATGTTCAGGGTGTGTTTGAAGAAATGGCCGTTCCCCTTGCCCAACCACACACATCTTCATTGGGAAAATCAGGCCCCACACCGCCTCTGAGCGCAGGGCTCTGTGCAGCTGACAGAGCTGCCATGCGACCTGGGAGTTTCCAGCCGCCCAGGGATGGACTTGGCGTCAGAGCCCAGCGCTGTTCTTTGAGTCCTGCTCCCATTTGGAAACGAGGGTCCCCGGAATCCTGGGCTTCCTCCCAGAGGCCTCTGACCGTGGGGGAGGCGCTCTGCACGTGAGGGTGGGTGGTTGTAGTCGGAGGGTTGTTACTACTATTTTTGCTGTGGAATTTGTGCATCTGCAGTGGCCGAGGCTGGGGGCTGGCAGAGGCTTGCTCTCCTGTTGGGGGGTGTGGGGGGGTGTGGAAATGCAGTCACCTGGCCTTAGTTGGGTGGGAACTCATGTCTTTAGTTACCCATGCCAGCGTTTCTAAACCTCTGTGGTATAGGGTAGTGGTTGGTAACCTTTCTCTGTAAAGAGCCATACAGTAAATACTTCCGGCTTTTTGAGCCAGGGTCTCTGTCACAGGAAAGCAGCCGTAGGCCATATGTCAACGAGCGGGTGTGGCTTTGTTCCAGGAAAACTTTCCTTACAAACATAGGTGGTGGGCTGTTTGCGGAGCAGCAGTACAGAGAAAGCGCCCAGCGTCGAGGCTGGTCCACCTGCCTGCTGCCTGCCTGCTGGCCATGTGGCCCCTTGGGGCTTCTGTCCTGCGCGTTACGCGGGCAGGGAGCCAGTGCCGACTGGGCAGATGGATGCACGGATGGCCTCCTCCTCTCTGACCTCGGGAGGCGGTGGATGTCTCCAGGACACCTGCTGTGCCTCTCTGCGCCACTCCAGGCATTGGATTATCTTCTGTGTCTTCGCTTTTTTCTGAAAGTCGGAGCTGGAGGGCATGGAGCAGTTGTTCAGTAGGACCTGGGGAGGTGACTTGCCCCCTTGTCTCTCCCATTCTCATTTCCTAATCTCCAGCAGCCTGGGGCGGAAGTGAATTTATGGTCTCCCTGCGACCACCCTTGCCAGGGCTCCTCACCCGTCATTTGGAGGCAGCCCTCCCCAGGCGATTACAGGTTGGTAGCTGATCAGCTAAACTGGATTATTCATTATGGTCGGGAGTGAATTGAAATTGCAAAGGGCAATTTTCCTTCTCACATTTCAAGGTCAGATGAGAGTATTTGCAGTGTGGCCGCTGTTTATCTGGGAATGCAAATTGAATTTGGTGATTCCAATTGATGAGATGTTGGGAACAGAGTGCTCTTCAGAGGCCGAGTCAGGGAGGAGCGACCAGGAGGCCAGGCTACAGCTTCAGAGCCTGCTCCCCTGGCCGTTCCTTTGATTGGTAATTATTTCAGCCTTTGCTCTTCTCATTCTCTGGTTTCATTTCCGCTGTTTGGATTTTTATTTTTTTTCAGAAAAATGTGTAATGACACTTGGAGGCATTTAAGATTGGAATTAGATGGCGTAAATAACAACAGCTGCGTGCCGTGCTGAGCCCGACATCCTGGGGCGCCAGGGAGGGGGGCGCCGTGCCCTCTCGGAGGCCCAGCCCCTTCCGAGTCTGCACCTGCCCACCAAGGAGGAGGGCCTTGCCCCTGTCTTTCACCTGCAAGTGCCCACCTGTGCCACCGAGTGCGGCTGCCCGGCCCCAGCCTCATCACGGTGTGGGGGCTGAGCTGGCCATGCGGACTTGAACCCGAGTCCTCAGCGAGGCAAGCCACCATGAGCCCCTTCCTCCTTGGGGACGTGGGGACTGGGGGCGGTGCTGCTGCTCTCCTCCCAGATTCTGGTGGAGACTAAATGAGGTCATGTACCCAGGAGCAGGAAACTGCTCAGGAGGCTCGCCTCCGAGTTCACACACGGGAGGGGACCTGGCTGCCAGCCTCCTCGGCTTTCTTCTTGGGTAGATGAGAAGCATGAACTCTGATCTGAGTCTCCAGCAGCTCCTGATCAGGGAGCCTCTCCTGGCTCCACCGGGGAGGCCCCGTGAGCGCGGGGCAGGGGAGGAACTGGAACCTGTTGATGCTCTTGTGCTTCACGATGGATGCACACGTCTGATCAAATCCTCCCCTGCCCATTAGCGGCGAGGGGCTCAGTGGCTTCAGTTCCATTCAAGAGGAAGGAGAACGCCAGAGGTGGATGGAGTGCTCAGAGCTTCCGGACAGCGGGGTGCTGTGGGGGCTCCTGCGGGTAGATGAGACCCTCTCAACCCTGTGGGTCCCAGGGCCATGTTTCCCTGCATGTCTGCAGAGGCAACTATTGATTCCCATTCTCAGGAGGCTCCTCAGATACACAGGGAGCCTGTGTCTGCCATGCCGGCCTCCAGGCCAGAGCTGAGGGCTTCAGTGGCAGAGACGGCCTCTCTCTGTGGTGAGTGGGGGCCCTTCCCCGGTGTTCCCTCTTGGCAAGGAGCGAATGTGGATGCCTGAACACGCACAGTGTTGCTTCTGCCCTGTCTGGGAACCCTGGCCTTCCAGGAGAGTATTTCTGAAACCAGTTCATGCTCCGTCTAATACTTCGCCTCTGGATCTGGGCTGCTGTGAGGCTCCCTGAGGGGCGCCTGTGAACACAGCTCTGTGTACAGTTCTTGTGACAGGAAGATGAGCACATGTGGTTTGGGAGGTTGTCCTGTCCAGCGATACCCTCTTTCAGAACCCGTGGTTGCTTCCAGAGCAGAGCAGGACAGGTTGTCTGCTGGGGCTGGAACCTGTCCTCTGTTCCCTGCCAGTCTCCTGGGTCCCCGTCTCCTGCTCCCAAGCACCTGCTGCAGAACGGCACTGCTTTTTGCCTCGTGTGCCTGCTCCAGGCCACCAGCTATAGTTTGCTGCTCCCCGCTGGGCCGCACCCCTCCCGACCGCTGGCTCGGCCAAGCCCCTGCACTTGCTCTCTTCCTGAGAGACACATGGAACGTGTCACCTGTGTGGCGTTGCTGTTGCTTGGCCTGACTACGGCGTTTCCCCCCAGCCCTGTAGGGGTGCTCAGGGCACGGCCCTGGAGACCCTGGAGGTCATGTTCAGCAGTGTCCTGGGGGACATGGTGGCCTCATGGTCATGACTCAGTCGCTCGAGGCTTGAATTTACTCATCTGTGAAATCGAGAAGATTAAAAATTATACTTGTGGGTGGGTCTTGATCTATATTCCTCAGATATCTAAGAATAAAGGTGCTTTTAGAGATTTTGCCAAGGTCTGAATAAAATTTTATTAATATTTTCCTAGTTTCATGCCAGACGTTGTCACTGAAGATCGCTGTGCATGTAGCTGTGTTTACATCTTAACGCTTGAGGCCACTGGCGGGCTCACCATGTCCTCACCGTGTCGTAACCATCTCAGGCTCACCATGCCACGGGCTCACCGTGCCGTGAGCTCACCATGTTGTAACTGTCTCGGGCTCACCGTGCCATGGACTCACCGTGTCCTCACCATGTAACCGTCTCGGGCTCACCATGCCACGAGCTCACTGTGTTGTGACTGTCTCAGGCTCACCGTGCCATGAGCTCACCGTGTTATGAGCTCACCGTGTCATAACTGTCTCACGCTCACCGTGCCGTGAGCTCACCGTGTCCTCACTGTGTCATAAGCATCTCGGGCTCACCATGCCACAAGCTCACCATGTTGTGACTGTCTCGGACTCACCGTGCCACGGGCTCACAGTGCCACAGGCTCACCATGTCATAACTGTCTCGGGCTCACCGTGCTCTGAGCTCACCGTGTTGTAACTGTCTCGGGCTCACTGTGTCGTAACCGTCTTGGGCTCACCGTGCTGCGGGCTCACTGTGCCGTGGGCTCACTGAGTCGTAACCCTGTCTCAGGCTCACCATGCCGCGGGCTCACCGTGTCATAACTGTGTGTGTTTGTCTCGGGCTCACCGTGCTGCAGGCTCACTGTGCCGTGGGCTCACTGTGTCATAACTGTGTGTGTCTTGGGCTCACCGTGCTGCAGGCTCACTGAGTCGTAACCCTGTCTCAGGCTTACTGTGCTGCGGGCTCACCGTGTCATAACTGTGTGTTGGGCTCACCGTGCTATAGGCTCACTGTGCCGCGGGCTCACCGTGTCATAACCGTGTCGGGGCAGTTGTCAGTAAGGAAGCCTTGGTGTGACCCTGTGCCCATGTGTGAACAGCATGTCCAGGCGTTATGGGTTAGGAGGCCGTCTCTGTTCGGGCTTACATAACAAAGTACCACAGACGGGAATCTGAACAGATGTCCGTTTCTCACGGCTGTGGAGCTGAGGAGTGCAGGATGGCAGTGCCAGGTCTGAGGAGGGCTCTCCTCCTGGTTTGCAGATGACCGGCCCCTGTCCTCACAGGGCAGAGGGAGAGGACGCTGGCTTCTTTGTGCTGCTCGAAAGATGCACATCCTATCGGGAGCACTCCGCTGTCAGGACCGAATCCCCTCTCAGGGGCCCCCCTTTGGTCACCATCACTTTGGGGATCCTGGTTTCCACAGGTGAACTTGGCGGGGACACAGGCATTCTGTGCACCGCCCAGAACATGCTGGTTTTGCCCTGGGCCCAGGTGTGACTGTGGAGGCGTGTCCCTGCCCTGTGGATCCACACGCCAGGCACCACTCAGCCTTGTGACTGGGGTGGGAATGGCCTCCTCGTGCCATCCAAGGGTCGGATCCGGTCCCCAGAGCGTACCACTGCTTCGCCTCTCTCAGAGCCTGTCTCCCGCGGTGGCCGGCTGTGGGCTTCTGTGCTCCAGGACCCCATGTTTCTGGGGAGAATCCAGTGGTGCCTGTTTGTGCGATGCCTGCCCTTGGCTTGGCGGGTGTCCAGAGTGGCTGGGACTTGGGAGAAGGTAGACAAAGAGTGTGTGGGAGGAATGGGTCATGTGTGGAAGAGCCGACTCAGCAGTGTCTCGAGGAAGGTCATTAAAATGTCTCCTGCCGTTTGGGGATGTGTTGTGTCCTTGAAAGTCGGTATTCTTAGGCCGGGAGCTTCTGATGAAGATCACATTAAAGTGGCCTCAGTGGCTGGTCACAGTGCAGATGGATGCTCAGAAGCTCAGAGCTTGTTCTTTGAGTAAAGGCTGGCTCAGAGAGGCATTGATCGATAAACATGCCGGCTTCTCCTGGAGGAACTAAGCACTTCATTCTGAACTCCCAGAGGCTGGCGGAAATGCCAGTGACCTCAGAGTTCAGCCCAAGCACAGACCTAGAGGCTTAATTTTTTATGAGTTTTCTCTTCTGTACCTCAGAAGAAAGGCCAGGATTGAACAGAGAGAACATCCGCAACAGGGGAGAGCCCGCCGTCCCGGGTGCCGCTGTGGCTCGGCATGCTGAGGTCCTGCTGCCCTGCAGGGCCTGAGGGTGGGAGGAGGAGCCCGTCTTGATGGGGCACCTTTACCTGCACGCCAGGGTAGGCAGCACCACTTGGTGGCGGTGTCTGAAACACTAGTTGGGGGCCTTTAGGCAGCGCCTGAAACGCTAGTTGGGGGTCCTTTAGGCGGTGCCTGAAACGCTAGTTGGGGGCCTTTAGGCGGCGTCTGAAACGCTAGCTGGGGGCCTTTAGGCTGTACTCTGGGGCTGTCCACTTTGTGCCGGCCCTTGCTGCACCTCCAGGGCTTGGCTCCTAATTGTCACTTCCTCGGGTCCTCAGGACAGGGCCGCCTGTGCTGGACCTTCCTCTCCCCTCCAGACACAGCACCTCATGGACACACGCTGGTCCGCTCCTTGCTCTCCTGCCCCTCTGGCTCAGCCTGCTCTCCATGCCCTGTGCGGAGGCCCTTCTCGGTTTGCTCGTCCTCTTCTGACCTTGCCCGTTGCCCCCGGCGGGCCCAGCCTCAGGCCCACTGGGCTGACCACGAATGAGCACGCCGCACACCAGCTGCCCATCGGAAACGTCCGCGTCTCTGACACCGCCTGTCTCAGGCTGTCCCGCCACCCCTCCCCAAGGGCCCTCCCAGCTTCCTATTTCCCCTCCAGTGTCAGGAGGCACCTGCTTGCTGGTTTGCTGATGGCCTGTCTTCTGCCCGCTGCGGTGACTGAGTTGTTGTCTCACAGCTACACACTCCCCTCTCCGAGCCCTACTTTGCAGTGCCGGGCACTACAGCCCACACTTGCGCTTCGCCAGGGGCACCTGCATCAGGGCCTGCCCTGGGGGTGCTGGAGAGGGTCCCATGGCCAGCCTGCAGGCAAACGGGTGGCTCCTTAGCCACTGGCCTTGCCCCTCTCAGCAGCCTGCCAGCCTGCAGATTCTGTAGCGCCTAGAGGTGCCAGCTCCATGGGCTGCTGCCCTGTTCTCAGAGGCCTGGGTCCAGGCCCTCCAGGGCCCCTGTGCAGACACCAGCACGGCCTCCCTCAGCAGCCTCAGTTCCCGTTCCATGGGGCCATCTCTGAGCGTCTACATTTTAATGATGTCAGCCTCTGCCCCGTGTTCCCACAGCCCAAGGGATGGGAGCTGCTTCCTGAAGTCCTTGTGTCCTTGGTGCCCGAGGGTCTTCCTCCTGCTGTCAGTGACCTCATACCCACACCCCCGGTGAGATTCTCTGCTCATGCCACATGCATGGCTTCTTTGCCTGGGATTCCCACCCCAGTAGAATGGAGGCCCAGCGAGCCCAGGCTGGCTGCGGTGTTCCATGCTGCCGTCTCTGGTGGGTGCAACGGCGTGCGGCTGCCCTCCCCCACATCCCATGTGCTGAACGGACTGGGTGGACTTGCCTGCTGGTCAGGTGTGAGTGGCGAACGTCCCAGACACGGCTCTTGGCGAGCATTCCACAGTGTCGTCTGCTTGTCGTGTCGTCTGCTTGTCGTGTCTTGGTGTTGGCTTTTTACAGTCTAGTTCTGTTGTTCAGAAGACTGCGGTATCAGCCCTCAGGCCTTGGGGTATGGCCCCGATGACGCGGGCCTGAGTGCCGCACCTGGAAGATCCTGGAGCGGGTGTGCCTCTGCCGCCCATGCCGTCCCTCAGCCGGGAGCATGTGTTGCTCTGGTTCATTTCTCCCATCTCCCTTCGTGAGGGGAGGTTTGCTTTACAACCTGGCAGATGAGCTTTTCCAGCCTGGGCTCAGCCCCATGCCCCTGTGGCTGTGTCTTCCCTCTGCAGCGCCGTGGAACACACGCTTCATGCTACATCCTGTAGCCGCTGCATTTCCTCAGACCGGGTCCATGAGGAAGCCCAGGTTCAGCTGCCCGATGCTTGACAGGCAGACACGAGAGGCGAGAGTGGAGGAAGAGCGGGTGTATTCAGAGAGCCGGCAGATCGGGGAGGTGGTCACCTACGGTCACAAAGACCCTCTGAAGTCAGTACCGATCTCAGGCTCTTCTTATGCTAAGGGTAGGGGCGGGAGGTGGGGGTGGGACCAAGAGGTGACTGACGACCCCTGAGATCTGGGAGCCAGCAAGGGTCTGAGGAGGTCGGAACGTCTCTGTCCTTGGCCAGGCCACAGCACTCCTGCAGATCTTTAACAACGCCTGTAGCTGTTTCCACCTTCCCCTTCCATCCCAGAGTTAGTGTTCGCATTATTCCCTCAGTACTCTAAAACTAGGAGTGGGTAAAGACCCTTTAAGCAGAGAGGAGGACTGTGCTAGTTCTGCAGAGCCGCTGTTGCAGGACGAGGGCCGGGCTTGGGGCACCCCGGTGCCGGCCGCGCTGCCTCGCGGAGGTGGCCCCCGTGCCAGCCGTCCTGCCTCGTGGAGGTGGCCTAGGCTGCGGGGAGTGGGTCAGAAGCAGCTCAGGCCACATCTAGTTCCTGAGGCCCAGTCTTGGCACCTGACTCTATTGCACTGAGCCCTGGTCCCTAAGCGCCGGGAGCCTGAGCTCTGAAGCAGGACAACCACTGTCCCGTGGGTGTGCGTTACTCTCATCTGCTCTTGGTGGGGGGACTCCAGCCCCACATGCGCCCCACACAGATGTGAGCGCACCCTCACTCAGGACTCGCATCTGCTTTCAGTGGGGGGACTCCAGCCCCGCATGCGCCCCACACAGATGTGAGCGCACCCTCACTCAGGATGCAGGGTGTGGGTTTGTCGGGTCCCCCTCAAGGCTGCCCAGCCATCCTGTGCTGAGCTGAGGGCGCCTGTCACCTGAAAGACAGCACCTGTCACATTCTTGCCTTTGCACACCCTGGCTTTAAAGCAGAGCACAGGGAACGGTGGCATTCTTCGAGTTAAATGATCACACGGAGCCGTGATTTAAAGCACTTGTGAACTTTTGCACCTGAATTCAGTGATTGAAGAGTAGATTTTACAGCCCTTGACTATTAAATTGGCCCATGAATAGTTTAAAATTGAACTGGAGCCCAAAGTAGCCTCATAATATGTGTTTCCCTGAGCTTTGTGCCTGTTTTTTATTTTATCGTGCGTATTTGCTTATGCAGCACCTGGAGGGGGCGGGGGTCCGCCGACCAGTGCTGCACCTGGGGCCAGTGTCAGCACAGGGCTTTCCCAGGCGGCTGATGGGATGGGAAAGACTCAGAACGGTTTCCTCTGCTCTCGCGTCGCAGCAGTCCACACGGAAGACTGACCAGATGTGGGTGTTTCCCCACCCACCAAGCAAGCAGTCGGTTCTGCCTGGGACACCAGCCGTTCAGTTCAGCCTCACTCAGTTCTGTTCTGACACTGTCTGCCTGGAGGTGGCGTCAGACCCTGGGGTGAGGGCCCAGTCCCCACCTTCTGGTGCCAGTCATGAGCCGCCGCTGTGCTTCTGACCGGCCAGATGTAAACTGGGGTTCCGACCACCCAGTTGGGATTCCCCTTGGGTTTGATTAATTTGCTGGAGTGTCTCGTAGAACTCAAGGAAATGGACGTTTACCAGTTTATTATAAAGGTTACTGCGAAGGACGCAGATGAACGGATGCGCAGGGCGAGGTGTGGGGGAAGGGCCTGCAGCTTCCATGCCCTCCCTGGACCGCCACCCTCTGGGAACACCGGAAGCCCTCCCAGCTCAGTCCTTTTGGGTTTTGATAGAGGCCACCACCCTCCAGGAACACTGGAAGCTCTCCCAGCTCCGGCGAGAGGCCTTTGGGTTTTGATGGAGGCCTCGTCAGGTGGATGTCATTAACTCTGCCCCTGCTCATTGGTGAGCCACTCAGCCTTCAGCCCCTCTCCTTCCCTGAGCTTAGGGGTGGGACTGAAGTCCCGAGCCTCTAGTCCGGCCTTGGTCTTCCTGGTGACCCGCCCCGTCCTGCAGCTGCCTGGGGGCTGCAGCCACCGTCAGTCATTGGCACATGGAAGGCCTCATCGTGAGAGCCCGAGGGTTTTAGGAGTTGTGTTCTGGGAGATGGGTTGACGATCAGATACGTATTTCACAAGATCACACGAGGCTGAAATGAAATGCCCGTGTCCTGGACGCCAGTGCATTGGCCCCAGTCTGTGGGCTTGTGCAGCTTCTGCTGGGGCTGGCCGAGGGTGGCCAGGCTGGGGTTCCCGCCATGCTTGGCTGGGTTAGGACCGCCACCAAGTCCCTTCTGACGTTCTGTGAGTGTTGGATTCGCATTCACTTTCAACTTACCCTTTATTTAAAGACTTCTACTGAATTACAGTTAAAAACCCCGTATTCACTTCACTCAAACATGTGCGGAGACCACCGCACAAGAAAACGCCATCCGCCAGCCCCGGGATGAAGCTTTCCCCAAACCACCACCCAAGAAAGTGCCATCTGTGGCCGGGCGCGGTGGCTCACGCCTGTAATCCCAGCACTTTGGGAGGCTGAGGCGGGCGGATCACGAGGTCAGGATATCAAGACCATCCTGGCTAACACGGTGAAACCCCGTCTCTACTAAAAATACAAAAAAATTAGCTGGGCGAGGTGGCAGCGCCTGTAGTCTCGGCTACTTGGGAGGCTGAGGCAGGAGAATGGTGTGAACCCGGGAGGCGGAGCTTGTAGTGACTGAGACAAATGACAGCGTCCACTGACCCTGACTGCAAGAACCCACCTATGATGCAATGACTTTCTGTGATTCCGGGAGCCCCAGGACTCCACCTCCCCACCCGAGGGGGCTCCCAGGAAGGGCGCAGCGAGGCGCACAGAGGAGAGACTGCCCTGGAGAGAGGGTGAGTCAGGACTCCACCTCCGCATGGGACAACCGGGCACGCGGGTGCTCCCAGGAAGGCACGCAGCCAGGAGAGATGAGAGGCTGCCCAAGAGGAGGCAAGTCAGGACTCCACAGCGAGGCACGAGGATGCTCCCAGGAAGGGACACAGCCAGGAAGAAGAGAGGCTGCCCTGGGGAGGGGGCGAGTCAGCGGAGGGAGGGCCACTGCACTCCAGCCTGGGCAACAGAGCAAGACTCTGTCTCAAAAAAAAAAACAAAAAAAAACCGCCATCCGCCAGCCCCAGGATGAAGCTTTTCCTCAAGTCACGTAACTAGAGCCGAGCAGAAGCAATTGATGGCCAGGAAGGTGTGAGCCTGAGGGTGGTGTTCATGGCCCCATCCCACATTCCTGTTTCCAAACATCTTGGCTCACCGCAAGCAATACAAAAAAAAAAAGTTGACCGGGCGCGGTGGCTCACGCCTGTAATCCCAGCACTTTGGGAGGCCGAGGCGGGCGGATCACAAGGTCAGGAGATCGAGACCACGGTGAAACCCCGTTTCTACTAAAAATACAAAAAATTAGCCGGGCGCGGTTGTGGGCGCCTGTAGTCCCAGCTACTCGGGAGGCTGAGGCAGGAGAATGGCGTGAACCCGGGAGGCGGAGCTTGCAGTGAGCCGAGATCGCGCCACTGCACTCCAGCCTGGGTGACAGAGCGAGACTCCGTCTCAAAAAAAAAAAAAAAAAAGTTTTTTTTTTTTTTGTATTTCTAGTAGAGACGGGGTTTCACCATGTTAGCCAGGATGGTCTTGATCTCCTGACCTCATGATCTGCCCGCCTCAGCCTCCCAAAGTGCTGGGATTACAGGCGTGAGCCACTGCACCCGGCCACAGATGGCTCTTTCTTGGGCGGTGTTCTGGGGAAAAGCTTCATCCTGGGGCTGGCGGATGGTGCTTTCTTGGGTAGTGGTCGCCTCACAGGACTGTGGTCCCCGTTAGCTTTTCTCCATCCCAGTGCTGTGTTTTATTTCCTCAAGATTTAGTTAAGATTTCCTTTGGAAAGCAGTTTGTGATGCTCAGTACAGTTGTGTGCAGCTCCTGTGTTCCATCGCCCGTTCCACTCCGCACCTGCCCTGGGCTGTCTGAGGGGGGCTGGGCCCTCCCTCCGCTGACTCGCCCCCTCCCCAGGGCGGCCTCTCTTCTTCCTGGCTGTGTCCCTTCCTGGGAGCATCCTCGTGCCTCGCTGTGGAGTCCTGACTTGCCTCCTCTTGGGCAGCCTCTCATCTCTCCTGGCTGCGTGCCTTCCTGGGAGCACCCGCGTGCCCGGTTGTCCCATGCGGAGGTGGAGTCCTGACTCACCCTCTCTCCAGGGCAGTCTCTCCTCTGTGCGCCTCGCTGCGCCCTTCCTGGGAGCCCCCTCGGGTGGGGAGGTGGAGTCCTGGGGCTCCCGGAATCACAGAAAGTCATTGCATCATAGGTGGGTTCTTGCAGTCAGGGTCAGTGGACGCTGTCATTTGTCTGGCTCCCAAGTCAGCTTCTGAAGGATAGAGAGGGGGGGCAAGATCCAAACCCCTGAGGCCTGTTACTACCAGGCTGTGAACTCGGAGACTCACCAGGAGTGGTTGGGAGCCACCAAAGGCTTCAAAATCGCGTGACACAGCCCCTCTGCTGTCTGAGGAGACAGCTTGGTGCCCAGTGGTCGAGGGGTCTAGTGAGAGCTGTTGGGAGGCTATTGTGGTAACGCAGGTGACAGGCAACCAGCACAGGGACTGAGGCAGCGGGGAACGTGCAGGGAAAGGAGGATTCAAAAGCAGAAATCAAAGGAGCTATTAGCCACCTGAAGGGGCGGACAGGGGGAAGCCTCTTGGGCAGCCTGGAGTTGGCCCTGCCCGTGCCGTCGGCCCGCAGGAGGCCTCCCGGTTCCCAGTGCTCAGCGCCAGGCTGGGCTTTCAGCCTCGCAGAATGTTTTTAGAACAGGCCCCCACCAGCAGGCGCCCGGCGTTTGCTTCCCCGCACCACATTGCACATCTGCGGTGATTCAGAGGGGAAGCGCTGGCTCTGCAATCTCGCTCATTCAGAAGTCCCGTCTCCCAAAGGGCTGCGTCGCCGACAATTTTTCCCATTGTGTGTGGAGTTGAGCTCCCCTCCCCCTCCCTGCCGTGTTCTGGGATCACCCTGGGAGTCTATTTGAAATCCAGAAACTCCTGAAAGGCCTTAAGTAGCTATTCAGCAGTGCGGAAATGGCAGTGAGGGGGCTGCACGTGCAGCTCTATTTTAGGGTGTCCTGGTGGGCTCGTTCCTGGGGTGGGGCGGGTCGCGGTGGGATGGTCACCCCAGGCTTCAGTGCTTTGCCCTCTTGTCTCTCCTGTGCAGCGCCCGGGGGCTGGAGAAGGCCAGGCAGCAGCTGCAGGAGGAGCTCCGGCAGGTCAGCGGCCAGCTGCTGGAGGAGAGGAAGAAGCGCGAGACGCACGAGGCGCTGGCCCGGAGGCTCCAGAAACGGGTCCTGCTGCTCACCAAGGTGATTTGTGCCCTCATATTTTGATCAGAGTTGCAGGGAGCTGCGGGAGAGCGCACGCCTGGTCAGCGAGATCTCACTGCGGAGGCAGGAGTGCTGCAGCGGGGTCAGTGCAGCTGGGTCACAGTTAGCACTTTGGCCCTGGGTTGCCAGGAGGGTTCTGGGAGTGCCAGAGTGCTCAGCCCCGGTGCTTCCTGTGGGACTCTCTGGGCCTGCTGTGTGCTCCACCCTTTTCAGTTCCCCCAGCATCTTAGTGTCCCCCCCGGCCTTGTGCTGAGCCCTGGAGAGCGTTCCTTGTCGCTGCGGACCCTCTGCAGGCGCCTGTGTCCCTTGCAGTCTGTACCCTCATGCTTTGCCGTCCAGTGATGCCGGTTTCGCTGTGTGGATCTTGGCCTGGGCTCGGGATGAAGGCTGTCACCTGCTTCCAGGTGTGCCCCAGCCCCACCTGTGGGCGGCTCCATGGCCCGACTCTAATCGTCAGTGCCTGCGGGGGTTCTGATGTCTGACACCGTGAGCAGAGGTCACTGGAGTGTGAAAGACAGTTTTTGTGAGTGTTGTTTAAAATGTTCCTCGAGCACTGAAATTTCAGAAGACAAGGCAGGAGAGAAGTAAATCTGTCCCCAGATGCTCTCTGGGCCAGGGCGGGTGTCCAGCTTGCTGGGCGGAGGCTCCCCCTGTCCGCCTCCAGCCAGTGCTGAGTGGGCGGAGGGCTGTGTCACCCTGGCCTGAGATGGATGCTGCACCTGTCAAGTGCTGGGAGTTGTGCCTTATGAATGTTTGCCTGTTCTTGATCGTTTTTGATGAAAACCGAGGCTCTTTGCTGCTGGGACCTCTTGGTTGTGGAGCTTTAAGAAAATTAGTAACGTTTCTGCTCCGAAGCTGCTGTTTCATGGCTTCTCCAGCTCGCTCCTGGGCGGCTCCATGCTGTCTCCTGAAGGAAAAGTTCACATGGGCCTGGGTCCGGAACACAGGCTGAGCTGGCCCCTGTGCACAGCCCAGAGGCTGGCCCCAAAGCCCTGGCTTTGCAGGTGCACCCCAGACAGGGGACACTCGAAAATGTTCTCACATGACTTTTCAGCCGGAGCTGTCTGCCGCCTCTGGCAGAGGGGACACCCAGCCCTGTTGCATGGTCAGGCACAGTGCATTTCTGTGGAGCAGCTCTAGGACCTTCCTCCGTGCTCCCTTCTCTTCCGACACCATGTCTGCTAGTGTGTCAGCTTCTAAGCAAGATATGTGAGGTGCATGCGGCACAGACGTGTGGGCACAACCCTTGGGTAATCACTCTCTAGCGGGGTCAGGCAGTAGCACCAAACCAGCACCTGCCACCCACCTCCACAGAGGTGGATGGCGTGGCGATGCCGCAGAAGGGCTTTTCTTAGGAGGTGGCGTTCATGTGGGGACCCAAGGATTTCCCCTTTGTGAAAGTGTGTGTGGAGAACCATGGCGGAGGGAGAGAAGGCGGCTTGTCACAAAGCGCTGCTGAAGTCACCCTCGAGGCCTGGAGCCAGAGGAGACAGCGGCTTGGGCCCAGCAGGCCACAGCGTGTGCGCTGACCACTGCGGGGGGTTCAGGCAAGTGCAGCCCGACCCTGCCGGTGAGGAGAGGCCCTGGGAAGCAGAGGGGGCGAGGCTGTGTTCTGTTGGGGTGGCGGGACACCTGGGCTTGGTGATCTTTGAGTGTGCGATGACCTGCTGTGGTCCCGTGATGTGGGAAGCTCAGAGCTTCCTTGGGGAGGAAGAGTGGGAGGGCTGGGCTGGGAGCTGGGCCTTTCTCTGGGACCTCAGATGTCCCTCATTCTCTCTGGGTCTCAGTTCTCCTTTCTGCTAAACTTTGGGCTCAGGCCCAATGACCCCAGGGTGCCCGGGAACGTGGCTGTGTTCGGGTGGCGCCCCCTCGAGGGCACCTTGTTTTTGGCCCACTCCGATTCTGGGTCGGGGCTGGGGAGTGACGTCAGCTCACGCCGGCCAGGCGGGCAGCACTTTGGGGTGGTCCTGCGTGCGTGGCGTGGGTGAGTTACAGGTGTGGCCCCCACATGAGGGCAGCCCCGCCTGGCCTCAGCTGCGGCTCGTCCTGTGGGAACCTTCTGGTTTCTTAAGTCAGCAGTTGGAAGCTGATGGGAAGAGTTCCCTTTACAGGTCACATGTGGGCCTGAGTGTTCTTGTGTGCTCGGTCTGGCCTGCAGCCTGACGTTTTGTGGCCCACAGGACACTGGTGCTGCTGCCCACATCCCCTCTTAGTGCCAGGGCTCCCGGCCGTGATGAGGAGTTGCACGCAATCACTGGATGTCTGGTGTGGTTTTCACCCTTCTGGGGCTCCCTCATGGTCCAGTGGAGCCCCACAGCCTCCTGGGAAGTCTGTGCCTGGCTTCCTTCCTGCCGTTCTTCTTTGAGGGTCACCCCGGCCCACCCAGGGCAGGAAGTTTCTGTTCTTCTTTGCTCTGCTTCGCAGGTGGAAAGCCTCTGGCACTTTCTGGCCCACGCCGGCCTACCCCCGACCCTGCTGTGCTCACGGGCCTGCTCTGTGTTAGCAAGAAGGTGGATATTGATCACCGGGCATGGACTGGTTGTTTATCCTGACAAAGGATCGATTCCAGTCGCCCGTGTAGCCCCAGGCCAGGGATGCAGGATCTGTCCAGCCAGCCGTTACGAAGCTGTTCACTCAGCCATCTGGAGGGAGCGGTGTGCCTGCTGCTCTGGGTCTGTGCACCTTGGTGTTGGCCACTGCCCACCTCAGCTCTGCACGGCAGCCCGCCCGACTGGCTGGTGGTCAAGGAGCGCCTTCTCTCCAGGCGCACCCAGGAGGGCTGCGAGCCTGCGGCTGGTGGGGGCTCTGGGCCTCTGGTGTCCCGTCGGAGGCCCTCCTTGTGTGCTTGACATTTTAGTACACAGTGCTTGGAGCGTGCAGTTTTATTTCAAGACCTTTATTAAGCGGCTCTAGTCTAAGGATTTAATTGTTACTGAGAGCTAAGAGTATAATTACCTTGGTAAAATATCATGACTATTTTAAGCAGTTGAAAATTGGCTTCTGGAACTGGGTGAACACAAACCATTTTCCTGTTTGAAATGAGCTGTTTCTCCAGTGCCCCACGCTTCCACAGTATGGCTGCAGAGCCCTGTTTATGGAATATCAGTAATACAAGTTAACTTTTAGCCAGAAACTTTTAAAATGACAGAAGAGCTTTCCCTTCCCACCTCCCATTTTCTATCCTCCACCCTCCCTCCCTGTTTCAGAGCAGAGCATTTACTGGAGGCCACAGGCTGTTGGTGAGCAGTTGACACTGGGTGTCCAGTGGCGTCTGACTGACGTCGTGGCTGCTGAGCGCGGGGTGGTTGTCATGGTGACATCCTGCCCTGGGAACCCGCACAATGGGAAAGACAGATTTGTGTCTTCTGGAGTTGTCGAGGGTCTGAGTTTTGAGCTCTGGGCTGGGGTCTTGGGTCTGCGCTGGCTGAATGAACACGTTCCTCGGCCACCTCCTCCGAAGCTGGGGTTGGCGACGTCAGACATTCCCCTCTCCCACATCCTTCTCGCTGCCCGGAGCATCAGATCTGCTCGCTCCCATAAAGTTCCCTTTGTCAATCAAAAAACCCTCCACAAACATTCCTGACGATCCACGGTCTCAAAACCAACGTGGCTGGGCCTGCTGTGGGATTGGGAGCAGATGAGCTTTAACGAGAGGGCTGGGACCCTGGACACAGCTGCCGCCCTCAGCGATGGGAGAGTGTGGGGAGCTGGTGTCTGTATCTGCTGGGTGCAGTTTAGGCCAGATGCGTCCAGGAGACAGCTGAAGGCAGGTCAGGAGACAGCTGAAGGCAGATGGAGACTGGGTCCAGGAGGGCGGGGCTGCTGCTCTTCAAGAAACAATCAAATAGGGGCAGAAGGCAGGAAGTACAGGGGACCCCTCAGAGGACTTCCATGTTCTTCCTGCCTCACATCCAGAAGAGAGTCCTGGGAGAAGCCTCTGTCCTCGTTTGAGAACCCTCTGTCCTCCTGGAAGAAGCCTCTGACCTCCCATGAGCAGCCACCGTCCTCCTGGAAGAAGCCACCATCCCCCTGGGAGAAGCCTCTGTCCTCCCATGAGCAGCCACTGTCTTCCCGGGAGAAGCCGCTGTCCTCCTGGGAGAAGTTTCCATCCTGGGAGAAGCCACCATATTCCCAGGAGAAGCTGCCATCCTCTGGGAGAAGCCGCTGTCCTCCTGGGAGAAGTTTCCATCCTGGGAGAAGCGACCATATTCCCAGGAGAAGCCGCCATCCTCTGGGAGAAGCCGCTGTCCTCCTGGGAGAAGTTTCCGTCCTGGGAGAAGCCACCATATTCCCAGGAGAAGCCGCCATCCTCCCGGGAGAATCTGGCATCCTATGGGAGAAGCTGCTGTCCTCCTGGGAGAAGCCTTTGGCCTCCTGGGAGATGCTGCTCTCTTCCTGCTATGTTCCTGGCCCAGAGGCAGCTCTTGTGAGTCTGAGCCATCCCAGCCTCTTACAGGGGCCAGAGCTACCTCCTAAGGCTCCCTCCCCATGCTGTGGCCCCTTCCCAAGGGAATCGGGGGCAGGGGAGGCAGGCTTAGCTCAGGGACCCCTGCGCATGTTCTCAGTGGACTCTGCCGGGATTTCCTCTCTTCTTGGGGGTCATTTCTGTGCCCAGGATGCTGTGCTGGAGCCTGTTACAGGAGGGGCTCCGGGCCCCGTTCTGGTCCATCCTAGGAGGCAGCGCAGTCCTTGCTGGGACTCTCCCAGGCCTGTGCTTTGAGGAGACCCTTCCATTTCCTCCTGACTGTGTCCCTTCTCCTCTGCAGGAGTGTGTGTGCTGAGGGCAGAGCAGAGGGAGGCTGGCTGCCCTGAGGGAGCTGAGGCCACAGGTGCTCAGGGTCAGAGTGGCCCGTGGGTCCTGAAGGAGTATGTCCTGGTGGCCGTGCCCTGGCCACAGCAAAGGTAGGCGTGGTGCACACCGGAAGAGGACAGGGCCTCGCTGGCACCATGCTCAGGCTGCGCAGCAATTTAGAAATGCGCCCACGTTGCTGGAGTGTTTTTATTTTTGAACAGGTTATTTTCATCTGTCCTGGAATAGCACGGTGGAGACACACCTGATGCATGGTTTTGCTTCCGTAGGACGTGTGGGTAGAAGGGACATGGAGCAGAGGCAAGTGCTGTTACTTATTTTGTGTTTATACAACTTGGGCAGTTTCCACTTTGGAGACCACCCCAACAAGGTTAACGTAGCTCATGCCTGTCCCAGCCACAGACAAGGCCACTGTTCCTTCAGCTGAGCGCCACTTTTTGTTGGCTTGCTCTTGCTTCCAAGCCCCGATCTCCCCTGATGGTGTCTGTTTAAGTCCTGGGATCCGGCACAACCTGGATCGAGGACGCGGAGTCAGGCACTCCCCGGGGCCCAGGACTCCGCTCACTCTCAGTCCTCCCGTCTTTCTTTTCAGTGTTCTCGTGAAACACATGGCGTGTGCAGAGATCATATAGAACATATACGTACAGCTCAAAGCGTGCAGCAGGTTCTGTGTCTCAGTCCTGGCGTAAGAAGCAGAACAACCTCTGTCAGACAGAGCCCTGCTCTAGGTGTGGAGCAGCCCTTCCCTCATTTTTCTTTCCAGGTTCATCATGGATGTGCATCTTTAATCATTGCTCAGCTTTTCCCATTTTTATGTTTTCTATACATAGACCCACGCTTCTGTGGCTTCTTTTTGTTTTTATTTTAACATTATCCTTTTGACCTTCGTCCCTGGGAATGCAATGTGTTCCTTTTCGCTGCTGTGGTGCTGCCGTGCAGAGGGAGTGAGTCACGGTTTAGTGACCTGACGTGTGAGGGGTTCCAGTTTTGCCCTCACGTGGTGGGTGCTGCAGAGTGGGTGTGGCCCAGCCCCGCCTCAGGAGGCTTGTTCTCAGTAGTCTCCGTGGTGTAGTTCAGTGTGCACAAATTACAGACACAGGACAGATAGAGGAGCAGGTAGTTAGCAACCCCAGCCAGACCCTCATGCCCGGTTCCAGCCGCTCCCTCACTTCACTTCGATGTGTTTTTCTTGTTCTTTTTCTTTTTTTTTTTTAAGACAGTCTTTCTTTGTTGTCCAGGCTGGAGTGCAGTGGTGCGATTTCGGCTCACTGCAGCCTCTGCCTCCTGGGTTCAAGCAATTCTCCTGCCTCAGCCTCTCGAGTAGCTGGGATTATAGGTGTGTACCACCATGCCCAGCTAATTTTTGTATTTTTAGTAACGACGGGGTTTCACCATGTTGGCTGGGTTGGTCTCAAATTCCTGACTTCACGATCCCCCCGCCTTGGCCTCCCAATCCCAAAGTTCTGGGATTACAGACTTGAGCCACCGTGGCCAGCCTTCAGTTCCCTGTTTTTTCCTTTCTTTCTTTTTTTTTTTTTTTTTGAGACAGAGTCTTGCTCTGTCACCCGGGCTGGAGTGCAGTGGCGCGATTTCAGCTCACTGCAACCGCCGTCTCCTGGGTTCAAGCCATTCTCTTGCCTCAGCCTCCTGAGTAGCTGGGTTTACAGGTGTCCACCACCACGCCCAGCTAATATTTTTTTGTTTTTATAGAGACTGGGTTCCGCCATGTTGGCCAGGCTGGTCCTGAACTCCTGACCTCAGGTGATCTGCCTGCCTCGGCCTACCAAAGTGCTGGGATTACAGGCGTGAGCCACTGCGCCCGGCCTACTTCCCTGTTTTTAAGCCTCACATAACGGAATCACATATGTGTACTCTTTTGTGCCTGGCTTCCATTATACATTATCTTTGTGAGAGTCGTGTGTTGTGCATAGCTGAGATTTGTCGATTTCTCTTAATTACTCTGTTAAAGTTTTCCATTGTATAAAAATACCACTTTTTAAAATACGCTTGGCTGTACCCGACATAGGATAGTTTCCAGCATGGGGGTGTTGACTCTTGCCGATGTGGACGTTTCTACCCGTGCGTAACGTCTGGTGATCCCCTGGGCACCCTTGTGCTGGGGACGCCCAGGTGTGACATAGGGTCAGTTCCCGGGGCTGCCACCCCCGCCAGTTACTGTGCCAGGTGGCATTCCTCCTGGGGTGTGGACGGTGCTGGTCCCTCCAGGCCCTCACCTCCGGCCTTTGGTCTTCTCCCTGGTGGGGGCCTGTACTCCAAAGCTGTTGTTTTGACTTCCCTGAGGCTCGGTGAAGCTGAGCCCCCTTTTTAAATACTCACTGGCCAGTTGGATACCGACTCCTGAGGGCACCTGGACAGGCTTTCTGTTCCTGTCCCCTTTGGGCTTTTATTTTTATTTTGTTTTAATTTTATTATTATTTTTTGAGATGGAGCCTCGCTCCGTTTCCCAGGCTGGAGTGCAATGGCTTGATCTAGACTCACTGTCACCTCTGTCTCCTGGGTTCAAGCAATTCTCCTGCCTCAGCCTCGTGAGTAGCTGGGACTACAGGCACGTGCCACCACGCCCAGCTAAGTTTTGTATTTTTAGTAGAGATGGGGTCTCACCGTGTTGGTTAGGCTGGTCTCGAACTCCTGACCTCGTGATCTGCCTGCCTTAGCCTCCAGAAGTGTTGGGATTACAGGCGTGAGCCACTGCGTCTGGCCTGGGCCTTTAAATATTGTTTGCCTTTTTCTTACTGAGTTGTAGTTCTTTACTCTGGATATGAAAGTCTTTTGTTGACGAAACGTGTTTAGTTATCTTCTCGTAGTCTGTGGTTTGCGTTTTCACTCTCAGAATTTCGCTGTTGATGATGTTCGTGCAGTCCAGCTCACCGATTTTTGCTGATGCTGGTGCTTTTGAGCTATGATTAAACAATCTTTGTCTCCCAAAGTTGTGAAGATACTCAGTGGTTTCCTTCTAAACACTTTATTGTTTACCTTTTACATGTTGCTGCTTTTGTTCTGTGAAACATGCTGTTGATCTGGCAGCCTCTATCACTCGTGTGGCGATGCCACGGCCGTAGCGCGGGGACCCCTTCTGGCCGTCCCCTTCAGGGCTTTCTGGTGTGTTCCATGGGCTCTTTTTTTAATTTGTTTACGATTCCATGTTGTTGTCCTTGCCTCCTCCTTCCAGTGTTTCCCTGTGTCCAGGTGAAACGCAGCATTAGTGTATCTCGGCGTTAGCGTGTCTTGGCGTCAGCTGTCTCGGCGTCAGCGTATCTCCTGAACCGTGAATGCCATGTGTTCCACCATTTACCCTGATGGCCTTTAATTTCTCTCAGCAAGTTTGATGGATTTTAGGGTAGATGTCTTACATGTCATTAGACTTTCTGCCCTATGTATTTGAATGTTAGATGCAGTTTTAATATTGTCTTCTTGGACTTTCATCATCTGTGTGTGTGTTCCTGGCCTGTGGATGTACCAGTGGGTCCTTCACATTGACCCTGCACCTGACAACCTCGCTCTGATGCTGATGTTTGACAAGCACACTCATACTTTCTGAGAGATGCCGGCCACACTTCCCTGCCAGCGCCGTGCCTCTCCTCTCCCCTGGCCACGCTTCCCTGCCAGCCCCACGCCTCTCCTCTCCCCTGGCCACGCTTCCCTGCCAGCCCCACGCCTCTCCTCTCCCCTGGCCACGCTTCCCTGCCAGCCCCACGCCTCTCCTCTCCCCTGGCCACGCTTCCCTGCCAGCCCCACGCCTCTCCTCTCCCCTGGCCATGCTTCCCTGCCAGCCCCACGCCTCTCCTCTCCCCTGGCCACACTCCCTCTCCAGCCCTGCGCCGCTCCTCTCCCCTCCCCCTAGCCATGCTCCCTCTCCAGCCCCGCACCTCTGCTCTCCCCTGGCCACGCTTTCCCGCCAGCCCCATGCCTCTCCTCTCCTCCAGCCGCGCGTCTCTCCTCTCCCCTGGCCAGGCTTGCCTGCCAGCTCTGTGCCTCTCCTCTCCTCCAGCCCCACGCCTCGCCTCTCCTCCAGCCCCACACCTCTCCTCTCCCCTGGCCACGCTCCCTCTCCAGCCCTGCACTGCTCCTCTCCCCTGGCCATGCTCCCTCTCCAGCCCAGCACCTCTCCTCTCCCCTGGCTACGATTTCCTGCCAGCCCTGCGTCTCTCCTCTTCTCCAGCCCCGCACCTCTCCTCTCTCCTGGCCACGCTCCCTCTCCAGCCCCGCGCCTCTCCTCTCCCCCGGCCACGCTCCCTCTCCAGCCCCACACCTCTCCTCTCCCCTGGCCACGCTCCCTCTCCAGCCCCGCGCTTCTCCTCTCCCCCGGCCACGCTCCCTCTCCAGCCCCGCGCCTCTCCTCTCCCCCGGCCACGCTCCCTCTCCAGCCCCGCGCCTCTCCTCTCCCCCGGCCACGCTCCCTCTCCAGCCCCGCGCCTCTCCTCTCCCCCGGCCACGCTCCCTCTCCGGCCCCGCGCCTCTCCTCTCCCCCGGCCACGCTCCCTCTCCGGCCCCGCGCCTCTCCTCTCCCCCGGCCACGCTCCCTCTCCGGCCCCGCGCCTCTCCTCTCCCCTGGCCACGCTCCCTCTCCGGCCCCGTGCCTCTCCTCTCCCCTGGCCACGCTCCCTCTCCAGCCCCGCGCCTCTCCTCTCCCCCAGCCACGCTCCCTTTCCAGCCCCATGCCTCTCCTCTCCCTTGGCCACGTTCCCTCTCCAGCCCCGCGGCTCTCCTCTCCCCTGGCCACACTCCCTCTCCAGCCCTGCGCCTCTCCTCTCCTCTGCCCACGCTCCCTCTCCAGCCCTGCGCCTCTCCATGCACTTTCCTCCAGGTGCAGTGTCATGGAGGAATGATGACAGTAGGCACCTCGTCTCCTTCAGGCTGTGGCGGCCGCTCCGGTAGTCCATCAGTCAGCGCGGTGTGTGCTGGATGTTCTGTGTGATACTCTTTACTGAATTAATGAAATCCTCTTCTACTTGTGCTTTTCTAAGAGTCTTCATCACGAAGGCCTACCCCATACATTGTGATGTGGGTTGTTTTTGTTACTGTTCAGTTCAAAATACTTTCTGACATTCTCTCTGGACTTAGAAAGCCTGGCCTTCGAGCAGGATTTAGCACGTTCAGAGCATATATTACAGGTGAATTGGCAAGTTGAAAAGGGATTGAAAAGGAGAAACCCAGACTCGGTTCACTTACTTGATCATTAATTTTTCATTCCCCAAGTTCTACTTCTTTTTTTTTTTTTTTGGGAGGCGGGGGGAATGGAGTCTGGTTCTGTTGTCCAGGCTGGAGTGCAGTGGCGTGATACCGGCTCACTGCAACCTCTGCCTCCCAGGTGCAAGCAATTCTCCCACCTCAGCCTCTGAGTAGCTGGGACTATAGGTGCGCACCACTGTGCCCGGCTAATTCTTTGTGTTTTTAGCAGAGATGGATTTTGCCATGTTGGCCTGGAACTTCTCACCTCAAGTGATCTCCCCGCCTTGGCTTCCCAACGTACTGGGATTACAGGCATGAGGCACCTGCCCGGCCATTCCCCAGATTCTTACTGTGCGTCTCCTGTGAGCCTGGCACGTTTAGCTGCTGTGGAAAACAGCAGGGAACTGCACAGCAGACTGGGAGCTCAAGGGCCTCTCTCTAGGTGGGGCAGGTAGCAGTCGTGTTGAGGCGGTGATCACTGCTGTGAAGAACGTGGGGCACTGTAGGGTCCTGTGCCAGGATCACTGCTGTGAAGGGTCCTGTACCGGGATGTGTGGGGCACTGTAGGGTCCGTGCCAGGATCGCTGCTGTGAAGAACGTGGGGCACTGTAGGGTCCTGTGCCGGGATCGCTGCTGTGAAGAACATGGGGCACTGTAGGGTCCTGGGCCGGGGATGTGTGGGGCACTGTAGGGTCCTGTGCCAGGGATGTATGGGGCACTGTAGGGTCCTGGGCCGGGGATGTGTGGGGCACTGTAGGGTCCTGTGCCGGGGATGTGTGGGACACTGTAGGGTCCTGTGCCGGGGATGTGTGGGGCACTGTAGGGTCCTGTGCCGGGGATGTGTGGGGCACTGTAGGGTCCTGGGCCGGGGATGTGTGGGGCACTGTAGGGTCCTGTGCCGGGGATGTGTGGGACACTGTAGGGTCCTGTGCCGGGGATGTGTGGGGCACTGTAGGGTCCTGTGCCGGGGATGTGTGGGGCACTGTAGGGTCCTGGGCCGGGGATGTGTGGGGCACTGTAGGGTCCTGTGCCAGGGATGTGTGGGAGGCATGAAGCCTTTGAATAGGTGACCTTGCAGAGCCCAGAAAGTCACTGCAGGGAGAGCCGAGTCCATCTGCTGTGCTAGACCAGGGAGGGGTTTGGTTTGCTGTGATGATAGCTGCACAGGTAGTTGGGAAGGTGGTGGAGCGAGGTCCTGTGTCTCCCTGGCTTCCGTGTGGCAATGCTGTAGGTGGTGGTGGGAAGACCAGGGGCTTCGGCATTAGCGCAGCCTGTGTTCCTCTCCGTGATCGGCTGCCTGTGTAGGTTTCTGTGGCCCTACAACGATCCCCCGGGCTGCCCCTTGGAGCCACACCAACTCCTTGTCCTGGTTCTAGTGTTGAGTGGGACTTGTCCTTCTCCCCTCCATGATAATGGGCGCTGGGTGGGAGCCTGTGGGAGCGCCATGGTGGGCATTGGTTCGAGGTGAGCACTGCCCTTGTTCACATGGGTGTCCCCTGGGTCGCTTGGCGCATGGGTCCTGGAGCCAGCCTTGTACGTATCTTTCCTGGATAGCCGTTCTGTGGTTTCTGCCTCCGCCCCGTGGGAGCCTAAATCTGGCTCTGTGCTTCTCCCTCCCCTCAGGGTGTGGGATCTAGCCCTCTTCCCCTAGAGCAGAGCACAGGACTTCCATCCCTCCCGCAGAAGAGGCTGAGCAAGCCCCCCGTGGCCTCTGATCGCAGTCTCCTCCTCTCCACACCCCTCTTTAGGTCTGAGGCTTCGTTTTTCGATACTGAACATTTTTGGTCTTAGGTAGCACCGAAGGGAGTATTTGTAACACCCAGTACCTGCTGTGTCGTCTGGAAGGCATCATTCTCTGTGACCCTGTAGGGCCTTGTCTCAGACAGTCATGCTTCCTGTGGCACCCGCCTAGGCGTGGGGGTCAGCTCTGTGGCCCCGTGTTAACCCAGCAAACCGAGGCTTAAGAGTGGCATAGAGAGTCTGCCCAGGCCATGCGGCTAGCCTTGATGCTAGGTTTGTGGGTTTTTTTTTTTTTTGAGACGGAGTTTTGCCCTCTCACCCAGGCTGCAGTGCCATGGCAGGATCTCGGCTCACTGCAGCCTCTGCCTCCTGGGTTCAAGCAATTCTCCTGCCTCAGCCTCCCGAGTAGCTGGGATTACAGGTGCGT
The DNA here is from genome assembly GCF_037993035.2 of Macaca fascicularis. Taxonomy (NCBI): domain Eukaryota; kingdom Metazoa; phylum Chordata; class Mammalia; order Primates; family Cercopithecidae; genus Macaca; species Macaca fascicularis. Next base: position 35,530,686 of record NC_088377.1, on the reverse strand, counting down.
GCCACCACGCCCAGTTAATTTTTGTATTTTCGAGACGGGGTTTTGCCATATTGGCCAGGCTGGTCTCGAACTCCTGACCTCAGATGATCCACCCACTTCGACTTCCCAAAGTGCTGGGATTACAGGTGTGAGCCACTGTGCCTGGCCCTAGATTTTTTTTTTTTTTTTTTTTTTTGAGACAAGGTCTGTCTCTGTCAGCCAGTCTGGAGTGCAGTAGTGCGGTCTTGGCTCACTGCAGCCTCGACACCCCAGATTCAGGTGATCCTCCTGCCTCAGCCTCCTGAGTAGCTGGGACTGCAGGTGCCACCAGCATGTCTATCTAATTCTTTTGTGTTTTTGTAGAGATGGCAGAAATCTGAGTGTGACTTGGTAGCTCTGGGGTGCAGCCTGCGGTCCCCACATCTCACCAGCTCCCCGGTGGTGCTCCTGTGCTGCTCCAGGCCAATTCTGTCGGGTGGTAGAGGCCTGGACCATGCTCTGTGATGTGGACCACAGGGGCCGGGTCACACAGCTGATGTGGATGCCACTGACTGGCCCTAGGCCTGGCTCACCCCCACCTCCCTCTGCTGTCCTCGCTGTCTGCCCCCCAGAGGACACACATTCTGGTGTGTGCTCCTTCACGCCCTGCTTTCTGTAAGGGTTCGTGGCGTGCCTCTGCCTGGTGCTGTCGTGGCACGTGCCCCCTTACTGTGCTGCCTGCCTAGTGCCTGGAAGGAGGCTCGGCCCTGCTTCCTCTGTCTCCTCTGTCGCCGCCCTTTGTGACAAGCTTTGCACTGTGTACCTGTACACGGGACAGATGGCGTTCGGGCCCTACCGTTGTCCCTGGGTCCCGGCCCCACTCCTCAGCGCCTCCTGCTGTTGTGACCCGTGCAGCCCGTCTTCTCTCCTGGGCTTCAGCCTCTGGGGATATCCAAGGAGCTGCCCTGAGTACAGCATGTGCTCCCCGTTCTCCCATCACCGTGAGGGTGCGGCCCAGCCGAGCGCAGCTCAAGTTCAGCTTCAGACCCTTTTGTTCTTACTTAAAGCACATCGTTCCACATACACCTGGATCGGTGGGAAGTCTGCAGGAGGGGCCCTGAGACGCTGGCCAGCCCGCCTTCCAGGTTAGTGTTTGCTCTGCTCAGTGAGATGGCCCCTTCCCTCTACAGATAAGCAGGGTCCTCTCGGCTTTGGAATTTACTTTCTAGGTGTTAATATATCGCCCTTTCACATTCCCTTTCTAGACCGACATTTCTATTATATCCGTTTAGGAAAGAACGTCCGCTTTGTTATGGGACAGTGCCGTTTGCACGGTTATTAGAAAGCCAGCCTTGTTACAGACTCTGCCGCACTCTCCCTCCGAGAGGGCAGCTGGACCTGGCTGTGGCAGAAAAAAGTCCCAGGGAGAAAAGCAGTTTTAGGAAATACAGCGAAGTCAAAACAAAATACCTTTTATCCCTCTCCAGTGCGAAGATGGTTCTTAAGATGGGGCTGTGGGATGTGGGCGGCTTCCACCAGCCCGGGCCCTCCGCGTGCGCCCACCCTCCCTCTCGGCCTCAGGTACACGGAGTTTGGAGGCTGCATGCCACTGGATTCATGTCACCCCATCTTTACTCTTGGCTCTTTGAAAAGACCACAGTCCTGCCCCTACCTGCCCATGGATGGGACTTTCTGGACAGTTGCAGGTGAGACTGTGGAACTCCTGGCCCTTTCAGGGAGATTTGAGGTGACGGCCACACCACTGTGTTGGGGAAGGTGGGCTGGGAGCAGCAGTGCTCGTGGGCTCTGGCCCTGGCGGGAGTGCCCTGTCTGCGGGCGCCTGGGTGCAGCCCTGACCCCTCCGGCCCTGCCTCCCCCTGCAGGTGCTGGTGGCAGGTGTGTCATCAGAAACCCCGATGAGGACATTTCTGGATGGTGTCACTGAGACAAAGCTGTCTCGGGTCTCCGTGTTGAGGGTGGCTAGACTCGGGTGCCCCTGGAGCACTGTAGAAGCCAGGTCTGCTTTCTTTTTTGAGGAGTGATGGCCTGTGTCCACTTCGTGGTGGCAAATCACACTTGGAGAACTCGGTCCCAAGAGCCTACTGATAGCTGCAGCCCAGAATGCAGGACTTGGGTCACAGGCTCCCTGGCTTCACCCAGGATCTGTCTCTGCCCCCATACCTTGTTGGCCTGGGGCACCCCCATAACCCATGTCCCCAGGCCCTGGCTGGAACGTGCCATGCAGGGAAGACAGGCCCCACCTTTGCAGCCTCCTCTGCTTCCCTGTTGCTTTGCTGCCACCCGCCAGGGCCTTGGGGCCTTCACACAACGTCTCTCCTCAGAACCCAGCTCATCCCCGGCGTCTGGTTCACGACATCCAGGCAGGCCCTTTTCTCCCTTGTTCACCAGCGGCCGGCACGGTTCCTTGCATACAGCAGGCACTCAGTAAATGCCTGGCGAATATTGGACTCCTTCACCTGCAGGAGATGCTGAGACCTTCGGAGTGGCCAGGGAGCAGGTCTCCTGCCTCTGCCTCACCTGTCCTGTCCTGTGCTGTGCCCCTGCCCAGAGGACTCTTGGTCCCAGCCTCACCCTCCGCATGGGCCTCTGCAGCACCACGTGCATGGGGCCTGTGACGCTGCCCACAGCTGCTGAGGCCACGGCTGCTGCTGCCCATTCCGGCTGCCTCCAAACCCACCGGTTTTCAGGAAGGGGCTGCTGCCGAGTGGCAGATACCAAGGCTTCTGTTTCTGATGCCTGATCTAATGTCAGCAATGTAGAAAGGGCGTTACTTGCTTTTCAGTTTCCCAACAATGAAAGTTGCAAGAGGTGTAGCTGTCAGTGGCAGAGCAGGAAGGAGGGCAGTGGCTGGGAGCAGATGCTGGGGCAGGGACGGCTCGGCCTTCAGACGCAGGCACTGGAGGCAGCACCTACCCCTTCCCTCCTCAGGCTGGTGGAGGAGCCTCTACTGTCACGGGACTTGGGGCAGCTCTCCCTTCTGGATTTCCTCCTCCAACATGTCCTGCTGGGGACATGTGGCTTCCTTTCCTCCCATGGTCCTGGAGGCCCAGTGCCTCCCTCCCCCATGCTCCAGGCTGGGGCCCCAGCTCCCTCCCGGTTCCTCTGCTCCGGACAGCAGTCTGTGACACCAGGGCCATGCCCATGCCAGCTGCCATAGCTGCATCCCAGCTGCTTGCTCCAGGTTTGTTTTGATGGTGTACCGCTTTGTAAAGACTGTGGAATTTGCACACTGATATGTGCGTATTTGTATAAAAAGGATATGTTTGGCCTGTGGCCAATAAGGAACACGTCTGTTTATTTCTAAGATATAAGGACTTATAAAGATAAATGTAAGTAGGGTTGTCGCTGTATCCGTAGGCCCCAGTGAGCTGTCCGGTGCCGTCCCTGCCTGCTGTGCCTGGGCCCTAGTGAGCTGTCCGGTGCCCTCCTGGGCTGTCGTTTGCTGTCTGTTGGGCGTTGTGTCCGTGCGGTCTTCCTGAGGTTGTTTGCAGCTGCAGTGGCGGCAGGTTGGGCTTGGCGTCAGCAGGCCTGGGGCTCTGCCTGTGCTCTGTTGCTCACATGAAGGGGCCAGGGAAGCCTGTTGGCATCTGGAATCATGCCACGGGCGGCTGTGGCGGGGCTGTGGCCGGGCTGTGGCCGTGCAAGTGGCGAGGACGATAGGGTTCTGCCCTTGTCCCTGGTCACCCTGCTCCTGCTCTCGCTTCCCTAAGGCCAGCCCCTCCTCTCTGATGTGTGTGGAGCATGGGTCTCAGCCTGCCGGCGGCTCCTCCATTGCGTGCAGGGGGTGCACAGGTGTTGACTCTGCATGAGTGGTTGTCTTTCCGCTGGCTGTTTCCCTGCCTGACGCCCCTGTAAACATCCATTCCCAACACGCTTCCCAGAGGATGCCTGCCCTCGGAGTACTCCTAACAAAAGGCTTCCCAGTGAAATCAGTGTGTGACACCCCATGTGGTGTAGCCTGACATGGCACCTGCTGCTCAGCTCGTCCATGGCTCTGAGAAGCCCTCAGGGGCCCCAGGCAGCTGGTCGGGGTTAGGGGGGGCGTGGACAGCAAGGTGATCCGGCAGGCACAGGGCAGCTGGTGGGGTGGGTGGGGGACAGCAAGGTGACCCGGCGGGCACAGGGCAGCTGGTGGGAGAGGTCGGGGACAGCAGGGTGAACCCGCAGGCGCAGGGAAAGCCCAGTCTTCATGTGCAGTTTCCATGTCTTGTTCCTGGGCTTTTCTGAATTGTGAGTTTCTAACATGCCACATTGAAACGTCTCAGATCTTGCCTGCTGAGCCACGTGGGTCTTCCTGAAGGCCGAGGTCAGCACCCCCCTCGCCACCACTTCATCCAGACCCCAGGAGCCCCTTCTGTCCCGTAGGCCGAGGCTCCCACAGCACCATGTGGGTTATGAATGAGAAACCTGGAGTGTCCTGCCTAGGAGAGAGGCTCTGGAATTCCCAGGCCCCCTCGGCTTTGGAGGCTTATAACAGAGAGACCGAGGATTGAGAGGAGCCCAGGGAGGCATCTCCAGTGCCTAGGCCAGGCCTCATCCAGCCGGCACAGGTGGCTTCAGCCTGGCCTTGGGGGACACAGGCAGAGCCTGCAGCGTGTCTGGGAGGGGCTGGAGGGACCAGGCCCGGAACCTTGTCCTGACTACCCAGGCTTGCTTTGGCCTGACATTGTCTTTCTTTGTGCTTTAAAAGTCTCCTCTCGTGTTTGGTAGAGAAACATTCTCTTTTTAAACTCAATTTCGAAGAAATCCACATCTTTGAATAACCTTGATCTTGAAAGGAAAGGAAGTTAGCTGCAGGTGAAAATTGATGGTCATGCTCAAAGGCATGATTCCCTGCCAAGGAAGCCTCTTGAGTTTTTCCGCTAAAAATAGCCGCAGCATCCTGGTGGTGGTGTCTGAACCATCTCCAGGCCCCTCCTGGAGACATTCAGAGATGTTAAAGGTGACAGGCTGCCTCACCTGGCCGCTCCGCACAGGTGTGTCTGCCCCTGGCCTGTGGGGCTCAGGTGGGTGGACTGCTGACGGCCGGGCAGCAGTCGGGGTACTGGGCTCTTGCTCGGCGGCCTCTGCCCCTTCAGTTTTCCTTGGTGTCACGGCACACTCAAGAGCCTTGGAAGTTCCGTGTACCACAGTCTGGGCGGGTGCCTGGGTCCCTGTGTCCATGGTCCTGGGAGATGTCCCTGGCCTCAGAGGCAGAGGTGTGGAGGCTCTGGGCTTTCTCCACGCCAGCGATAGGCCACCGTTGACTTGTGGTCTCCATGGTTCTGTGGGTGCTTCAAGGGAGCTGCCAGAAAGATCTAGCCACAGCCTGACACCAGCCAGAGTGGAGGCGGCCCAGGGACCCCCTGGCTCACCACCCTCAGCCTGGTGCTTCTGTCTGCCTGTGTGGGTGTGGACATGGGTCTGAGGCGCTGGCTGAGGGACTCCCTGCTTGCAGCAGGTGCGTGAGGTTCCATCCAGGTCTCTGGTTTCTGGTCTGGCCTCATACCTGGCTTAGCTCTTGTAGGAGTGCAACGGATGGAAGGGGTGGTGATGCCTGCAGATGCTGGGTGAGGTTCCTTGTCAACTGAACGTGTGGTCTGGTGCCCTTATGTTGGGTGAGGAGCCCTGTGAATGTGTGGTCTGGTGCCCACAGATGTTGGGTGAGGTGCCCTGTGAACCTGTGGTCTGGTGCCCACAGACAGTGGGCGAGGTGTCCCGGGAATTGCAGTGCTTGATGGTCCTCCAGGACGCTGGTGCTGACGAAGCGAATCTGGCCGCCCACGCCAGGCAGTGCCCAGTGCCCTTCGGGTGGCTGCTGCCCTCCAGCAAGACATGGGGGCGCCGCTGGACCCAGGTGTCCATGAGGCCCAGGCACAGACCTTGCTTCTGCAGGAGGCCCACGGCCGGACTAGGTGAGTCCTTCCTCCTGCTACCTCTTTGAAAATCTGTGTGTTTTTAAACTAAGCTTCTTGAGTGACATTAGAAGGCCCGTGAACTGTTGAGCTGCCCCGAGCCTTTTGCCACCCATGGTGGGCATGAGCCACCTGCTGAGTCGGCTCGGAGTCAGCAGAGGCCATGGACTGGGGGCCCCCACTGTGCAGGGAGAGGGTCTGGCCCTGGGCAGGGCACTGGGAAGGGAGGTGGTGGCCTGAGGCCACCTCTCTCCTAGGGGGAGGAAGCCTAGGAGCTGGAATCAGAAAACCCAAGTTAGAACCTGAACTCTGTCACTCTCTCCCTTGTGCCTGGTGCCAGCGCCCTTTAACTCTCTTCGCCTTTGCTTCCTCTCTGGAAGAATGAAGTATGCACACCTCACCCCGTCTGCACACAGAGCCGATTCACAGATTCCATGAGGGAATGCTCTGAAAATATTTTTAAATTGTAATTTTCAAATATGTGTGTGAGGTAGTTCATCATCAACTCACTCAACAAACATGGTTAGTTCTATTCTAAGGTGATATGTGTTCCTAAAAGTCACCCTGCTACACAAAATCACCTTAAAAGCAAGATGGGACCCGGATAAAAATGGCAGCATGGTTGACGCGGTCATTGGCTGGACATAGGCAAGTGTGATGATTGGCACGACTCTTTGCCTCGAGGAGGACTAGCGCTGGCTTGGGGAAGTGGGAGTGGCGGCTTGCGAGTCACTGTGGAGTGGGGAGGGCACCCGAAGCTGGAGGGGTGTTGCACAGGGGGCCCAGCCAGGCTTGGGAGGCTCCCAGCACAGCTTCGTTCAGCTGAGTGCGGTTTTCTGCGTCCATCTTGAAGGAGGTTCTTCACAGAGGGGCGGTGGGGGACTTTTTGGCCATCACTCAGCATCCTATGGGACAGCCCCTCCCAGTCATTAACATGGGAACAAGACTGCGTTTTTCAAACGAGATACAGCAGAGTCAGCTGCCCAGCTAACCCACCTGCCTGCCCTGTGCCAGGCCTTATGCTGTGTGGTTGCTACTTATTACCATTCATCAAATTTATTTCCTAACAAATTGTATGTTAAATACCTGGCATGGGATCAGGAGTGAGTGGGCATTCGATGTATACCGGTCACTGCTGGCATTCATCAGAGTAACTTCTCATTTCATTGACATACCTCTGATAATCTCACTTAAAAATCATTTGGAGAATTCTGAGCTTGGATTTGGAAATCCCATGTTTGTGCGACAGGAATTTGTTGTTGGATGAAGTGAATGAGCTTGCCCAGGTGAACAGGTAGAATTCCCAGCCCGAGTCCCTCTACACCCACCCCACCGCCTGACTGGGGTGCTGGAGCATGGTGTCTGAGAGTGCACGTGTGCGTCAGTGTGCACACGTGTGCACCTGGGTGTTCACGAACACACCTGTGTTGGTGCTCAGTGTGCCTGCGTGCACACGAGCATTCCTGTGTACGTGTCTGTGCTGCATGAGTTCTGTGTAGGAGCTGTATGTGCATATCTGTGTTGAGTGCTGTGTATGTGTGTGTCCATACGTGTGTACTTGTGTGCGCATGTATGTTGTGCTGTGAGTTCTGTGTGCACATGTGATCATGTGAGTGTGCACGTCTGTGAACTGTGCACATGTGTGCGTGAGTGTGCATGTATTTGTACTGGTGAGCTGGGTGCACGTGATTGCACATGTGTGTGTGCATGTGTCTGCAGTCTGCTCTCCATGCATACGTGAGTGCACGTGTGTGAGTGTGCATGTGTCTGCGGAGTCCGCTCTCTGCAGAGTGCACGTGTGTGAGTGCGCATGTGTCTGCGGAGTCCGCTCTCTGTGCGCACGAGTGCACGTGTGTGAGTGTGCATGTGTCTGCGGAGTCCGCTCTCTGTGCGCACGAGTGCATGTGTGTGAGTGTGCATGTGTCTGCGGAGTCTGCTCTCTCTGCACATATGAGTGTATGTGTCTGTGGAGTCTGCTCTCTGCACAGGTGAGTGCACGTGAGTGTGCATGTGTCTGCAGAGTCTGCTCTCTGTGCGCAGAGTGCACGTGTGTGAGTGCTCATGTGTCTGTGGAGTCCGCTCTGTGTGCACGTGAGTGCACGTGTGTGTGGTCTGCGGAGTCCGCTGTCTGCGCACGTGAGTGCATGTGTGTGTGAGCGCGTGTGTCTGCGGAATCCGCTGTGTGCACGTGAGTGCACGTGTGTGAGTGCATGTCTGTGGAGTCCGTGCGCTCTCTGCGCACGTGAGTGCACGTGTGTGAGTGCGTGTGTCTACGGATTCCGCTCTCTGCGCACATGAGTGCACGTGTGTGAGTGCACGTGTCTGCAGAGTCCGCTCTCTGTGCACGTGAGTGCACGTGTGTGAGTGTGCATGTATCTGCGGAGTCCGCTCTCTGTGCGCACGTGTGTGAACGTGTGTGAGTGCGCGTGTGTCTGTGGAGTGCGCTCTCTGCGCAGAGTGCACGTGTGTGAGTCCGCTCTCTGTGCGCACGTGTGTGCACGTGTGTGAGTGCACGCGTGTCTGCGGAGTCCGCTCTCTGTGCACACGTGTGTGCACGTGTGTGAGTGCGCGCGTGTCTGCGGAGTCCGCTCTCTGTGCGCACGTGTGTGCACGTGTGTGAGTGCGCGCGTGTCTGCGGAGTCCGTTCTCTGTGTGCACGTGAGTGCACGTGAGTGCGTGCGTGTCTGCGGAGTCTGCTCTCTGTGCACGTGTGTGTGTGTGTGCGTCTGCAGAGTGTGCTGTGTGCACGTGAGTGCACGTGTGTGAGTGCATGTCTGTGCTGTATGAGCTGTGTGTGTGCATGTGAGCATGTGACTGTGCATACGTGTGTGGTGTGAGCTCTGTGTGCGTGCACATGTATGGATGGTGTGAGTGCTGTGTGCGCACATGTGTGTTCATCTGTGCCTGCCTTTCTGGAACGCCGATTCTTTTATGCAGTTTGGCTCTTTTTCCCATGAGACCCTCATGGAACATTAAGCCCAGCAGACAAGGCCAGCCCCAGCCATTGTGATAGTTATTAAACAGCAATAAAGCAGAATCTGTATTTACAGACCCAGAGTGTGCTCAGACAGGGAGGTATTAAACATCATCCATCATCAAATGGAAAACAGTCAGATGCAGGGAGTGTGGAATGGAGTTAATATTCTTTTGGTTAACTTCACTCATAAACAGCTAAACTGCCCCCAATAAAACACCAAGGGGAGGAGGGGAGGTTCTCCCAGACGGAAGCAATCATCAGCATGGTCTGCAGACAGGTCCCCCGGGTTTCCTCGTGCCCGTGGGTTTGCAGCCGCATCCCAGGGACTGTCCATTCTGCAGCTCATCGCACAGCTGCGGCTCAGAGCAGTGGTGCCTCTGGGTTCCTTTCCAGAATTCTCGCTGCCTGCTTTGCCTGAGGTCAGCTCATCGGCAGCCCTGTGGAGCTGGGGTGAACAGAGAAGAGACATTTACTTGTAGAACCTGAGAATTTGGGAAGGGAGGGCCTTAGCCGAAGACTGCTCAGGAGGGTGGCACGCAGTACACAGCTTCGAGTTCAGCCCGGGAGGTGGCGTTGGGGCACGGATGTGTGCGCTGGTGGCCCATTCATTGCGATCCTCCAGTTTCCTCTGTCGTCTGTGAGTGGCTGCGCTCAGCCCAGGGGGTGCTGTGTGCACAGCGTGTGGCACAGAGGTGGCACCTGGGACGGGGCCGGGCATTGTGCGTGTGGGCACGGGGAGCGCTTCTCCTCCTCCTCTGAGCCGAGGCTCCTGTCTGGGCGAGGTCTAGCCCTCCACCTAGGAGCTTCCAGAATCTTCAGTGGGGACAGACTCTGGGAAGGACCCGCCTCTTTTCCCGCCCTGGGTTGAATGTGGGCCCCTTGGGCACAGGCCGGCAGCGCTCACCCCTTTCCTGCTCCAGACGTCATCACGGCTCAGTGTCGGGCAGGCGGGTGAGGCAGGGTTTGTGTTGCTTCTGATCTGGATCTGATTTAGCAGCTGAGGAGACGATCGCCACACACAGAGTTCAGTCTCCAGAAATAGAATCTGTACAGTTCCTGAACTTTCCCGTTCCACAGTTTTTAACTCTTTTAGACTAGAATTTTTAAGTGAGCTTCTGTGTTTCTACATCATTTCATGGACAGTGCCCCAGCCACAGCCTGTCTGGAGGGGAGGGGTGGGTGGGCATAGGCTCTGGGCCTGGGAGGAGGAGAACAGCATGGGTTTCCTGGCTAGCTGGCCGGCCCTGAGGTTGTGGGGGCCTTTGGTAGCTGAAAGGGGTCTTGTATTTCTGCGCACATTGAAAGGCAATCTTATCGGCCTGCGCTGCCTTCCAGCTGAGGACAGGGACGTAGAGTACCTGTGAGTGCAGGCCTGGAAAGGGAGGGGCCTTTCCACTGCAGGAAGGACGGGGCTTCAGCGCACCTAGGGCGTGGTGCCTGTGCCCCCACCTGCATCCCAGGAGAGGCACTGATTGCAGGGCTCGGCCTGGGGCTTGCATGGGACCCTCCTTGACTCCGCAGAGGCAGCCAAGGTGTCCACTGCAGCACTCAGGCGGCCTTCCCCGGGAAGTCCTTCCCTTACAGGACCTCCACTGCCACCTCTGTCACGGGCAGGCCTTCGAGGAGCAGGGCTGTGGTGACCCCCTGGCACAGGAGGTGTGTGCCATGTCTTCTAGGGATGGTGGCTTGGCCCCATGTGGGGTCCTCGGCAGAACGTTTGGATTTAACGACTACTTGGGGCTCACCATGTGCTCTGAGGCTCAGAGAAGGCCTGGGACGGGCTCTGAAGTGCTGTCTGACTGAGGCTGGGCTCCTCAGGGGAGACACTGGCTCCCGTCTCCCACTGCCCTCCCCTTGCTTCAAGGAATCCTGTTAGGCTTTTCACTTTGCAGCCTCCGAATCCCACTAAGCGACTATTGCTTTTCCAGGGTGTCCTCAGGTGCTGTGCTAAGCTTTAATAAAGGGCTTTATCCACAGCTTCAGGAAAGGCTCTAAATAAATTAGATCCATTGGTTAGCCTCCATCGGTGATTTTTATTAACCTCCGGTTAAAGAAATATTGCTGGTTACAGAAGCACGATTTATTTCTGTGTAAGCCAGACTGGTGTGGCTCCTGCGGGCTCCCGAGAGGGATGGCACCGTGTACACACAGAGTGCTGGGCTGGCCATGAGAGGCACCTGAGAGGGCACCCAGCGGCCGGAAGGCTGGGAGTCGCTCTCACGGGGACACGGGGACTCTCACAGGGACACAGGGGCCTCTCACAGGGACACAGGGGCTCTCACGGGGACACGGGGGCTCTTACGGGGCCTCTCACGGGGACACAGGGCCTCTCACGGGGATACGGGGGCTCTCACAGGGACACGGGGGCTCTTACAGGGACTCTCACAGGGACACGGGGGCTCTCACAGGGACACGGGGGCTCTCACAGGGACTCTCACGGGGACACGGCGGCTCTCACAGGGAATCTCACAGGAACACGGGGACACGGGGGCTCTCACGGGGACACGGGGGCTCTCACAGGGACTCTCATGGGGACACGGCGGCTCTCACAGGGAATCTCACAGGCACATGGGGACACGGGGGCTCTCATGGGGATTCACAGCTGCAGAGACACGGGGACTCTCACAGGGACACGGGGGCTCTCACAGGGATTCACAGCCGCAGAGACACGGGCTGGTGCTCGTGGCCTGGAGTGGAGAGCAGGGTGTGGAGGACGGGTAGGAGGCCCAAGCCTTTCATATCCTTTCTGGTCCCTGGTGGCAGCAGCTCCCTTGCTGAATAGCTTCGCCCTGGGAGGTGATCAGAGGCTGGGGCTTGCCGTCAGGGCACCCGGACTCAGATCGTGCCTCTGCAGCTGTGTGGCTTTGGCGCGTGGCTCCCCTTGGTGCCTCTGCTGCTTCTGTGAAGTGAGGAGAATGGTCGCTGCTGCTCATCAGAGTGGGGAGGTGACAGGCCTGGCCCGGGGATTAATTCTTGTTCATGCCGTTGCCTCTCCTGGGCTCCCCTGTCTACACCACTGGCAGAGGATCTCCTGAGAGGATGTCCGTGCCCTGGGGGACTACGCCATGCTGATGGTCTCCATTTCTTGGGGTCTCTCTCATTGAGCTGGGACCACAGTTCCAGTTCTTTTCATCCTCACTGAATCCCACAAAGCTGAGCGGGAAACATGTGGGCTGTGTGGAGTCGCCCTCGCTGTACAGGAAGAGAAACCGAGGCTGGAGCAGTGGAGAGGCTTGTGTGGTCAATCGCCTGGGGGCTTCATGTGTACTCAGGACCGAGACCTCCCGGCCGCACCCCTGTGCTGGTTCTGTGCGCTGCTGAACCATTTGGGAAATCATGTTATCTCACACATGCTGCAGGCTCCTCTGGGATAGTTACTGCTGCTGTTTCTAAAGCACTATTCCTAGTGCGTTCACGGCATCCCCACCTCCTTCCACGTGCGCCAGGTGGCTTCTCTTTGGCCTCTCTCACCTGAGATGCTTTGTGGCAGGAGCGTCCTCTCAGGAGCCTGAGTGCGTGAGTTCAAATCCCGGTCCCAGGTGCTGGCTGTGTGGAACCCGGCCGAGGTCTTTCATCGGTGTCTCAGTTCCGTTGCTGGAGATAGCGGGGATTGTCCCGGCGCGTCCTCACAGAGTTGTTGGTGGACTGAACAGGTTGGGAGGAATGAGCAGGAGTGACCCTTGGACCACGGCTTGCAGTAGCTGCCTCTGTCCTGTGAGCATTCGCTGTGAATGATTTTTATTATTCCAGACCGCTGGCTGCTCCCCTTCCTGCGGTCCGTCGTGACCACCAGCTCTGGGCAGCTCGTTCTGCCATGCTGCTGTCTCCCCTCCTCTCCTCCTCTCTCTCTCAGGCCTTTGCTGTGGTTGCTGGATCATTGCCCATGACCGTCTTAGGGGCCCTGCCGCCGTCCAGTGCGTGTGCTCTCTTGACGTGACAGGCACCCAGCTTTGCTTGAGTCATGCCCAAGCCCGCGGCTGCCACCCACACCCTGTTCCTACACAGTGCGGTCTGCCACGTTCCGGGGCAGACTCGGCAGCCCGGCCCTTCCTGGCCTTGTTCAGCAGCCCTGGGCCCAGCCTATGTCTATGTTGGGCAGTGCAGGGTGTTGGGAGCAGAGAACGGGCAGAAGCCCCTGCCTCAGGGCTCCCTGGGGCTTGGCAAGAGGCATGGAGCGGTGCTGCCCCCACCCTTGAGAAAAAGGCTAGCACTCTGCAGGGCTGTTTGTGGTGGGAAACAGGTGCTCAACCAGTCTGGACCCCCAGCCCTGCCAAGCTCTCCCCGTGCCTCCACTCTGCAGGGCACCTGTAGCCTCCAGAGAACAGTCATGACCCAGCGTCCTTGTAGGCAAGATACCCGAGCATCACGTTCCTAAGCCTGCCCATTCCGGCCACCTCCAGCCCGCAGGACGTGCCAGGTCGTGCCGAGGGCCTCCTGAGGAGTGCGGGACTGTCAGAACAGATTGCAGCATGGATTTTCGGAGGATTAAAGTTAATTAAAGAGCTCTTCCTTGCTTTCATGTCCTTGTGTCTGCCAGCTATTTACATGCGAATGCTGCTGTGCCACCAAGGATGAGGGGTGTCTGCCACACCGCACTGTCAGGAGGGAACCACGGGAGAAGGAGAGGAACGCAGGGTTGTGTATTTACCCTGCGCCCTCCGATGGGACAGGGCCGTGGACGCAGACACGTTCGAAAGTCAGCGGCAGGGTCGTTTTCTTGCATTTCCTGAAGTGTCTATGTGGCTGACTGGAATGTTCTCCATTCAGGCCCCACCTTACACTGCGTAATGGAACGCATTACGTGTGGAAATATCTTCGCATAAGCAATTTTATAAATAGAGAGACTGGAGAGCAGGGTCTGAAGTTTCTAAGTGCAGGGCTGTGTTTTCCGGAAGCCCGTCCTCCTTAAGGAAGGTGACTTTCAGTTTCATGGAGTCAGCTGGTGGCAGCGTCCTCTGGCCCTCAGCAGCACTGCCTTGATGTGGACGTGGACGTGTGCGTGTGTGAAGGCTCCTCGGGTGTGTTAGTCCGTTCTTGTGTCTCTATAAAGGAATACCTGAGGCTGGGTCATTCTGCAGACTGTACAGGAAGCATAGCGCTGGCATCTGCTTCTGCTGAGGCACCAGGAAGCTTCTGATCATGGCAGAAGGAGGAGGAGGAGCAGGCAGGTCACATGGCCAGAGCAGGAGCAAGCGAGACGCTGGAGGTTCCAGACTCTTTTCAACAACACTCCTCACTCAGGGGAGGGCCCTGGGCCATTTGTGAGGGATCCGCCCTCATAATCCAACGCCTCCCACAAGGCCCCACCTCCATCTTTGGGAAACATTTCAACCGAGATTTGGAGGAAACAAACATCCAAACCATATCACCAAGTATTTGCTGAATGAAGAAATGAACGAATGAACATTGATACCATCATTGGATGTATTTTAGCTGCAAAGTCTAAAACCCAGGGTTTGGGGGTGGCTGGAGTGTGAAAAGGTAGGTGGTAGTCAGGTATGCCATGTGCATCCATGTGTGTGCCCTTGTGCCTGTCTGCATGTGTCTGTGCGTGTCTGTGTGCCTGTCTGTGTCTCTGTGTGTGTGTGCATGTGCGTCTGTGTATGTGTGTGTGTGCATCTGTGTGTGTGTGTGCCTGTGTGCGTGTGTGTGCATCTGTGTGCCTGTGTGTATCTGTGTGCATGTGTATCTGTGTGCCCGTGTGTGTGCATGTGCGTGTCTGTGTACATGTGTGTGCGTGCATCTGTGTGTGTGTGCCTGTCTGTGTCCGTCTGTGTGTGCATGTGTCTGTGTACATGTGTGCGTGCATCTGTGTGCATGTGTGTCTGTGTCCGTGTGTGTGCATGTGCATATATGTGTCTGTGTACATGTGTGTGCGTGCATTTGTGCCTGTGTGCATTGTGCATGTGTGTCTGCGCATGTCTGTCTGAGTCTTTCTTGGATGGTCCCTTGCTGCTTTCCCGGGGAGCTAGTTCTCTCTGGCCTTGGCTGGGTAGGACGCGGGCTCTGCTCGCCTCTCCAGAACAGAGCAGGAGGTGCTGCAGGGAGCTGGGTGCAGCGTGGTCAGGCCAAAGCAGGTACCGGAGTGAGTTCTGTGTTCAGTATCCCTCCCCCACTGTGGGCTACCGTGGTGAGAGTTGACGTTTTTGCAGGGTGGAAGTGAGACTGTCTTGTGGAGTTTCCTGCTCTCCTCGGGCAAAGAGAGGGTTTAGTGACCTGTCATTTGATGGTATGCCTTCAAAGCTCTTCTTCATCTGGTTGAATTCAGCTCATGTTGAGTGTCAGTTGTGACCCATGTCAAAGGTGTACGCAGCTGGATGTAAGTTAAAGTGGAGAAGACAGACTTTATTCAGTTGCTGCTGACAGCAGGGGACAGAGCTGAGCTCCTTTCAGGTTTGTGCAGATGTGACCAGGCATTTTAAAAGGAGTGTGGGGAGCAGGTGCCCAAGTGGAGTCAGGGAAGTGAAAAATTACAGAAAGCAGCAAGAGGGCTGGGTAGCTTGAATGTGATGAGCCGACTCTGCTACGAGCTGGCAGGTCAGGGCTGGCAGGGACGGGCTCCTGCTCCCCCTCCCCAGCCCCAGACTGGGAGACTGGCCTGTCTTCCTGATGATGACTTTCGAAAGGGGTGGCTCTCGGTCCTTGAGAAGGACATCCCGGAGCTGTAGGAGGTGCGGGCATGTGTGTCTCCAAGGGACCGAGGAAGGATTCACAATTGTCACCTCGGATTTTCCCAAGTAATTGCGCTAGGAAGGGGAGGCAGGGCAGGCGCCTGTTGTCAGGTGTGGTAGAACCAAGGGCAAATCCTCCTGACAGCCCTGAGCTTTTTCCGACAGGAACTCGGGATGCTTTAGCTCAGGCTTCAGGAAGTCCTGCTGTGGCGGGTGGTGTCTCAGTGCGGGGGTCGGATGGAGCCCCCGTGTGCTGAGAGCTCTTCTGTGGTTCTCAGCAGCCGACAGTGCGAGACACACGTGATTGTGAAGCTAAGCGTCTCAGGGCAGCCCCTATGACAGCACACGGCACATAGGACGTTCCAAATCAGCATTGGCTGAATGAGCGATGCCAAAGAGCAGCCAGCACCTCTGTTTGCAGGAAGATAGAGTTGACGCATTTTCTTTGATCCTTCTGTTAAGTATAACGAAGAGCCCCGGACATTATCTATGGAATGAGCACAGCGAGCCTCTGTGGGGTGGAAGCCAGGCCTTGGGCCTCAGAACAGCGTGGCGGGGAGCTGCCCAGGTTTCCTCGTCTGCCTCTTCTATCCCAGACTTGGAGCTAAGGAAGCACATCCCCAAAATGCTGACACTCCCCAGCAAAGGACTAGGGAAGCAGTAGCTGGGAAGACAGAAAGTGTAGTCACGGCCTGGCAATAATGGAAAGAAAAAGTTAATGGATTAGGTCAGCAGCAGAATGGAGGTGACAGAGGAGTGCGTTCGTGAACTCAGAGATGGACCGATAGGAACTGCCCATTCTCAACAACAGAGAGAATATGATAGAATAAAATAAGCAAAGTCCCCAGCGCCTGTGGGACCTGGGAATACGATGGAGTAAAAGGAATAAAGTCCCCGGCGCTGGTGGGGCCACAGCACGAGATCCAGCATTCCAGTCGTGGGGATCTGGGAGGGTCTGGAGGAGCTGAGACGGAGCCGCCGAGGCAGCAGGCAGCGTCTTTGTGACTAATCCGATCTCTTCGTTGTTCTGTGGGTCTACTCCGATTGTCTGTGTTTTTCTTGAGTCAGTTTTGGTAGCTTTTGTCTTCTTAGGAGTTTGTTCATTTCACCTCCGTTACTAATTTTTGGCATGCAGCTGTTCATAGCATTCCTTTACAGTCTTTATTTCTGTAAGGTCAGCTGTGGTGTCTCTCTCACTCCCGATTGCAGTGATCTGCACCCTCATTCTTTTTACCTTGGTTGGCCCAGCTAAAAGTTTGTGTCAATTCTGTTGCTCTTCTCACAGAACCAACTTTAGGCTTGACCGATTTCTTTTATTGTTTCTGTGTTCTTTATTTCACTTATTTTTGCTCTAACCTTTATTATTTCGTTCCTTCTGCTTGGGTCAACTGAAGTTGGACTCCATCAAAATTAAAAAATTTGCCCCAGAGAAAGACCCTGTGAAGAGATGAAAAGACAAGGTAGAGATTGAGAGGAAATATTTGCAAGCTTCATATCTGACAAAGACGATTTGTTATCTGTAATAGATAAAAAACCTTCTCAAAACTCAATAGTAGAAAAACAAAACAGACACACCTAATTAGCAAATGAGCAAAAGATATAGACAGACATTTTTACCAAAGAACATATACAGACGGCAGTTAAACCCGTGAAAAGGTGTTCAACATCATTAATCATTAGGGAAATACAAGTTAAAACCACAATGAGGCATCACTGCACACCTGTCAGAGTTTAAAATCGGACACCATCAAATGCCAGCCAGTATGTAGAGAAACTCCATCTCTGGTGCCTTGCTGACGGGGGAGTGCCAGGGTGCAGCCACTCTGAAGCCAGCTCCAGGGTTTCTTAAAAACTGCACTGCAGCTCCCATATGACCAGCAGTCGCATTCCTGGGTGTTGATTGCAGTGAAATAAAACCGAGGTTCGGAAAAAAACCGACAGAGGACTCTTCCTAGCAGCTTTTGCGTAATGGCCAAGAACTGGAAAGAATTCTGATGTCCTTCGGTGGTGAATGGTTAAACAACACTAATGCCTCCGTCACACAGAATATTACTCAGGCTAAGAAGGAATTAACCGTGGATAAACATAACTTGAATAGATCTCCAGGAGTTTAGTGGAGCGAAGAGCCCAGTCCCTAAAGGTTGTGTGCTGCGTGATCCCATTTGTATGACGTCATTAAAAGGTTGAAGTTATGGAAAGCCTGTGGATGGCCGCCGTGAGTTAACGGAGACGCACAGGAGGAATCATGGCTGTGAATGGACAACCTGAGGGATTTTTGTGGTGATAAAAATGTTCTGTATCTTACTATATCATTGTCAGCATACGGGTTGTGATACTGTGCTGTAGTTTTAAAAGATGTTACTGTTGGGAAGAACTGGATGAATGCTACTTGTGATCTCTGTGTTATTTTTTATAGCTCCATGTGAATCTGTAATTGGATCAAAATAAAAAGCTTAGATCAGGCGCAGTAGCTGACACCTGTAATCCCAGCACTTTGAGAGGTCGAGGCGGGCAGATCACTTGAGGTCAGGAGTTCGAGACCATCCTGGCCAGCATGGTGAAACCCTGTCTCTACTAAAAATACAAAAAATTAGTGAGACGTGGTGGTGCCCGCTTGTAATCCCGGCTACTTGGGAGGCTGAGGCAGGAGAATTGCTTGAACCCAGGAAGTGGAGGTTGCAGTGAGCCGAGGTTGTGCCGCTGTACTCCAGCCTGGGTGACAGAATAAGTGAGACTGTGTCTCAAAAAAAAAAAAGTCATCAGCTTCATTATCTCCTAACAGGAGGGTCAGTTTGTCCTCTGAAACTTTGAAGGCAGGGATCGACTTCTCCTCTGTAACTGTAAAAGTCCTGGACGGCACCTTCCAGCAGAAGGCTGTTTTATGTGCACCGCACATCTGGTGTTGTGTGGCCGCCTTCACTGGTGCTCTTAGCTAGAGCTTCTGGAGAACTTGCTGCAGCTTCTCCGTCAGCACTTGCGGCTTCACCTTGCACTTTCTTTTTTTTTTTTTTTTTTTTTTTGAGACGGAGTCTTGCTCTGTAGCCCGGGCTGGAGTGCAGTGGCCGGATCTCAGCTCACTGCAAGCTCCGCCTCCCGGATTTAGGCCATTATCCTGCCTCAGCCTCCCGAGTAGCTGGGACTACAGGCGCCTGCCACCTCGCCCGGCTAGTTTTTTTTTGTATTTTTAGTAGAGACGGGGTTTCACGGTGTTAGCCAGGATGGTCTCGATCTCCTGACCTCGTGATCCACCCGTCTCGGCCTCCCAAAGTGCTGGGATTACAGGCTTGAGCCACCGCGCCCGGCCTCACCTTGCACTTTCATGTGATGGGGACGGCCTCTTAATGTAAACCTCACGAACCCACCTCTGCTAGCTTCAGGCTTGGATTCTGCGGCTTCCCCACCTGTCTCAGCCTCATAGAACTTGCTCTGGCGTAAGGGAATGTTGGGGCTGGTTTGATCTATCCAGACCACTCAGACTTTCTCCATATCAGCAATAAGACAGTTTTACTTTCTTATCGTGGGTGTGTTCAGTGGAGCAGCGCTTTCAATTTCCTCTGAGAACTTTGCCTTTGCATTCACAACTTGGCTAGCTGTTTGGCACGAGAGGCCTGGCTTTCGGTTTATCTTTGCTTTTGGCACACCTTCCTCACGAAGCTTAATCCTTTCTAGCTTTTGGTTTAAAGGAGAGATGTGTGACTCTTCCTTTCTCTTGAATGCTTAGAGGCTCTTGTAGAATTATTAACTGGCCTGATTTTAATATTGTTGTATCTCAGGGGATAGAGAGGCCCAAGGAGAGGGAGGGAGAGAGATGGCCCGTCAGTGAAGCAGCCAGACACACGCAACGTTGGTCAGTTAAGCTTGCCGTCTTAGGAGCATAGTTTGTGGCACCCTAGAAACAATGACAATAGGAACATTTGAGATCACCGATCACAGATCACCACAACAGATACAACAGTGAAAAAATGTCATAAATACTGTGAGGACGTGGCTCCCCAGAATCAATGACAATAGTAAGATCGGAGGTCACCCACTGCAGACCACAACAGATATAGTAGTGATAAAATGTCAGAAATACTGTGAGGACATGGCGCCCCAGAATCAATGACAGTAACATCGGAGATCACCCATTGCAGACCACAACAGATATAACAGTGATAAAATGTCTGAACCCGGCCGGGCGCGGTGGCTCAAGCCTGTAATCCCAGCACTTTGGGAGGCCGAGGCGGGTGGATCACGAGGTCAGGAGATCGAGACAATCCTGGCTAACATGGTGAAACCCCATCTCTACTAAAAATACAAAAAACTAGCCGGGCGTGGTGGCGGGCGCCTGTAGTCCCAGCTACTTGGGAGGCTGAGGCGGGAGAATGGCGTGAACCTGGGAGGCGGAGCTTGCAGTGAGCCGAGATCACGCCACTGCACTCCAGCCTGGGAGACACGGCGAGACTCCGTCTCAAAAAAAAAAAAATGTCTGAAACGCCGTGAGGATGACCAAATGTGACAGAGCTGTGAAGGGAGTACATGCTGTTGGGAACATGGCGCCGACGGTCTCGCCCAAGGCAGGACGGCCACAAACCTTCCATTTGTAAGCAGCACAGTATCTGTGTAGTCCAGGAGAGCAAGGCGCGCCTGGGTCCATGCTGGCTCCTCATGGTGGCCAGCACACCGTACTAGTGTAAGATGTTAACAGTGGGGCACCTGGGTGTGGAGTATGTGGAAAGGCTCTACCATTTTCTCCGTTCTTCTAAATGTAAACTCGTTCTAAAAAAAAAAGAGAGAGAGTCTATTAAGAAAACAAAGAAGGAGCCGCAATTTCCGCCTGGCAGAAGGCACTGGAGCTGGTGAGATCTAATGTGTACCCGGGCCTGATCCACGTTTGGTGCATGGCTGGACACCTTGGTGGGTGCGGGGAAGCTCGTGCTGCGGAAGGAGCTGTGGGAGGAGCGTGCGGCAGGTGGAGCACGGCTCCTGCGCGTGGGTGGGTGCGCGGAAGCTCGTGCTGTGGGCGGAGCTGTGGGGGAAGCGTGCGGCAGGTAGACCACAGGTCCTGCGCGTGGGTGGGTGCGGGGAAGCTCGTGCTGTGGGCGGAGCTGTGGGGGAAGCGTGCGGCAGGTAGAGCACAGCTCCTGCGCGTGGGTGGGTGCGGGGAAGCTTGTACTGCGGGAGGAGCTGTGGGAGGAGCGTGCGGCAGGTGGAGCACGGCTCCTGCGCGTGGGTGGGTGCGCGGAAGCTCGTGCTGTGGGGGGGAGCTGTAGTGGGAGCGTGCGGCAGGTGGAGCACGGCTCCTGCGCGTGCGTGGGTGCGCGGAAGCTTGTGCCGTGGGCGGAGCTGTGGGGTTAGGCAGGTAGAGCACGTCTTGTGCACGTGGGTGGGTGCGCGGAAGCTCATGCTGTGGGGGAGCTGTGGGAGAAGCGTATGGCAGCTGAAACGCTGCTTGTGAGCGTGGTTGGGTGTGCGGAAGCTCGTGCTGCCGGAGGAGCCGTGGGAGGAGCTTTCGGGAGGCGGAGCGTGGCTCGTGCGTGTGGGTGGGTGTGCGTGGCTTTGGTGGGATCCTGCTGAGCACCTCCCACCTGGTTGGTCTCCATGTGTAGACAGCCTAGTTCTTAGGATGCTAGGTCTCCAGTGTCATTTGCGACACCTCCTCGGGCTCCCTGTTCTGCCGGGGCTGTTGAGTCCTCACAGCACCTCCCATCAGGAGCTCTGGCCTTAGGGAGGTGGGACGGCACGTTGCTGGGTTGTCTTTAGGGGTGAGCTCTTCCTCCTGTCTTCTGTTTAAAAGAGGACCCGCAGCGGATTCAGGCCTTAGATTTACCAGTGCGTGGAGCTGTGGGCAATGCTCTCCAGTGACAGCCTGGGCTTCCGTGGAATTTAATTTTGATATATTGGCCTTTGTGTGTAAGAAGAGCCCAAACTCCCAACTGGATGGATTGCTCTCCTCACACTAGGCACGTCATCCCGAGAGGACTCTGAGCCAACCGTAAGGGATTCGGGCTGGAGCTCTGGTTCCCTGCTGGGAGGTGGTGCAGGAACGCGTCCTCCTCCCCTGTCCCGACTTGTCGGCACTCCCACGCTCACGCCTGGGAGCCAGGACTCCGGCTCGCATTTCTCAGCATGTCCTTGGGCTGTGTGTGGTCTGCGTGTCCCTGGGGTTGTCTGTGGGGTCATGTGGCCCCTCTGGGCTGCCTGGTTTCTTGTTTTCTCCCACATCGTGTCTGGCATTTCTTTACTCAGAAATCAGGCATCTGTTGTTGGCTTGCCTGTGGAGTTTGTGTCCCTCCCTGAGCTCTGGGCTCCGTGGGGCCAGCCCCAGTGTGGACTTGTCATCCCCTGTGCTGCTGGGCCTCGGGTTGGGTCTGCGGAGTAGATGGGTGTGCGTTCTGTGACCACTGGACTCTTAAAACACGCAGCCCTGTTTGACTATAGCACTGGACGTGTGCAAAGTTTGGGAACTGATCAAAAAGTATAAAGAGGCCATTGAAAAAGACCTTGACCCTTGCATCCAGAGGTAGCACCAAGAACATGGTGTGCATTTCATCTCCACGTCTCCCTTCTCTCCTTTCCTTCCGTGTTCATTCACTCAGCCAGTCTATCAGCCAACCAGTAAGCACTCACGGACACCCCCATGTTCAGATGCGGTGGGGGCAGCCGAGTGTGGGGACTGCTGTGGCAGAGCTGGCAGCCCTGTGTGCTTCCTGCACTTGTCACATTTTATTGCAGCCAGTGCCTGTGCCATTAAACATTCCTTGAAAATAAAATCTTTTTTGGCTGTACAATGTTTCTTTGTATGGACATACCAAAAGTAAAGTCTTGGCCGGGCACGGTGGCTCACACCTGTAATCCTAGCACTTCGGGAGGCCGAGGAGGGCAGATTGCCTGAGCTCAGGGGTTCGGATCAGCCTGGGCAACACGGTGAAGCCCCGTCTCTACTAAAATACAAAAGATTAGCCAGGCATGGCGGCATGTGCCTGTAATCCCACCTGCTCAGGAGGCTGAGGCAGGAGGATCGCTTGAACCCGGGAGGCAGAGGTTGCTGTGAGCTGAGATCGCGCCATTGCACTCCAGCCTGGGTGACAGAGTGAGACTCTGTCTCCAAAAAAAAAAAGTAAACTCTTTATTGGAAATTTAGCTTTGATTTTAATTTTTTCATTATTATTGCTAATATGTGCAACATCCTTGGACTCAGCTCTTTCCACATATCTAATTCATTTACTGTTTGTTTAGACACAGGGTCTTGCCCTGTCGCCCAGGCTAGAGTGTGGTGGCGCCATCTTGGCTCACTGCAGTCTTGAACTCCTGGGCTCAATATATCCTCCTGCCTGAGCCTCCCCAGTAGCTGGGACTATAGGTGCACACCACCACACCTGGCTAATTAAAAAAAAATTTTTTTTTTAGAGACGGGGTCTCACTATGTTGCCCAGGCCGCTCTCTACTTCCTGGTCTCAGGTGGTTCTCCCGCCTCAGCCTCCCACAGGGCTGAGATTGCAGGTGTGAGCCACCACAGTCTGATTACTTTTTAGGCAAGTGTTACTGAGTGGAAGGGTGTGAACATGTTCAGGACCCTTGGCCGGTGTTGCCGACTCATTTTCCAGAAGCGCCCATGGCTGCTGTCCCAGCAGGCGTGGCGTGCAGCCCTCACGGCCTCACTCATGCTGGGTGTTAGCATTGTACTTCTTGCCACTCCAGGTGAGGAACAGGTCTTAATGAATTTCGTGTTTGTCAGTTACCTTTCTTCTGTCGATTGTTGATTTTTCCTGGTTTTCTATTACTGTGTTAATGATTTTCCTATTGATTTGTAAAAGGTTTTCATGTATTTGTGGCACGTTTTCCCCAGTTTGTCTTCTACCTTTTGTGTTTTTAAGTGGCGTTTTGGGACCCGCGGAGGTGTCGGTGTGGCGAAGCATGCTGGTCTTTCTTTGTCATTCCTTCCACTGCTTCGGTGCCCACAGCCTTTCAGGGCCTTGCTCCGTGGAGTATCCATCTGGTTTCCTTTAGTTCTAGTGCAGTGAAGCAGGCGAGGGCAGGGGTGACCGGGTCTTCTGGGCTGGTTCAAATTGGGTCCACACCTACGCGCTCTATACCGCGGGGCGCGATACTTACACCTCTGTCACCCAGGCTGCCTCTGTGAGAATGGTGTGATTGAAGGGCCCACCTCCTGGCCAGCACAGGGCCTGGCACGTGGTGCCTGGCTGGCGAGTGTATGAGTGAGGTGCTGAGCTGGGAGCATGAGCTCTCGGAGTTCTGTGTCTGTATCGCGTCCAGTCAGCGGCTGTGTCAGCCAGGCGTCCTCAGCCCACGCTGCTGTACCCCGAGAAGGCAGCAGACGTGTGATACAGTGGGCGGGGGGCGTCTTCTCAGCCGGTGCCTGCTCCGTGTCTTTCTGCGGAGGCGCCTTGCCCCCCTGCCCCATGCATACTCTCCCTCTGTGCGGAGTCTTCCTTCCTGGTGTGGCGCTCCCTGAGTGCCCTGCCCAGCCTCGCCTGTTTTTACAATGCTCACATCTGCCTGCCTTGCCAGGCTGAGTTCCGGGAGAGCAGGGCGGGGCCACCCCCCTCACCACTTGCTAGGAGCTGTCCTGACCCTGGGTGGGAGCCCACAGCCCTGGGCGCGAACTCAAAATGCCAGGAAGCAGCACAGGGTCCCTCGAGCCTGGTGGGAGGTACTTCCCGTGGGCGAATCATCTTGTTTGAATCCTCCTCATGCTGATTTCTGGCCCCATTCAGCCCAGCACAGCTCTGAAGGAGACGAAGGCAAGACCAGCTCTCCCCAGATGAGATGAGCTTTCAGTTGAGGAAGGACCCTGACGTCAGAGTTGTTTGGGTAATGGCATTCCCCTGACCATGGATGTGCCCTGAATCTTTTCAGGACTAGCGGGATCACTGCTGCCCGGGGTCTTTAGGTAGCTATTAGAGCCCAGGGCTGGGGAAGTGATTTCCCACCTGCCCATTAGCATGATGGCCAAGAGCCCAGGGTCGGCTTCACATAGGCTAGAGACCTGGGGCGCGCGCCTTCACATGGAGCCTCGTCCTCATCTGAAAGGGAGCGCGGACTCCAGCCCGTCTCAGGAGGTTCCGAGGAGAGACCTGGGGCGCGCACCTTCACCCGGAGCCTCGTCCTCGTCTGAAAGGGAGCGCGGACTCCAGCCCGTCTCAGGAGGTTCCGAGGAGAGACCTGGGGCGCGCACCTTCACCCGGAGCCTCGTCCTCGTCTGAAAGGGAGCGCGGACTCCAGCCCGTCTCAGGAGGTTCCGAGGAGAGACCTGGGGCGCGCGCCTTCACCCAGAGCCTCGTCCTCATCTGAAAGGGAGCAAGGAGCGCGGACTCCAGCCTGTCTCAGGAGGTTCCGAGGACTGATCCGCTGATGGTTTCACTCATTGAGTTTTTAATTGAACACATAGTTCCTGAGCCCCTGTTCTGTTCCAGGCACTGGGCAGGGACTGGGGCTGGGCGTCTCGCGTGAATGAGGCGTCAGGGAGCTGATGCGTGGAAACCCCTTGGCAGAGGCCTGGAGTGTGCCTGACACCCTGGGCACTGGCTGCCTGCTGCCCGTCAGTGGAGAAAGGCGCCTAGACTTTGCAGCATTGTAAGATTTTTGAACTGTAAAAGACCACGCCCTTGGCCGGGTGCGGTAGCTCAAGCCTGTAATCCCAGCACTTTGGGAGGCCAAGACGGGCGGATCACGAGGTCAGGAAATCGAGACCATCCTGGCTAACACAGTGAAACCCCGTCTCTACTAAAAAAATACAAAAAACTAGCCGGGCGAGGTGGCGGGCGCCTGTAGTCCCAGCTACTCTGGAGGCTGAGGCAGGAGAATGGCGTAAACCTGGGAGGCGGAGGTTGCAGTGAGCTGAGATCCGGCCACTGCACTCCAGCCTGGGCGACAGAGCGAGACTCCGTCTCAAAAAAAAAAAAAAAAAAAAAAGACCACGCCCATCTAATTCCCTGTTTTGCTGATCGGAAACGCTGGAGACCTAGAGAGGAAAAGGACCCGTCTGCTCAGGCTAGGTGGTGGCCCCAGGGCTGTGACTCCACTGTGCTGTCTGTCTCCCGCGTTGCCCTGCTCTCCTTTCTGTGTCCTGTCAAATAAACTGCACTGAAACTGGAACCACGCAGCACAGGGCCTGTCTCAGGCCCCACATCCCCGTGGGTCAGGCATGCTTGCTGGACCTCGCGAGGGTCACGTCCTCCTCCCTGGTGAGGGGCCGTCTGCAGCCACTGTGGCTTGGGTATGGCTTCCTGTCAGGATGGTCCCAGTGCCCTCCCAGCTGTGAGTGGCACCCACATCATCAGAGCGTAGGTGTGAGGAGCTGCTGTAACGAGGCTGGTGCTGGTTCAGGTGGATGCTGGGGGATGCATTTATACAACGAACACAAATGAAGTGGAATTTGTCATAGAGCAGTGTGAAATGTAAGTAAAATTGCCTCGGGAAATCGTAATTGATTCCACTCCTTCCTACAATAGGTGGTGTAGAGCTTTTTATCAGAGGTTGAAATTGCAAGAACCAGGCTTGCTGGTGGGGAGCCCAGAGGAGCGGCTTTTCCCCTCCCCTCTCCAGCTACGTGTGGGTGGTGGAGGCCGGTGGGGAGGGTGTGACGGCGGGAAGCCAGAGGAGGAGCTGGCTGAAGTCACGCCGAGACAGCTGTGGGGCAGGGCAGGGAGAGTGCTCTGTGCACCTGGTGCAGCTACAGGCAGAGTGGTGAGCGGTGGGAGAGGACCCCGTGCCTCCTCTCTGAGCGGCCTGGTGTTCAGCCTCCTGCTGCCTTCGGGAGAGCTTGCATAGGTGCGGTTCATGGAGAATGCACAGCTGGTTGCTGGAGGGAAGATGCTGCTGAAGGCTGGGGACCGTTTTTTCTCCTGGGGGCTCCTCCGAATCCGGTCACTCAGCAGAAATAGAGCTTTGTCAACAGTAAACCAGGTTTATTGGTCAGATAAGATAACCTTGTAATGAGGCTTGTGGAACTTAAAGGAGGCAAAAATGAAGAAGAACAGAGAGGGTGGAATGAGAACGAGGGAGAGACGTGGTATCATCAAGCGCCGAGCAGGGTGGCTGAGAGCACCATGCGCAGGTTGGGGGCTGAGGAGGACAGAAACGCATCTGACAGTAGAGTGCCTCCCAGGGGCCCCAGAAACCCTCGCTGACCTGTGGTATTGCCCTTCAGAACCTGGTCTTTGGTGCCCATTACAGAGAACCCTTTCATCGGGAAAGGAGACAGTTTCTCCTCATTCTCAGTGTCCTCTGCTGGGGCGGCGTCTGGTTTGTTTTGGAGGCGTTTTCATCAAGCGCAGATGGGCAGGTTCCGCTCCTTCGGGGTCCGGCCACCTGTCGCTGGTGCCCTGGCTCACCCAGGGGCCTCTGCACATCAAGGCTGTTCTGGGGCCTGCGTGTAACAGGCTCTAATTAGCATAAGCAAGTGAATTAGCCTTATCTGCTCATGAAAGAAGTGAAGCAAGAAATGCGTTTGGTGACACTTTGTCAGGGCTTTGTTCGAGTTGCTATACGGAAATTATTAATAGTAGAATTGCATTCTGTTACAATCACCCTCTAATTCAGTCACCATCCATTGAACTGGCCGTTTTACCCCATTAACGAGGTAATGAGTTTGGATGACTCTGAAAACTTTGTGACCTCCACCCCGGGCTTCACTACGGGCTGGGGGAGCCTCCTCAGGCTGCCTGTGGACCTTCCGCGGAGCGTGGGGTGGGGCGTAGCGGTCACACACCTGTACACAGCGCTGGGTTCCGCCTTTCTGGGGCCCTCTCTGCCAGCCAGGGGTGCCCTGCAGAAATGAGGCTGGAATTACACAGGGAGCAGCTTGGGCCAAAGGCTCGATTTCCATCTGCTCCATGAGTGTGGCGAGCCCAGTGTCCACAGGACTGTGCAGGAGGGGACAGCCGGCATCTGCCCTTTCTGGAGACCTTTCTCCCGGCACTCATATCTGGGCGCTGGGGATGATCTTGTTTCTGTTCCTTGGATTTTTACATCTGTCCGGCTCCATCTTTCCTTTCTTCCCCTCTCTCATTTCACTGTAATCACAACTCGCACATTAACCTCAAATTACCCTCTATCAATCACTCTCTTGCCTAGAAACTTCCTGGGCTCCTTCTCTTCTGCTGCTGTGGGTGTGTCATGCAGGGTGCACTGGGCCTGCCACCAGCTTCCACCACGGGGAAGTCGGGCCTCTGGGGGCCGAACTGGGCTCAGGGTCCTATCTGAGTGTGTTTGCCCTGAGCTGTTTGTAAATGGGACTTACAACCACAGCCACGGTCTTCAAATTACGGAGTTTCATTTAAAAAAAAAATTACTCCTGTTTAATCTTTTTATTAGAGCATAACAAACATACAGAAAGTGCTCTGTCCTGAGAGTACAACATAGGGGGCGATGATGAGACCAGCCCATCCATGTCTCAGCTCCACGGTCAGGAACACGGTGTCACCAGGGCCCCTGGTTCACCCGCCTGCTCCTCCACCTCCCCCAAAGCCCCGCCTTGCGGATTCCAACACGCCAATTAGTTTTGCCCATTTAAAAATGTTGTAAAATGGAGCCGTGCAGTATGTAATCTTTTGTGTTTGGTTTCTGTTGCTGTGTGCAGTTATTTCATTTCCATCTTAGCAAGAGATCACATAATTTTTTTTTTATTCTTCGGTGAACGGGCATTTGAATTTCTTTATTTCTTGGCTATTGTGACTAACGCTACAAAATGGGAGAATATATCATCTTTTGTTAGGTATTTGTATTGCAAATGTCTCCTCCCATTCCGTAGCAGCTTTTCACTCTTTCTAACTCAACAGAAATTCTTAATTTTAATGAGATCTAATTGATCAATCTTCACCTCCCTTTGTGGTTGTGATTTGCGTGTGTCCTGTTTAAGAAAGCTCTGCCACCCTCTAGGCTGTTCCAGGGTTTCACTCTTGTCTTCTTGGTGGCTTTGCTTCTTCACACTGATGGTGGCACTGCACAGCCTTGTTGCCTGCGCAGCCTTGTTGCACTGCGTGAAGCTTCTTTTTTTTTTTTTTTTTTTTTTTCATTTTTCTTGCCAACGTGGGTATCCAGTGGACTCAGCACCACTTACTGCAGAGCTGCTCCTCCCCCCTGTGCCACGGTGCTGGTTACACCTTCACGTGAGCTGGCTCTGTCTGTATTGGCTGTTTCTGGAATCTGTATTTGTATCATTGGTGTGTTCATCTCCTTTTGGCAAAACCACAAGTCTCCATTCCTGAGACTGTTAGAGTCTCGTCACCTGATGGGTTGGTGGCCCTCTTTGCTTGTCTGCGTCCCGGCTGCCCTGGCTCTGTGTGGCACTCCGCCTTGTCGCGTAGATTTTGTAGCTCAGCCTGTCGGTCTCACCAGCAGACTTGCTAGAGTTTTTATTGAGAATGCGTTGATTAAATGACATCTGCCCAATATTGAATCTTCTACTCCATGGACGTACTATATGCTAACATGTGTTTAGATCATACTTATTTTCTCTCAAAATTGTTTCATGATGTTTTCTGGGTGGGTATATCATAGGTTTTGTCTTTTATGAGTAATAATGTTTGTGTTTATATGTAGAAATCTAGTTGAACTTTGATTCTTGACTTTGGTCCTGCAGCATTGCTAAATCTACTTATTATTATTATTATTATTTTTTTGAGACGGAGTGTCACTCTGTGGCCCAGGCTGGAGTGCAGTGGCCGGATCTCAGCTCGCTGCAACCTCCGCCTCCCGGGTTCACGCCATTCTCCTGCCTCAGCCTCCCGAGTAGCTGGGACTACAGGCACCTGCCACCTCGCCTGGCTAGTTTTTTTGTATTTTTTTTTAGTAGAGACGGGGTTTCACTGTGTTAGCCAGGATGGTCTCGATCTCCTGACCTCGTGATCCGCCCGTCTCGGCCTCCCAAAGTGCTGGGATTACAGGCTTGAGCCACCGCGCCCGGCCCCTAAATCTACTTATTTTAATACTTTGTTTGTAGATTATATTGACTTTTCTGTGTTCATAATCGAGTGATTTCATAATAGCTTTCATTGTTTTCTCGATCTTCATACCTTTCATGCCTCTTCTTGTCTGATCTGCGGCTTAGCGTCGCCAGTGCTGTTTTGAACAGATGTGCTGATAGCTGGTGTTTGTTCTGCATCCTCAGAAGAAAAGCTTTCAGCATTTCACTGTTAAAGATTATGCTGATGACTTTAGTAAGGAAATCCTTTTCAGATTAAAGTTCTCTCTATTCCTCATTTGCTAAGAGAGTTTTGCTTTTGTTTTGTTTCATAATTTTTATCGTGAATAGATGTCGAATTTTAATCAGATGCCTTTTCTGCAAATATTGAGATGATCATTTGATTTTCTTCTCTATTTCGTTAATGCGCATTAAATTAATTGATTTTCAAATGTTAAACCGAACTTACATTCCAGGAATAAATGAGCATGGCCTATGGGTTACGCTTTGTGTGTAATGTTTTATTTGGTTTGCCAATGCGTTAATTAGGGATTTTGCATCTGCATTTATTGGAGAGAAAGGTCATTAATTTTCATTTCTGAGAATGTCCTTTTCAGGTTTTGATGTCATGGCTTTTCTGGCCTCAGAAAATGTTAGCAAGTTTTGTTCGGTTGTTTCTGTAATCGTTTTATAAGGTTGGTGATATTTCTTCTTAACAGCTTTGGTAGAGTGTGCCAGTGAAAACATACGGGCCTGGGGGTTTCTTGTTTAGAAGATTTTAAATTTGGGCTTGATTTCTTTTAATAGCTTTGAAACATCAGATTTTCTTTTTCTTCTTTATTTGGTTATGGTAAAAGTTAGTTTTTAACTTTTAAAACTTCGTTTTATCAAGACTTTAAACTTCGTTTGTATAAAGTTGTTTATTGTCATGTTTTTAATATTTTTGTGATCTCTAGTTATGTCTTTTTCAATATTGTTATTCGCTTATTTATTCTTTTTACTCTGTCTCATCAAGGGTTCATCAATTTTTTTAGTCATTTGGAGGAACCATCCTTTGGCTTTACTGATTCTTTCCCATATGTATTCTATTTCATTACTTTGTTTTGTTACTTCTTTCTTTGAGTCTAATTTGATATTCTAACTTTTTGAGTTGTATATGTAGATAATTGATAGTTATGCTTTCTTATCTTACAGTATATGCATTTAATGTTGTCAATTTAGTTGCGTACCATACGTTTTGATGTGTTGTATTTTCCTTATCATTAGGTTCAAACCATTTATCAATTTCCATTGTGATTTTTATTCTGACCAATAGGTTATTCAGAAATAAATTTCTCAAATTCCCAACATTTGGTGATTTTCAGGTATCTTATTGATTTCTAGCCTTATCTCCCTGTGCTCAGAGACTATCCTCTGCATGACCCCAGTCCCATAAAACTTACCAAGAAGTGCTCTATGGCCCCATCGGAAGTCAGTTTTGTAAACGGCCCATACACACTTGAAAATAGTATGCATTGTGCAGTTGTTGAGTGCAGTGTTTTGCAAATAGCTACATCTCATTTGTTAATCATATTCTTCATATTTCTTTTATGATGTTTTTTCTCAGCTCCTGCAAGGATTGTATTGAAATTTCCCATTATGATTGTGAGTTTTGTCTATTTCTGCTTTTAATTTTGTCAATTATTGCAGTATGTCTTTGGATGCTGTTTTATTAGGCACATATAAATTGTGAATTATCTTCCTGGTGAATCTTGCCTTTTGTTATTATGAGACATTCTTTATCTCTGTGGATTGTTTTGATTTTTAAATCTCCTTTGTGGGATATTAATATGGGTATGTCAGCTTCCCGTGTTTAATAGCATTGACACCTTTTGCTTTTTCACTTTCCATTTTGAGCATTTTTAAATTGTTTCATTATAAATGTAGTATACTGGAAATATATAGTATTTATATTCAGCTTAAAAATCATTTCTTAGTCGAAATATTTAATCTAGTTGTAACTGATATAGTTAATGATACATTTGCATTGAGATTAACTATCCTAACAATTTCCTTTAGTTTCTATTTCTTTTTTTAAAAAAATCTTACTTGTAGAATAAATATTTTCTTTGTTATCGTTATCTTGTTATTTATACTTTTTGTGTGTGTGTGTGTGAGACGGAGTCTCGCTGTGTTGCCCAGGCTGGAGTGCAGTGGCCGGATCTCAGCTCACTGCAAGCTCCGCCTCCTGGGTTCACACCATTCTCCTGCCTCAGCCTCCCAGGTAGCTGGGACTACAGGCGCCCGCCACCACGCCCAGATAATTTTTTGTGTGTATTTTTAGTAGAGACAGGGTTTCACCATGTTAGCCAGGATGGTCTTGATCTCCTGACCTTGTGATCCGCCCGTCTTGGCCTCCCAAAGTGCTGGGATTACAGGCCTGAGCCCCCGCGCCTGGCCATATGCTTTTAAGTAATTTTAGTAGTTATGTTGGTGATTATAAGATAGACTATAATTATTTACTTACCAAAATCTAATAAAAGTAATATTTCTTTTCCTTCTAGACAGTCCAAGCATCTTAAAATCCTTTTTTCTGTTTCCATTTGCTCCATTCATAGGCTATTGGTGTAGAGTACTTGATTCATACACTTATGTGTTTGAAAATATACCGTTTTTATATATTCATTTATATGGATATATTTCTAACCCTTTTTATTCCTCTGTATTGCCACCTGTATCTCTAAGCACCCATCTGTGATCATTTTTCTTCTGTCTGCAAAATACCCCTTGTTTCCTTTGATACAGATTTCATGCTGAGGAATTACCTGATTTTCTTGGGGGGAAGAACATGTTTAATTCACTTTCATTTTTGAAGAACAGTTTGGCTGGGTATAAAATCATAGGTTATCACTGCCTTTCCCACTCGCCATCCTACAACCCTTTGAACCTATCATTCCACTGTCTTTTGACTCCCACTGGTTCTGCTCAGAAACGAACTGTCAGTCTCACTGTTGCTTCTTTTAAGTTAATCTGTCTTCCTCTCCTCTCCTCTTCCATAGCTCTTTTGATTGTTGTCTTTTTGGCAGGAGAAGCGTTGAAATGTTCCTCTAGATCTATAATTTTTTAATTAATAAAGTTTGTTTTCGGGAGAGTTTAAGGTTTACAGAAAAACTGAGAGGACAGCATAGAGCTCTCATATGATTCCTTCGATGGCACAGTTTTGTCTGTTATTGAAGTCTTACATTACTGCGGTACATTTGTTACAGTTCATGAACCGGTACTGACATATTATTTTTAACTAAAGCCCATAGTTTACATTAAGGTTTACTCTTTGTATGGTATGTATCTTTCTATGGATTTTAATAAGTTCATAATGTTATGTTTCGCTTCTGTTCTCTGGAAGAGATTTTGGAAAATTGGTATCATTTCTCATTGAAGTAGTTGGTAGAATTCATCAGTGAAGCCATCTAGGTCTGGTGGTTTCCTTTTTGGGAGGTTATTGATGATCAATTTGGTTTCTTTCATAGATACAGCCTGTTTTTTTCTGATTGAACACAGGGCTAGGGTTGTCCCCAAAGTGACCATAGGGACAGCCACAAACCCACCTGAGATGGGGCTGGCTGGGATTCCAAAGAGAGAAGCACTAAACACTGAGCGATCATTCAAAGCGTTTATCGGGGAACTTGCTTACAGAGGGGCAGCAGCTTCCTGTGACCACAGCGAGACCTGAGTATGTCTCCAGGGAGGGGTTGCGCTGTGGGGTCTATGTGGGAGTTGAAGGCAATGATAGCAACATGCTGATCTTCCTGTGTTTCAGGCAATAATGGGACGCTCACGCCCACAGGGGACGTATGCAGCTGCCTGGCTCACGTGATGGTGAAGGCCCCTGTGTGTCTCAGTCAGGAATGAGAAAGCGAACTGGGGGTGGGTGGGCCCCTAGAAAGACCCATTCAGGTAATGTCTTCCTCCTCATGTGAGTTTTGGTGGTTTGTGTCTTTCAAGGAATTGGTTCATTTCATCTAAGTTATCAAATTTCTGGGCATAGACTTGTTCATAATGTTTCTTTATTACCCTTTAGATGTCTGTAGGATTAGTAGTGATGGCTTTTCTTTCACTTCTGATGTTAATAATTTGTGTCTTCCCTTTTTTTTTTTTTTAATGTTGATTAACTTGGCTACAGATTTATCAATTTTAAAGAACCAGCTTTTTTTTTTTGTTGGTTTTTCTCTATGGAGTTCCTGTTTTCAGCTTCATTGTTTTTTGTTGTAATTTTTATTATTTCTTTTCTTTTCTTTTCTTTTCTTTTCTTTTCTTTTTTTTGAGATGGAGTCTTGCTCTGTCGCCCAGGCTAGAGTTCAGTGGTGCGATCTCAGCCCACTGCAACCTCCAGCTTCCAGGTTCAAGTGATTCTCCTGCTTCAGCCTTCCGAGTAGCTGGGATAGCAGGTGCATGCCACCACACCCGGCTAAGTTTTGTATTTTTGGTAGAGACGGGGTTTAACCATGTTGGCCAAGCTGGTCTCAAACTCCTGACCTCGTGATCCGCCCACCTCGGCCTCCCAAAGTGCTAGAATTACAGGCGTGAACCACCGTGCCTGGCCAATTTTTATTATTTTTTTCTTCTTACCTTAGGCTTACATTGTTCTTCTTTTTAGTTTCCTAATGGGAAGCTTAGACGATGGATTTTAGATCTTTCTTTTTTTCTAACATTTACATTCAATGCTATAAATTTTCCTCTAAGCATGGCTTTTGTTTCATCCTACAATTTTGGTAGGTTGTATTTTCATTTTCTTGTTCAAACTATTCTTTTTTTTTTTTTTTGAGACGGAGTCTCACTCTGTCACCCAGGCCGGATCTCGGCTCACTGCAAGCTCCGCCTCCCGGGTTTACGCCATTCTCCTGCCTCAGCCTCCCGAGTAGCTGGGACTACAGGCACCTGCCACCTCGCCCGGCTAGTTTTTCTGTATTTTTTTTTTAGTAGAGACGGGGTTTCACTGTGTTAGCCAGGATGGTCTCGATCTCCTGACTGCGTGACCCGCCCGTCTCGGCCTCCCAAAGTGCTGGGATTACAGGCTTGAGCCACCATGCCCGGCCCAAACTATTCTTAAACTTCTGTTGAGACTTCTTTGATCCCTGCATTGTTTAGAAGTGGATTGTTTAGTCTCCAAATATTTTGGGATTTTTCCATTATCTTTCTGTTACTGATGTCCAGTTTAATTTTAGTGTGGTCTGAGAGCTTACTTTGTATGCTTTATATTCTTTTTAATTTCTTTAGGTGTGTTTTATGGCCCAAATGTGGCCTGTCTAGGTAAATTTTCCACGTGAGTTTGAGAGGAATGTATATTCTGCTGCTGCTGAAGTATTCTGTCATTGTCAATTAGACCCAGTTGATTGATGATGCTGTTGAGTTCTGCTGTGTCCTTACTGATTTTCTGCCTGCGGGATCTGTCTGTTTCTGATAAGAGGGTGTTGAAGCCTCCAACTGTAGTAGTGAATGAAGCCATTTCTCCCCGTAGTTCTTCCAGGTTTTTCCTTGCGTGTTTTGACACACTGTTGTTAAGTACATGTGTGTTAAGGGTGGGCATGTCTCCTTGGAGAAATGATCTTTTTATCCGTATGGAGTGCCATTTTTCATGCCCGATAGTTTCCTTGTTCTGCCTGAGATTGATCAAGCTGCTCCACCGTTCTTTTGTGTGGGCTTAGTGTGGTACAACTTTCTTCCTTTCCTTTCAAAGTGTGTTTATATTTTAAGTGGGTTCCTTATAGACAGCATATAATTGGGTCTTGTTTTTTTAATCTATCCTGACCATCTTTTAATTGGTGTGTTTAGATCATTCACATTCGAAATGAGCATTGATACAGTTTATTTAATACCTGCCATGTTTGTTACTCTTTTTTATTGGGGCACTTGTTCTTTCTTTTTTTAAAATCTTCTCTTCTTTATCTGCTTTGTTTGGTTTTAACTGAGCATGTTATATGATTTAATTTTTTAATTCTGTTAGCATAGAATTATTCTTTTTTTTTTTTTTTCCTGAGATGGCGTTTCACTCTTGTTGCCCAGGCTGAATTGCAGTGATGTGATCTTGCATCACACCCAGCTGATTTTTGTATTTTTAGTAGAGACAGGGTCTTGCCATGTTGGCCAGGCTGGTCTTGAACTCCTGACCTCAGGTGATCTACCTGCCTCAGCCTCCCGAAGTGCTGGGATTACAGGCATGAGCCAAGCACAGAATTACCCTAGGGTTTGCAGCATGCATTTAGCACGAATCTAAGCCCATGGTCAGATGGCCTTTGACCAGGTCACAGGCAGTGTGGGCGCCTCCCGCACAGCACGCCCGTTCCCCTCGCCTCCCGTGCCACCTGCTGCCTCATTTCACCTATCCCTGCGCCATCGTCAGCCAACACATTGCTGCTCTTATACTTTGAACAATTGTCCATTAGATCAACAAGACTAAGGAAAGTAAGCTAGGCTCAGTGGCCCACACCTGCAGTCCCAGCAACTTGGGAGGCTGAGGTGGGAGGATCACTTGAGCCCGAGAGGCAGAGGTTGCAGTGAGCTATGATCACACCACTGCACTCCAGCCTGGGCAACAGAGTGAGACTCTGTCTCAAAAAAAATGATAAATAAAGTAGATTTTATTTTTCCTTTATTTGTTACTTCTCTGCTCTGTCTTTCCACATAGGTCTGAGCTTCTGACCTCTCATTGGCTTCTCTGGAGGATCCACCTTATACTGCTTACAGGGGCCAGGGCTGCCAATGACGAATCTTCCCCCAGTTTTTGTTTGTCTAAGAGAGTGTTTTTTGTTTGTTTGTTTGTTTGAGACAGAGTCTCGCTCTGTTGCCCAGGCTGGAGTGCAGTGGTGCGATCTTGGCTCACTGCAGCCTCCGCTTCCTGGGTTCAAGCGATTCTCCTGCCTCAGCCTCCCGAGTAGCTGGGATTACAGGCACCCATTACCAAGCCCAGCTAATTATTGTACTTTCAGTAGAGACGAGGTTTCGCCATATTGTCCAGGATGGTCTCAGACTCGTCTGACGCCAGACCATCTGCCTGCCTCGGCCTCCCAAAGTGCTGAGATTACAAGCGTGAGCCACTGTGCCCCGCCGAGAGTTTTTCTTTTTCCTTTCCTCACGGAAGATCATCTTGCTGGATGCAGAATTCCAGGCTGGTGCTGTTTTGTTTCAATATTTGGATACCTCTGTCCCCTCTCTGCTGCTTGAGTGGCTTCGGTCGGGAGGTCTGATCCATTTCTTACTCTCTTGGTTGGTAATGCAGGGCTCCCTCTGCTCAGGGTGTCTCATTTTCTGCAGTTGGATATGATATGGCTAAGTGTGAAGTTTTTGGTATTTTTCCTGCTTGATGTTCTCTGAGTTTCCTGGATCTGGGATTTAGTTTCGACAAATCTCAGCCATTATCACGGCAGATACCTCCTGTGTTCTCTCCTCGCCTCCTTCTCCTTCTGGTTTTCCTGTGGTGAGTAGGTTCCACCTTCACGGTCATCCCACTGTTCTTAGATCGCCTCTTTTGTTTTCATTGCTTTCTCCTCAGTGCATGTTAGTATGGGAAGTTTCTGTGGACCTGTTTTTACATTTACTCATTTATGCTCTCATTTTTATTTTTATTCCTAGACTTTCTGCGTATGTTGTTTTATTTTTTTCATTTTTTATGTTGGTTACTTAGCTTGCTACTTTCAGTTTTAGTCTTTCTACTCTAAGCATTAAATTAATACGTTTTCTTCTAAATTCTTCATTCTTGAGATTGTGCCACTGCACTGTAGCCTAGATGACAGAGCAAGACCTTGTCTTAAAAAAAAAAAAGTATTCTTTTCACTTAGGCTGTCGTCTCAGATGAAGTTTCTCCTGTCTCGCACGTGTTTCTAACCAGAGCCTGAAGTCCGTCCGATGTTTTCTTTCCTTCGTCTCTGCCCGCAGCCACCGGGTCAGCCTCCCTCCCAGGAGGCCCCTAGACTCCGGGTACCTGGGCAGCCCGGGCAGGTGAGAGAGGACCCCAGGGAACTGGCTTTGCTTTCACTGGGGTGAGGTCCTCATGGTGTTCTGCTCTAGCTTGTTCCCATGATGTCAGGTCTGGGCGTTCCCCTGCAGCTCAGTGTCACAGCTGCCCTGTGCCCATGGCGTGCTGGCCTCTGAAGGCTGCTGGGAACTGCAGGGTTAGAGCTGCAGGAAGGTGAGGGTGGGGCCGCAAGGTGCTGGGTCCAGGTCCGGGTGCCCTCCTTGATGGGAGTGCCAGGGTCACGTTGGGGCTGTGGATAGCAATCTCGGGCCTCATGAGTTCCTCCTTCCAGCTGCCCAGAGCGGGGCTTAGTGCCCCCAATCATGGAGAGCTACTTCCAGTGGTCTCACCAGTGAGGCTGTCCATGGCGCTGCCTCCCCGGGCTGGGCGCTGACCCCATGACTGCAGGGTTGCAGCCTGGGCGGCTCCTCTGTTTGCAGCACCGGCTGGGGCTCTGCCCCTCCGTGGTCTCAGCGGTGGGGCAGACACAACAGCCCGCGGCCACTGAGTCCTCTTCCCTCAGCCCCGTGCCTGCCTGGCAGTTTTGAAGATCAAATGAGGTAACGTGTGCTTAAGTCATATGTAGCATTAGCATGCTGTGCTGATGTCACCAATTAAAATCTGCCTGAGTGAATCATAATTGAAAACAGTCAGTTGTCAGAAAAAAAACCTTGTTAGGGGCAGCAGGCCCAGGAAAGAGAAACGAGGGAAAGACAGGAGACAAAGCGTTCTGGGGTTGGTTGGGGGCGGCCAGGGCATCCGGCCTGGGAGCAGGTGTGGGCCGAGCACAGGGACGCCACCTCATGTGCACTCAGCACCGTGTCAAGGCATGGCCTTGTGTGGGGGAGGCGAGGCGAGGCGTGGCCTTGCGTGGGGGGTGGCTGGGGCTTGGCCAGCCAGCTCGACCCCCACCCCCAACCTCTGTGACCACAAGTGACCCTCCCTGCTGCCCTTCCTGTTGACGGGTGCTGTTTCCATGTACTTATTAATCCTGGTGCACCTTTAAGCACCCTTTGGGGTAGTCATGTCCCCATTTTATACAAGCAGGGTGGGTTCAGAGAGGTTAGGTCCCTTGCCTAAGGGCGCATAGCTGGTCTGTGTGAGATCGGAGCTCAGGACTCTCTGACCCACGTGGGTCCTTTGAGGTGCTTGTTACTGCCGCTTTCGCCTGTCATCATGTTCTCGAGGGACCCCACAGACGCCGGAGTCCTGCTCATTTGGGAAATGACTAGCCGGGATGAGGGGTGCAGAGAGAGGTCTCCTGCCTCTCCCAGCCTCCCTCCCACCAGGGCCTTCTCCTGGGCTGGGGCGATCTTGCTGCTGGGGTCACAGCAGACCTGTCCAGGCTGGTGACTGGGGGTCTGGGGAAAGAGTGGGCAGAAGACTCTGGGGAGGCGGGCGGCAGCGAGGAGAGGGT
Source organism: Macaca fascicularis (assembly GCF_037993035.2). Taxonomy (NCBI): domain Eukaryota; kingdom Metazoa; phylum Chordata; class Mammalia; order Primates; family Cercopithecidae; genus Macaca; species Macaca fascicularis. The sequence goes on along the minus strand of NC_088377.1, from coordinate 35,491,855 downwards.
GCTGGTGTCGGTGGGCAGAGCCGCGTCTGCAGCCCCGCATTCCCGCCTGAATCTATTCAGTTTCTTGTGGTGACTCCATGCGTCAGGAGAGGTAATTAGAACAGGACTTTTCAGCTATTTATGATCATACATTTCCTTTTCTAAAAAAAGGAGAAGTTGTGGAGTGACTAAGAGTTGGGTGGAGGTGGCTGAGCTGAGGTGGGATGGGCTTGGGAAGAGGCCCTGCAGAGAATGTCGCATGTGCAGAGCACTCTTGGAGCCCTTGCAGAACGGCCTCGGCCTTGGGCTAGAGGGGGTGGAGGGAGGGAGGCAGGCCCCACAGCACTGGCCGTGGAGGCCGGGTGGGAGTGGGCGGCAGAGGCTGGGTGAGGGAGGAAGAAGATGGCTGAGGGGCTGCTGCTTCATTGGAGGGGCCACGAGGTACTCATCTCACCTCTGGGCTTCTCTGGAAAGTGGGGGTTGGTTCAGGGGTTCTGAAGAGGGGTCTGTGCGTGTGAAGCCGCCTGTCTGCCTCTCACAGCCCCTTCAGGCTGCCGCTGACTCCCAGGAGGGAAGCCCTCTGTGCCCATGGTGTGGGCTTAGGCAGTGCTGGGCGCCTGCCTCACCAGGCGTGGCCATGGCCAGAGGCTGTCCCCTTTGTGCAGGAGATGCCTGCCCCGCCTGCCTGCTCTCCTGGTCATCTTTCACGAGCAGGTGCAGTCATAGTGGAAGAACCAGGTAGACGGCAGTGAGGACATCAGTGACGACTGTGGCTGCCGTGCATTCATCGCCCGTGTATGCAGGTTCTGTGTGCCTGGTTTTCTGTGCCGTGCTGCATTTGAACTTCACAGTGAGCCTGAGGTGCTCTCTGCCCTCTGCTTTATGGTTGAGTGTCCTGAGACTCAGAGAGGCTCATTATTTTTCCCAAGGTCACACACCTAGTTAGTGTCCTGGTAGGATGTGGGCTGTGTTGGGTGTGTGTGTTGGGTTTGACTTGGGAGCTGGCCTGGGGATGCACACCTCAAGTGACCGCTGCTTGGGGGCCACAGGGCTGGTCTCTGCCCCCTGTGGTGCCTCCATCCACATCCCCCCCTACCCGCAGCACCTCCGACAGGGCCGGCCTCCTGCAGTCTCCCGCTCCTGCGGGTGCTCTCGCCACGGGCAGCCCTGGTCTCTGTCTCGGCTTCCTGGCCTTGCTGCTCTGCTCTCCCCTGCCCTTCCCAAGCCCAGGCCTAAGGCTGTGCCCTGGGTTTCTTCCTCCAAGGGCACTGGGCCCTGTTCTGCCCACTGTCTTAGCCCCTGCTGCCCAGGTGCCCTGCCCCCTGCTGTGACGTTCTCAGCGTCTGTGGGGATCTGTTCTCCCGTGGGAGTCGTCGGTGTGCTTGGGGCCTGTACTCAAAAGCTCCGTGGTAATTAGCGCGCTGGAGCACCCGCTGATGAGGGGATGAGCGTCATTATCTCTGTCGCTCTTTTGCAAGGGTCCTCTGGGCGCCTACTCATGCGGTTCCCTCTGATTGGAGTGCCCTTCCCCACCGCTGCCTCACAGGGCGCCCAGATCCTTCCTGCAGCCTCCCTGGGTGAGCAGCCCCTCTGCCCGATAATTGCAGGCTGGGGCGGAGCCGCCCTCTACTGACACTCCTCCCGGCCCCCGTCGGCTGGTGTATCCAGGGTGCCGAGGCCCCGTCCTCAGCTGACTTCTGCCGGGTGATGCCGACTGCTCACATTCACGTGGCCGTTCGTTACATGATGAGCACATTCTATTTCTTAGAACCAGGACATCTCTGTATCCAAGGAGGAGCAGCCTGTGGACAGTGTAACTCTGCTGGGTGCTTCTTGAATGAGTCTGGGAGGCCCTGTCAGCACCGCCAGCCTCCTGTTTGTTCAGCAGTTAATCACCGCATTTGTTGAGGTGGAAATGAAGTGGACTTGCCCACAAGTGGAGTCAGCTGTTAAAAAGCCATAGCAAGTCACCCCCACCGTGCCTGCTCGTTCACTCCCGGTGACAAAACAGTTTCTTGGAAGGGTACAAACAACAAACTTTCTAATACTTTTCTTCTGTGCCAGCCAGTGCTAGCCTGGAGTTATGCTGGAGAGAGCCGTCACGAAGGGAAGCTCTCAGAGATTTACTGATCAATAAAGGAGACGATTACAGGTTGTTTACCAAGGGAAGTCCCCCGCCCTGGCCTTGCGCGGCGTCCGCATGTTGGTACTGACAACTCCGGTAACTGGCTTGAAACGATAAAAGTCAATGGGAAGATATAGGATTTCAATAAGATTATGACACGCGATAAACCTCCCTGTGCAAACAAATTTTCCACAGATATGTGACCCGTTCCAGTTGGATTTGTAACTTTAATTTCTCACTTACTGAATTTTGAATTTTTTGTCATCAACTAATTATAAAGTCCACACCAGGGTGGCAACTGTGTCCCCGGCTCAGGAGATGGCAGGAGAGCCCCAGATGTGGCGGCCTGAGCTCCAGGGGCTTCTGAGAGAGCAGGCCGGGGTTTCCTCAGCCCCCGCAGCCTCGCCCTCCTCACCTCTGGGGGATGGACAGAGGCCTGGCAGGGGCTCAGGCAGTCATCAGTGCTGGGGAGCACTGGGTCGGTCTCTCCTGAGAGCAGGAGGGCCTGGGCAGGGGCTCAACTTGTGTATGTGCAGACTCAGGAGGCGGCATGGAAAGGACCCTGGTAGTTTTGTGGACTCCGTTTCTGGGTGGGGGTCTTGCTCCCCAGGCTGCCTGATTGAGCCAGTCTCTATCAGGGCCATGAATTTGCCTTTTCAGCCAGTACTGGTGGGGGCAGTCCCCACAGCTCCCCTGCCCTCACCTGGTGAGAAGCACACTGGCCGCGACACAGTATGGTGGTGCAGGGCTGGGCTGAAGCATTGGCCATTTGCCCAGCATGTGTGTTGGGAAGGGGCATGGGCCAGTGGAGACCATTTCCCGGGTTTGTGAGGTTCTTGCTCTTGCTTTCTGAGCACCGGTTGTTTCCAGGGCAGCTGGCTGGACAGTTCATTCCTGATAGCATCAGTCTTCATGGCTGCCCTGTTTCCCATCTTATCAACGAAGGAACTGAGACTTGGGGAGGGAGCTTGAATAGCTGGCCTCAGGACAGAGCTGGGGCTTGAACCTGCATCTCGTAGCTACCTGTCTGCTTCTTCCTGGGCTCTGCTACCCCAGCATCCTCATCCCGTCTCTCAAGAATGGGGCAGAGCCCCAGCAGAGACTACTGAGAGCATCAGTTAGATGTCCCTGGGGCGCCTGTTAGAAGGCAGATTCCCAGGCCCGCCCTGAATCTACACCCAGGGCATCCGGATGCCTGTGAACATCTGGAGGCTGCCCTCCAGCACACCTGGGCGTCTGAAGGACTGGCTCCCTGATCATGTGGGCTCCTGCAGGGCGGGCAGGCGGGAAGAGGTCCCCAGCCTGCGCCTGCAATCGGCTCCATCCAGACTCGGCGTCTGAGGCCATAAGGGTCTGGGGACCGTGGCTGAGGCCCGCACCTGGGGCAGGGAGTGCAGGCAGCGGGAGGCCAGAGGGAAGACCACGCTTCCCCGCAGTGGCATGTCCTTTGTGGGGCTGTCCTAGCAGCTCAGTTCCCAAGCCATGGGCTCCCACCAGGTCCGGAGGCAGCACACGGCTCCTGGGGCCCCTGATTGGCTGACTTGCTGTCAGCGTGTCAGGCAGGACACAACTGAGCAGGGGTTTCTGCCCGGCTCTAAGAATCAGCCCTGACACTGTGGTCAGTGTCATCCCAGGAAGCTGAGCTGTGCTGGACCTGGGTGCTGTGTGGGGGCCTGCGTGCAGCCTCAGACATCCCGTGAGCTCTGTGGGAAGATAAGGAGCTCGCAAGCCCAGATCTGAAAAGTAAGGACTCGGCCTTCCCGAGAGCCCTGGGTGGTTGGATGAGCGATGGGTTGCCCGTCCTATTGGAACGGGCAGCTTTCTGGTGCACACTGTGTCTCCTCCCTCGGCAGGTTGGGGCAGAGGTCCCAGGAAGAGGAGGACTCACCCAGCTCTGGGCCTGCGCATTGTCGTTTCCCTGGGCCCAGTGTCACTGGGACTTAGAGGAGTCATGCAGACCCAATAGAACAGGCTGGGGTGGGGAACCTGGGCTTCTGCCCACTGTGCACCCTCGCCCTGCGTGTGCTGTGTCCACAGGGGCAGAGGCCACTGCTCCCGGCCCGCCCCGTAGCCGTACTGCTGGTACGAGGTGGAGCCCATGCCCGCCGCAGTAAAGGCCTGACATGGTCAGAACGGGAGCTGGGGCGAAGCTGGAGCTGCTGGCATTTACTGGGTCTGGGGGCGCCAAGCTCCGGGGCCCTCTTCACCTTGGTGAGTGGGCTCTGGGTGCTGGCCTGGGTCCTCACGAGGGAGCCTCCCACATGACGCAGCTCTCGTGAGGCCTTCCCTGAGCCGTCTCCATCGTTACCTCATCCCCCGCCCCGGGTCCTAACCAGCTGCCCTCTATGTCCACAGGAGCGGGACGGCATGCGGGCCATCCTGGGGTCCTACGACAGCGAGCTGACCTCGGCCGAGTACTCACCCCAGCTGACACGGCGCATGCGGGAGGCAGAGGATATGGTGCAGAAGGTGCACAGCCACAGCGCCGAGATGGAGGTGCGGGGCCGCGGCCGTGGGGCTCACGTTGCCGGGTGGGCCTTCCCCTTGGTGGGCCTTCTCCCTGGTGGGCCTTGGCAGAGCCGGGGGGGGTTGGAGGTCTGGTCCTGTTTTGTTAGTCGCCGGCCGGCAGGCATCCATCAGGGAGGGTGTCCACGGGCTGCTTCCTCTGCACGTGGATCCATGTTAATTCTCATGATGGCACCTGCAGCGTCCTCAGCTGTCAGAGTGTCCCAGGTGGCCCCAGCCTGCAGGCAGATGACACACAGACAGTGCCCCTTTGACGGGTTGGGACCCCTCATGGTGCCTGTCAACGGGGCACTCAAGGTCCTTCCCCCGTGAGGGGCATCTGCCGAGGAGACCTGGTCTCCAGGTGCTCAGAGTTGTTGCCAGGGCTCTGGTCCCCGCTGCTGGGGAGGCTCTGCTGGGGCCTGACAGGCAGGGCATGAGGCCCAGGGCTGCCCAGCTCGCTGCGGAACTGGTAGAGCGGTTCCTCCTTCCTGCAGCCTGCATCCCTCTCCTGGCTCCAGGGTCCTCCCAAGAGAGGTGGCCTCAGCCTTGGCTTCTGCCTTTTCCCTGCCCCGTGGGCCACTGTGACACTCTGTTCCCTTGTCTAGCTCTGAACAACTCTCACCTGTGCAGTGGGAGGAAGGAGCTGGGGATCGTAGGGCCTGGGCGGAGACCACGTCCACATTCCCTGTCCACACTCCCCAGGCCAGGGGCTCCCAGCACACCATTCCCAGCCTAGAGTTTGAAGGGCCCGTGTTCTCCTCTCGAGGTTTGCACCATTTCTCCTTGGGCACGGCACAGCCCCACCTGGGCGTGGTGGGATACGTGCCAGGGTCTTCTGGCCTCATTGGCACACGCTGCCGGGTGCCTTGCTGTTCAGCTCTGCGTGGCCCTTTACCTGACTACTCAGTCTCACTGTCACCATATCCTGCGGAGTGGGTGCTGTTGTGACCTGAATTTTGCTCACGAGAAAACCCAGGCCTGGGGCAGTCAAAGGACATGCCCAGGTCACCGAGCTGGTGTGTGACACCGCCAGGCTATGTCTTGGAGGGCCTGGGCCTGCAGTGTCTACGGGCACAGCCGAGCTCTGTGAGCTTGTTGGTCTCAGGGCTCATTGTGTCTGGGTTGGGCCTTGGTGGTGGAGACTGCGGTGAGATGGAGATGCAGATGAGGGCATCGGTGTGGCCTATCGCCCGTCATAGGCTGCTGTGTCCGTTCCTCATTCATCCAGTGACCAGCTGTAAGATGACCTGGGTCCACCAGTGGAGAGCCAGGCTCACAGGTGTGACCACAGCCACCTTCTGGCCAGGCTGCCGAGCACACACAGCAGGCCGGGCCCTGTGTCAGGGAATGTTTGACAGCCTCTGGCCCCTGGAGCTGAGTTGCTGGGCAGGGGAGACATTTAATGAACAAACATAATTCACATAGGATGTTAGGAGGAGCTGAGTTTCTGGAGAAATGATTGTAATGGAGGGTCTCAGGGAGCCGCGCTGCATGGCCGTCCCAGCGGCTGATCAGGGAAGATGGGAGGAGGAGGTCGTCAAACTGCATCTAGAAAGTTGCTTGGCAGATGGTTCAGTGGTTTAGAGGGGGCGCGGGCACAGAGGCTCAGGCACTGGGGATGGCGTGTGGCGAGAATGACAGGTCCAGGCCTGGGGCCTACATGCACTCCCTACCCCTTGCTCACATGTAGGCCACACCAAAGGGCCCTGGGGCTATGCTGTGTCCCCACCTATGGGGTGAGCCTTCACCACCACACGTGGCGAGAGTGAACCGTGGGTCTGGGACCACCCTTAGGCACTGATACTGCCCCCTGGTGTGTTCTTCTCATGCCCGGCCCCCTCTGTCCATCCTCCTTCTTCCCGCTCCTGGCTTTCCTTTCTGTGTCCAGCCACCCTGTGCGTGCAGGGCCCGCTGCTGAGGGCCGCACACAGACCTTCGGTCCTCACGGGCAAGGCTAGCTCCGGCTGCACCTGGGAGCTGTCATAACCCTAAGCGCGTTAATAGCAATTTGATTCCAACACCCTTGGCTCCCTGTGAAGTATTAATGAAGAGAGATTTGTGGGGAGGGTCTCTGACCCCTTCTGCCGTCCCCGGCGTTTTTCACGTTGAGTGATTTCTCCAGCCTGTGTTTGCCCTCTGCACTGTGATTGGCTCATCACAGGCCTCGGGTGGGCACATCCAGTGTCCTGGTTCTGATGTCTGGTGTTTTGTGTGATGAGGCGATCAGGGCTGTCAGGGACCTCAGGACTCATTGACCAGATACTGGCACTGTTTGGGCACCGTGCTTACCCCCTTGCCGGGCAGCTTGGAGCCTCAGCCCTCACCCTGCTAGTGGGATGTACATTGGGGACCCTGCCCCTCCCTTCCCATGGTGGGGCAGGTTACTCCCCTTCCTCTCAGTCTCTCCTGGGGTTTCAGGAGAATCAGGCACGTGGAGGAGTTGGGCCCAGCAGACCGGAGCAGGGTTGGACTCTACCAGCACTGACTAGTCCTCACTGCAGGAGTTCACATGGCTGGTCCTCTCCTGAGCCCTCACAGCCCCCTCTGCCCATCCCCCTGAGTGCCTCCAGAAGCACGCCAGCACCCGCAGACTCCCCCCAGGACCCCACCGCACTGGCCCGTGTCTGTGTTGATGCAGATAACCATGGTCTCGGCTGCTGGCACAGATCCCAGAGAGGTCTTCAGGGCCTGTGGCTGCTCCCTGAGCCTGTGCAGGTGCCACTGCTCTCTCGGGTCTGTGGAGCAGCCACCACCACATCCTGCATGACAGCGTGACCTGATGCCTTGCCTCGTCAGAGAGGGCACCTCCGCGTCAGCTCTCTCCTCCCAGGAGCCTGGGAGAGGCGTCCTCGCCCTTCCGCCGCAGCGGGACCAGGTCACCTGTGGAGCCTCTGCCCTGCCTTTCTGTGAAGTGACAGTCGGGCGGGAGGCTGGGGGTGCCGGCAGCTCTTGGGCTGGGTTCCTGCCTTGGGGGAGCATCTGCTGGGGGCGCCCCAGCTCTTGGCCCTCCCCATGGAGGTGGTGCAAGTTTGGGAGAACGTGGCCCCAACTCTGGGAACTAAGCACGTTTGCAAGGTGAAGGTGGGGGCCCAGCAGGAGTGCCATGCTCCAGGGAAGGTTGGGGCGCTGCTGCACGTGAAGTGTGGCAATGGTGGCTGTGCCCTCCGTGCACAGGGAGCCCCTGGGGCAGGGATGCCAGCCCAAGCCAGGGATGTGCCTGTGGAGGGCCAAGGGGCTACTCTGGAGACTCTGTATGTGCCGCCTGTCTCTGGCTGTTGGTTTCTGTGAGGGGCCCATCTCCTGTTCTCCCCACAGTCAGGGAGTGGGGGCGCCGCCATCCCCCCAGCCGGGGAGAGCTCCTGACCCCGCGTGGCTCAGGTACTCCCCCGCAGCCCCCCGCCTCCCGCTCTCCCTGCTGCCTCCACCTGGTTTTTCTTTTTGTTTCCCGTCTCGTTTTCCCTTCTTGGTTTTCTTTGTGTCCTCTGCACGTCTGTCTGATAGTTCCTGTCTCCATCTTTCCCTCTCCCTTGGCCTCTGTTCACCTCTCTGTCCCCTGACACGTTCCTATGTCCTCTGACTTCGGGCCCCGCAAGCCTTCCCTGGAAGCTTGCCCAGCACTGGGCGTGCCCCTGGGGAAGGCGCCTCTCGGGGCAGGTGAGGATCTGCTACCTGACGGCCAGGTGGGCATGGGGTAGTCGCTGGCGGGAGGACGCGGCATCACTCCAAGCGTGGTTCCCTTCCACCCACCTGTTAGCTAAGCCGGACGCCAGTCCGTCACCATCTGCTCAGCCGGACACCAGTCCGTCCCCATCTGCTCAGCCGGACACACCAGTCCGTCCCCGTCTGCTCAGCCGGACACCAGTCCGTCCCCGTCTGCTCAGCCGGGCACGCCAGTCCGTCCCCGTCTGCTCAGCCGGGCACGCCAGTCCGTCCCCGTCTGCTCAGCCGGGCACGCCAGTCCGACCCCGTCTGCTCAGCCGGGCACGCCAGTCCGTCCCCGTCTGCTCAGCCGGGCACCAGTCCGTTCTCATCTGGACCATGTTTTCATTCCAGCAGAGACCTTGCAGGAAACAGTGTTGAGTTGGGAGAACCCCAGACCCGTCTGGTGAAGTTTTGCCATCTTGCACGGTGTTATTTATTCCATTTAATAAAGTGGCTGCAGGAGCTGGTAGCGTGTGTCAGGAGTCCTCTGTGGACGGAGCTATAAATACGCAGTGCACGCCACCTTGATTCAACACATCGGCCTGATTTGTGTTTCCAATTTATTTAATTAAAACGGATTACTGCACTGCTGGCCGTGTGGAGGTGTGTGGAGAATCCCCGTTTCAGGTTGCAGTGACTCTGAAGTGGATCCTGACAATTTAGGTGGAAGTGGCCGTCACGGTGTTTCCGCTTCCCTTCCTCCCCGTGGCCTCCCAGAGGCTCGGGCAGCTCTGCAGTGCTGTCACTTGGCTGCCGCGGGTGGTTTGGCTCCAGGAGGGCCGCGGAGAGCCTGGTCTTCAGGGCCTCAGGCTGTTCACCAGGCCTGATACCTGTGAGTGTATCGATGATTGATGATCTGTTTCCTGCACCGAAAGAACGTGAAATGACTGTACTGTACAAAGCAGAGATAGAGCCAAAAAAAAAAAACTTGAAACAGTTAAAAATCACGCAGTGTACTTAAGAAGAGTGGACCAAGGGGTTTATGGAAATCGCCCTGGAGTCTGGGCTGTGGGAGCCTCTGCTGTGTGGCCGCAGGTCCTTAGTGGGAATCGCGAGGTGCTGGCTCCATTCCCAGAACGGGGCGTCTGTGCAGTGCAGAACTGCGCTGATCCGGGCTCCCTGTGACATGCCGGTGCCACCCCAGACAGCACACACTTTGAGCACCGCTGCCCTGCGCAGGAGCCGACCTTGTTGTGCGTGAGGAATAAGCCCAGGGCAGGCTCTGTCCTCTCCACCACGGGAGGACCTGCTGCCACCCTCAGAGCATCCCCCAGGGCGGGCGTCCACCCCATATCCTGGCCCCTGACGGTGAGCTGCCTGCCTGTCGTGCTCTGTGGCCAGCGCTGGGCTCACAGCCATCCTCAGGCCTCCATGCAAGGAGAGAGCTTCTGTGTACAGCCTCACCTGGGAGCAGGTGCTGGGGCTGTGGCCTGGGAAGCCCTGTGGGGACCCTGTGGTGTGCTGCCTCCTGCTTCTTCACATTGTGTCACATGCCACTAGGAGACCTGGCCAGGAAGGTGGAGGCCTGAGCTTCCGTCCCATCCTTTTCCACATGACCGTTGACTATGGGTGGGGCTGCCTTCCCCCGGCTCCAGCCTTCGCACCGTGTGCAGGGTCTGTGCCTGGTGCCCCCCGGTCCTCCCCAGCCCAGCTGTCCTGTGGCCGCTGGGGTCTGTGGCCGCCTGTCGTAGCCGTTTTCTGCCATGTCTTGGCTGGCAGGAGTGTTGGATCACAGGCAGCAACTTCTCACCTCAGGATAAAAATAGCCCGGCCAAGGCCTCTGTGCGGTACCTCGGTGGTGCCGAGGGCGCCAGGGCTTGCGGCTCGTGTCTGAGCACACGTAGCCACCCGGGACACGTGGTCCCACCCAGGAAGAGCTGTGTTTGACCCTTCAGCCGCTTGGGTGGAGGCAGCTCTGTGGTCACTTGGTGCCCGGGTCCCCACAGCCTCCGCATCCCTCAGTGCTCCCTGGCGTGTGCCCCTGAAGCTTGGCTCTGAGTGGGCTTAGTCTCTTCTGGGGAACCTGAGCACCACGTCTGACGCTGTTTGGGGTGGAGCCGTGTTCCCACCTGAGCTTCCTGTGTGTCTGCACCCAGCCCGGGGTGGGCTGTGGAGGAGGGGCTGAGGCTGGGGAATCGCCTGGCCTGCCCTCAGGAGCCTTGGCATCTGGTCTTCCCAGCCGTCAGCCTAGCCCTAGCCCCGGGCCTTGGGAAGCCCTCTCTCCATCCCACTGTCCCCGCGTCAGCACAGGCTGCACCTCCCACTGCCTTGCAGAGCCAGCCTGAGCTTGGGGAGCTCTTATCTCCAAGGTGAGGACACTGTGGCCAGGCCCTGGGGGCTCCACCCGCTCACCCAGGGAGTGAGAGGTGTCTGTGTCCCCGAAGGTGGCTGGGCAGCCCCACAGTCAGTGCCACAGTGTAAGGCCCAGGGTTTTTCCACAGGAGGCGCTCTGCTGCCCACCCACTGCCTCCGTCACAGACGTGGGTTCCTGGAGGAACCCTCCCAAGACCAGCCTGAAGTTGTTCTGTCTGAGGCCCTGCGGGAGCTCCTCTCCAGTGCACACTCGGGCCGTGCCAGCTCCTCGCCCTTGTGAGTGTGGTCCTCCCCAAGCTCTGGGGATTCCACGTTTTAAAGGCAGCTTTATTGAAATATAATTTATACTCAGTAAAATCCCCCAAGTTTATCTGTGTGATTTGATCCATGTTGACAGTCAGTTTCTTTCCACCCCCAGCTCGTGGAGGCCACCGGTCTGGGGCCTGTTGTTTCGGGCTTTCTTGGAACTTCATGTAAATGGAGTCCCACAGTTGCTGCATCTGTCATTGCTGACTGCACAGTGCTTTGGAGACACATCAACGTTGTATCAGCAGCTCATTTACTTTTATTACAAAGTAATTGTCTGTCTTGAGATTCTACCAAAATGGTCTGTCTGTTCACCTGCTGGTCCATACGAGGGTGGTTTCCTGTTCTTGCCAGTTAGGGACAGAGCTGCTGTGAGTATCTGCGTGCCAGATTTCCTGTGAATGTGGGTTTCCATTCCTTTGGGCTCTGCATCTAGGAGTAGGAGTGTGGGCTTTAACTTTTTTTGGAGGGGAGACAGGGTGGGGGCAGAGTCTCGCTCTGTCACCTGGGCTGGAGTGTAGTGACGTGATCTCGGCTCACTGCAGCCTCTACTTCCCGGGTTCAACTGATTCTCCTGCCTCAGCATCCTGAGTAGCTGGGACTATGGGTGTGCACCACCACACCCGGCTAATTTTTGTATTTTTAGGAGAGACTGTGGGGCTGCCCAGCCACCTTCGGGGGACACACACACCTCTCACTCCCTGGGTGACTGGGTGGAGCCCCCAGGGCCACCATGTTGGCCAGGCTGGTCTCAAACTCCTGACCTCAGGTGGTCCTCCCGCCTTGGCCTCCCAAAGTGCTGGGATTCCAAGCGTGAGCCCCTGGGCCGGGCCCTAACTTTTTAAAACATTGCCAAACTCTTCCCAAGTGGCCGTACCATGGCAACATGCGGGGTCCAGTGACATGTTCTCGCCCAGGCCGATGGCACCAGAGCTGGGAGAGCTCTCCGCTGTGGCACTGTCCGCTTTGGTATCTGGATCCAGCGGGGCAGCACGTTTCACTCTGGCTTAAATCTTTGTGTCTCCAGTGACCGACGTGCCCAGCATTTCCCATGTTTTCCACCTCGGCGCCTCTTCTCTGGTGGCCGCTGTTTAGGTCCCTTCCTTCTGTCTGGTGCTGGCCTGCCAGGCCCAGCTGCCCACCTCTGCCTCCTGGAGCTCCCATTCCTCTCTCCTCACCCAGCAGGACTGCTGGGCTCTGTCTATGGCGCTGCCCCGGCCTGGGTCCTGGGGGACTCACCCCGTCCCTTCCTGCAACTCTGAGCTCTGAGCTGCCTGCTCTCCCTCACCGGAATCCCACGGTTCCTAATGTGTGTCTGGTTTCTGAGGCAGGAGGGTACGTCTGTGCTACTTCCTCCAGCTTGTCCAGAAGGAGAAGTTCTAGAGCATTTGGGGCCCATGAGAGCCTGTCCCCCAAAGCTTCCTGGTGCCCCATCTGGGGGCCTCCTCTGCGCACACAGAGCGCGTTGTCTTGGGTCTCTTGGGACCCTAATGTCCTGCCTCGCCTCTCCTGTGCTGGGCCGTGTGGGTTTAGTGATGTCCCGTGTGTCCTGTGCTGGGCCGTGTGGGTTTAGTGATGTCCCGTGTCTCCTGTGCTGGGCCGTGTGGGTTCAGTGATGTCCCGTGTCTCCTGTGCTGGGCCGTGTGGGTTTAGTGATGTCCCGTGTCTCCTGTGCTGGGCCGTGTGGGTTTCAGTGTTTCCTTTGCTTTTCTTTCTTCAGCCGTTTTCTTGGAACGATAAGGTGAGGGAGGAGTGGACGTTGACCAAATGCTCCTCGGTGCTGCCCTCCCTCGACAGAACCTGTCACACCAGGGAGGCCCAGGACAGGCACGCAGTGTGGCCGACCCCCCAGGCCACAGCTACCTCCGTTCTCCCGACTCACTCCTGTCCTGTCCACACCCTCTCTCATGTAAAACATTTTTTGTTACTCGGAAACTTCATGTCTGACCACTTACCCTGTTTGAGCTACAAACAGCAGTGCGTTTCCTTGAGTGACAACAGGGCCTTCTCTGTGTTCTCTCCACGTTCCTGTTCTTAGGAGCACCCACCTGTGTCTTTTCAGGTTATGAGTGAGAGGTGGCTGAGGTGTCCTGCACCCACAAACCTTGTGCTGCGGAATGTCTGTAAGCCAGACCTGAGCTCCCTCCTGCCTCCCTGCCACTCCCCATCTCCATGCCTGTGGAGCGTGCGCTCCATTTCACGCTCTGACCCCTCTGCCTGCTGAGCTTCTGTCCGGTGGCTGCTCTGCTGAGAACCCTCCGCCGGGAGTCACCTCTGACTCAGGCTTGTGCGATGTCCCATTTGGCTGTCCGTTTAGGAAGATTCAGCGGGTTACAAACAACCTTGTTTCATTTTGTTTTACATCTTTGTGTTTGTTTTTTTGACACAGGGTGTCACTCTGTTGCCCAGGCTAAAGTGCAGTGGCACAGTCACGGCTCACTGCAGCCTCAACCTTTTGGTCTCAAGAGATCCTCCTGCCTCAGCTCCCTGAGTAGCTGGGACCACAGTTGTGTGCTACCACGCCCAGCTGATTTTTAAATTTTTTGTAGAAACAGGATCTCTGTATGTTGTCCAGGCTGGTCTCGAACTCCTAACCACAAGCAGTTCTCCTGCCTTGGCCTCCCTAAGTGATGGTCTCGCAGGCATGAGCCCCATGCCTGGCTGAAACCATTTCTCTTTATGGTAGCAGAACTGTCCTCCTTTTCCTCCCTAATTCGTCCACCAGGGTGCTAGAGTATATGTTTTAATGGAAATATAACACAATACACCAAAATGCACACATGGTAAGTTTTCAGTCTGTCGGACGACAGAGTGAGTGCGTGTGTAACCACCCAGTGCAGGCGAAGACACAGAACCTCGCGGGTCACACAGGATGTGGATGTCTCACTGCAGCCTGAGTGACACTTGTGTGTTCAGTCTTCAGTGAAAGGTGGCTCTCACTGTCTGGAAGCCGTCTCTCTTCATGGCTGGATGGCTCCTGTGATGCCCGTTGCTGTCTTGGTCGCCTCCTGGGGAGCACTCAGCTTGTTGACATCTGCCTTCCTGAACCCAGGGCCCTGCTCAGCGCCAGGCAGGCGTGTGAGCCGAACCACAGCCGCTCCTGCAGCCGTGCAGTTGGCCTCCCGGCCCCGTCCTGGGGCTGCACTCTCTTGGGAGCTGCTCCAAGCAGGCCCTGCCCAGGTACCCGAGACCAGTGTACGAGTCTGAGTGCAGGGCTCCGCGGCTCAGAGTCACCTTTTGCGAGCGACTCTGGCTTTGAGGATATCTCAGAAATCTCACTGGTCTCTGTTTCCAGGCCCTGGGTCATGTGAGGATTTCAGATGCATGCGTTTTTTTTTTCCAGCCATTGACGGAAGTGCTGGGCTGATGGGGCTGGTACAGAGGTGGACGCCTTGGCCTTAGGCTGTGAGCCACCTGTGAATGAATGTGAATGAACTTGTCTTCAGGCACACGTTACTAGTGCTGTCCTCACAGAAACCTCGTGAAACCTTCTGGAGATACCTGAGTCCTACCCGCCTGGCGCCGGAGGCTGTGAAGGCTGAGGTTGCCGTGGCCTGCCTGGCCTCAGCAGGTCCCTGGGCTGGCCACTGTGGTCATCGCTCCACCCTGCAGTGATGCCGTGTCGGGAGGCATGGGAGAGTGGGGTGGGCCCGGGACTCACACACGGCTCCCAGCCCTGCTGCTTCCGGACGTCCCCGCCTCTTCCAAGCTGCACCTGTGAAGTGCCTTTGACCTTGCAAGGTTGCCGCGTGGACTGATGTAAATGGGGATGACGATGTGCCTCACCTGAGGCTGGTGTCCACAGTACCAGCCGCCTGTGTGCCCAGGACAGTGTGCCAGGCGTGGCAGACATGGCCAGGCTGCAGGGGGTGTGGGCGGCTCTAACGGGTGCTTCTCGCTGCCCAGGCCAGCTCAGAGCCTTGCCAGGGGTGCGGGCAGCTCTCATGGGTGCTTCTCGCTGCCCAGGTCAGCTCAGCACCTGTTGTCTTCCCCCGTGTTTGGGATGGTCTCTGGCCTGGTAGCTTGTGGATGCGGGTAGACCTGGGTGGGGTATAGGGCTGCGTGAGGAGAGCATGAATGTGGACGGCGACTGTCTCCCACGTGCTGAGGCTCTGGAGGCTCTGCCCAGGGATATGGGGTGCCCCGGATGCCCTGACCCGGCTCCCTGTGTCCCTAGAAATGCCTGGGGCTGCAGCTTGGTGAAGTGCGTCGTATCTAGGCCCAGATTGGTGGATGTCCCTCTTCCATCTGCCATTCCCAGTCCCAGCTGCTGGTGACCCCAGCAGTGGCCGGATTATCTAGGGTTCAGCTGGCTGTGAGGAGGGCAGTGTGCTGCTCCCAGGCCCTGAGGCACCAAGCTTTCCAGCGTGTGGTCCACACAGCCCAGTGTGACCACGGCCACGTGCCTCCTGATGACAGCGGCTGGGCGGGCTCCAGGGCCTCCTTGGGGCAATGTGAGGGTGCCAGGCAGGGCTGGTGGTGGGCAGAACTCAAGGCCTTCCCTTCACTCACAGGCATTGCACAGGGGTGGTGGGCAATGGGAGTCGCTCGGGTGCCCCACTGAGTGGGGCACCACACCAGAGGCTTGGGGGGCTCAGGTGCTCACACCTGCAGCCTCCATGGGAGCATGTGGAGCCTGGGTTTGGCTCTGTTGTGGCGTCCAGAACCAGCGGGCACCAGGATGGCCCATGGGAAGTCCAGAACCTGGCTCTGGCTGGGCCTATAGGGGAGCTTGGGGGCCCATGGTCTGCAGAGTGGACAGGCTGAGGATTATCAGCTGTTGCCTCAGCCACGTTTCCCAGGCTGTGTCCCCAGGGGCTGCAGTGCCTCGTTTTCTGTTTCTCCAAACATACTTCCCCCATCCCTGCCACATGTGCACATGCCACACACAGGTGTGCATATACATACCCACACTTGCATACACGCACACACACACGCCTCCCCGCCTTGGTCTCTCCTGGTGACTTGCCCAGTGGTTTCTAGTTGCCGCTGGGCCAGGCCTCTGCCTGCCTCTCGATTCCCCCTCATCCTCAGGCCTGCTGGGCCTCTACCCTGCAGATCCCATATCCCACCACAGCCTCCTGCCTCACTCCTAGGCTGGTCCTCCATCTCCTTCCCGGCCTTTCGTGTGTACTGTGGCCTGGGGGGGTCTCACAAGGCCCCCTGCCTGGCCCTTCTTCCTGGGTTCCTCTGTGCTGTGGCCTGGGGGGGTCTCACAAGGCCCCCTGCCTGGCCCTTCTTCCTGGGTTCCTCTGTGTTGTGGCCTGGGGGGTCTCACAAGGCCCCCTGCCTGGCGCTTCTTCCTGGGTTCCTCTGTGTTGTGGCCTGGGGGGTCTCACAAGGCCTCCTGCCTGGCCCTTCTTCCTGGGTTCCTCTGTGTCGTGGCCTGGGGGGTCTCACAAGGCCCCCTGCCTGGCCCTTCTTCCTGGGTTCTAGGACAGAGCCACAGTGTGTTTAGGTGGTGGGGGCTGTGCGGAGCCAAGCGGGGTCGTGGGAAGAGTCAGGAAGGGGCAGACGCAGAGGATGTGGGGGAAGGCAGGAACCGCAGGGGCAGAGGCCCAGGGCAGGGGTCTCCGAGGTCCTGAGCCCCGTGCACCGTGCAGGTCGTGGGTGCAGGGTCACTGTCCCCAGCAGGAAGCCGAACTGCTGATGTCCCAGCACTACAACAAGGCCCAGCCTTGCTGTTCCATGAGGCCTGTGAGGAGGAGGTGGCTGGCTTTTCATTGCTGGCTTTTCTACCCTTACTGTGGGGTCAAGCCTTGTGCCCTTTGGGGAGTGTGTGGGGGCAGGAGACCCTTCCCGCCTGGGTCGGGGTCCTGCTTGGGGGTGCCTATGGCGGCGGAGATGCTCTGAGGTGGGGCCTCTGCCAGGAAAGTCACCTGATTCTGTTCTTTAAGCATGAGCCTGCCAGGGAGAGTGAATTGAGTCCCTCTGATCGAAAGTGCCATGCTGAACCTTTCCCTCCGTCTCCCCAATTCCACAGTCCCTCTTGGGCCCAGCCCTGGCCCCCTATTCACAGTCAGTTTCCTGAGAGAGGTTTTTAGAATGGACCTCGGTTCTGTCAAGCCTCCCGCAGCCCACTCGGTCTCCATCTCCATCAGTGGGCTCTGGGCCTCGTGGGGCGGCCACACTGGCCCCTGACACTCCTCTGGCCACCCTCTGCCCGCTCTGTCTCTGTCTCCATCAGTTGGCTCTGGGCCTCACAGAGTGGCTCTGCTGGCCCCGCCCACCCTCTGGCTGCCCACTGCCCAGCTCCTGGGTCCCGTTGCTCCACAGGGAGTGGAGGCTGTGGGGTGGTGGGGTTTGTGTTCCCCGCAGTCCTAGAAATGGGTCCTGGCCCACCCAGTCTCAGGCCGAATCCTATCTTGTCTTGCAGGCTCAGCTGTCGCAGGCCCTGGAGGAGCTGGGAGGCCAGAAACAAAGAGCAGACATGGTGAGTCAGACACAGGAGTGGCTGGGATTCAGGACACCTGGACCCTGGGTCTGGGCAGGGACGCCTGTCCCCGTAAGCCCTTAGGCGGCAGGCACCAGTGCATGGCTGCCTCCTCTGTCGTTGGAAGCTGTGTTGAGGGGGGAAGGGTGTGTGAGGAGCCTGACTCCCATCTCTACCAGTGACAGGTGGCGCACGCCTGGGCAGAGCACAGCCCCTTGGGCCCCACCACCGTGTTTGTGGCAAGGGGGCAGTGACATGTTTGCCGCACGAGGCCACGGTGTCAGAGGCAAAGCAGGTGTGCGAGCCCGCGAGGGGTCTGTAGCGAGCTAGGCATCGGTGCTGTGGCTTCGTGGACCCCTGTCCTGACCGCACAGGACCCGAGTCCCTAGTGAGACAGTGCCTCAGCTGGGGCTCGGGCGTCACTCAGCATGGGTCCTGACCAAGAGAGGGACGTCTCCAGTGAGTGCTTCTCTGCCGTCTGTGAATGCGGCAGGTGTGCTTTTAAGCTGTTTTCTCCTCAGCCCACATCGGCCCCACTCTCCCTGGTTTGGCTGCCTCCGAGCCTGGGTGGGGCCACAGTGTGGGCCGTGGGGCGCCAGGCAGGCTCTCCTGGTTTCCGGACCTCCAGTGTTAAAAAGCCGCCCACTGTCGTAGGGAACAAATGGGCTTTGCTTCTGAAGCGTTTTGGCCTAAACAAAGTGTAGGTTCCGTCCATGCTGCCCTGGCCTTGGCCATGTCTGTGAAGGACACGGACGGCCCTGGGGCATGCGTGCGTGCGTGTGGCTGCATATTCTGTCCCAGGCCACCCGTCAGGCTGGACTGGGTCGCAGGCGGAGCAGCTGTCAGCATTGTACGGACCCCAGGGCCTGCAGCCCAGGTCGAGGCTCCCATCTGGGCGTCCTTGCTTGCCGGCTCGTGACTGGGAGCTGGTGTCCTGGCTCTCAGGGCCTCCACCTGGCAGGGGTGTGCCGAGGGTTCATCGCTTGACAGATTCTGGGGCCGGCTGCACAGCCTGTGGCGATTGTGGCTGTGGCCATGGTTACAGGCCCTTCCCATAGGGCAGGGTCGAATGGGGTTGGAAATCACCCTCTTAAGTGGTACAGGCACCAGGGCCTAGGCTGGGAATGGGCGAGGGTTGTCTGCCGAGACCCTGGAAGAAGCTACCAGTGGCACAGAGAGGCAGCAGCAGGGCACCGCACGGGTCTGGGTCTGGGCAGAGCCAGCATCCGCAGGACCAAGGCCAGGCGGGCTGGTGACAGCTGCCTTGAGGCTCCAGAACAGTCGCTGTTCACTCAGCAGCTGCTTAAGGACATTCCTCTCGGTGCTGGGGACGCGGCAGCCAGCAACACAGGCTCCTGCCCTCTGGAGGCGCACTGTTGCCGAGTGAGTAGTCAGTGGCCCATAGGAGAGTGAAGGACAGAACTTCCGGTGGTGGCAAACGCAGGAGCCACAGTTTCCCGGGGCCGTTCTGCAGAGCGTCCTGAGCCAAGCCTGGGGGACCCGACTGTTGGTGGTGGAAGTCGCGGGGCAGGCAGGGCCCGGGACCCAACAGCGAGGTTCGGGGTGACAGAAGCAGGGCCCATGGTGGTTGGTAGTCTGACCTTGTGGGCCCCGTGTGGTCACGGCAGGGCTGTGGTTTCGTGGGTGGAGTAGGTGATGACGCAACCTGGTGTCCATTCATAAAGGATGCCTGGCTGCTCTGTGTAGGGCCGCAGGGGGTGGGAACTGGCAGGGCTGGGGCTGGCCGGGCTGGGAGACACAGGTGCCCTGGCCTAGGACTGCAGTGGGGTGCGGAGGTGTGGTCCGAGTCGGCTGTGTTGAAGGGAGATGCGGGTGAGGTAGAGAGCGTGAGGGCCAGGAATCGAGGATGGCTTCAGCATTCTGCCCTGGGTAGGCTCATGGTATGGGGCGGGGAGTTGGGGGTGAAGTGTGGGAGTCTCATGCCTGCCACACGTTGGGTGCACAGGGCTGGAGGCTTTGAGTCAGTGCCCTGGGGTCAGAGGTGCCCATCCGCTCTGCATGGTATTTCAATTGTCAGGAATGAGTAGGTAGCAGAGAAGTCAGAACCGGAGGCTCAAGCCTCTTCGGGGCGTTCCAGCGTCCTGGCATCTAGTCTTGGGGAGCGCCGTGAGTTTTTGGACTCCGTGGAGGGCAGGTCCATTCACAGAGCCCTGGAGAAGGAAGTGTTTTCAGGGGACAGTCAGACTGCAGAGAGGACCCAGAGGAGAACAGAGGATTACCCTGGGCCCTGCAGCCGGCGGTTCGTTAAAGAGAGGGAGGCACAGAAGGGCCTGCTCAGGGGCTGGGCCTGGAGCCGGAGGGAGATTTGTTTCACCCGACGGGCAGTGGGAGAGCGGTTTATGCTGATGGGAGCCTCGCTGTAGTGACAGGCGTGAGGTAGGGCTGGGGCAGTAGAGGGGCATTGAAGTGGACGGGGACCAGCAGGTTGCTGGAGCTTCCTGTCTCTTCCTGAAGTGGGCATGAGGTGGACTGGCCTGTGAGAGTCCCAGCAGTCCCGCTGAGGTTTGTGGTGTGAACTTGGAGCCAGGTTGGGCGGCAGGCTTCTGTCTGCCACGCTCAGGTGCTTCCCGGCAGACACAGTCGCCGGGGAATGGGGGTTCGCCCGAGCAGGTTTGCCAGGGGAGCACAGTGGAGGGAGGGAGGCGGGGATGTGACACTTGGCTCAGCGGAAGGAAAAGCAGGCTGTTGGGGGCTCCAGGACAGGCCTTTCTTGGGTCTGGGTTTTAAAATTGGAGTATGAACCATGTTTCTCTTCAGGCTGTAGAAATACTGGGGGGCTATTGTTTTGTTTATTTTCCTCCCTGTGTTCTGCTGTGAGCTTTCACTGCTGAGGGAATTTGCAGGGGAACGCATCATAACTGTATTGTTTAATGGCAGGTCTGAGACTCCGTTTCCATTCCTCCGCCTTCATCTGAGACGGCTCAGGGCAGGCCTGAAAGATGCTCCTGCTTCAGTGAGTGGGTTAGGGGGCTCTGTGGACTGTGGGGTCTGGTGTCCATCAGTGAGTGGGTTAGGGGGCTCTGTGGACTGTGGGGTCTGGTGTCCATCAGTGAGTGGGTTGGGGGACTCTGTGGACTGTGGGGTCTGGTGTCCATCAGTGAGTGGGTTAGGGGGCTCTGTGGACTGTGGGGTCTGGTGTCCATCAGTGAGTGGGTTGGGGGGCTCTGTGGACTGTGGGGTCTGGTGTCCATCAGTGAGTGGGTTGGGGGGCTCTGTGGACTGTGGGGTCTGGTGTCCATCAGTGAGTGGGTTGGGGGGCTCTGTGGACTGTGGGGTCTGGTGTCCATCAGTGAGTGGGTTGGGGGACTCTGTGGACTGTGGGGTCTGGTGTCCATCAGTGAGTGGGTTAGGGGGCTCTGTGGACTGTGGGGTCTGGTGTCCATCAGTGAGTGGGTTGGGGGGCTCTGTGGACTGTGGGGTCTGGTGTCCATCAGTGAGTGGGTTGGGGGGCTCTGTGGACTGTGGGGTCTGGTGCCTGGCAGTGAGCGGGGTTGGGGGGCTCTGGACTGTGGGGTCTGGTGTCTGGCAGTGAGCGGGGTTAGGGGGCTCTGTGGACTTGGGGTCTGGTTCCCCTGAGTGCAGGTGTTCAGGAAGGATGACAGGGCCCTCTTCCGCCTGTGTGGGGGGTTGGCAGGGGGTTGGTGGGGGGCGCGCCCAGGGCCTTCCTCTGTCGGTGCTTCCTTCTCAGTGACTGAGCTTTCTGGACGCTTCAGTGAGGTCCCTTTTCCTGTTGCCTCTGGAGCAGCCTGGGGTGGGGTGGGTGCTGTTTGAGGAGGGATGCTCCCATCTGAAGATGCCCTGTGGAGACCCTGGTGTTCTGTGTATCATGACGCCAGCTGCCTCACTGTTGGCCTGAATTGAAACGCGCCCGGAGGCCACGCTTCCGCGTGTGCAGGAGGCCAGGAGGGTTAGAAATGGAGTTGTCTGAGCGCAGGCCAAGCCCTCAGCATTATGACTGAGCCACCTGCCTGGCGCCCACAGCTGCTCTGGAGCGTGGACTCCCCACATCCAACAGAGGCATGGATGCCTCGGAGCTGGCACCTTGGCCCGGGTGTTGGCCCTTCTCCAGCTGCACCTTGGCCCGGGCGCCAGCCCTTCTCCGGCTGCAGGTGGTTTTGGAGGAACCGCTCACTCCAGGCCTCTTTCGTGGGGAGGGAGCTGGAAACGGGTCTTGGGCCTTCGGGCGGGGTGGGTGTGGCCGCCTCTGGAGTGCTGGCTTCCCTGGATCTCTGGGTCTGGTCAGGGGACTGTGAGGAGCACTTGGTGCAGCGCTGGGCTGGAGGTTTGGCTGCTTTTCAACCTGTGTTTTTTCTTTTTTAGCCCATAGAGTTTCTGTTCCTTATTCATTGTACACAGCAGTGTTTAAGCTCTAATGCCTGGGCCCCAAGCTGTAGCATTGGACTTCGAATTTGGTGGTGGGAGGATTGCCCCCAAGCAGGATCGTGATTTTACCCCTCCCCGGGTTGAGCTCCTGTTCCTGGCCCCCATCCTTTGTTTGGAGCCATAGGCCCTCCAGATGGGCTCCCGAGGGATGAGAGGAGGAGTCTCGTTGGCTCTGTGCCCCTCTTGCCATGCAGAGCCCTTCAGAGGAGGTACTGGGGAGAGCAGTGCCAGGCAAGAGGGCCACAGGCACCGTGGTTGGCGCTGGCCCCTGCCAGGCATGCCTGAATGCCAGTGGCCTCCCTCCCCTGCCCCCCACCACCTCACTGGGCTGTGCAGCCCTGGGCTCCAGGTCGCCCCTTCTCCATGTGACCCGGAGCCCTCACTGTCCTGGCTTCTTCCCCGGGGATTATAGGTGCAGGCGCATGGTCCTGTCTGAAGGGGTCTCTGGGCTGTGGGACAGCCTGACTCCCTTTTCATTTTGTGGTGGAGGAACCAGAGCGGGAGCTCGCCCTGAGCTGGGATGGCTGGAGTCACCCCTGGTTCTAGCTCTGAGGCCCCTCCCACCCAGTTCCCTGTGACTGGCTTGGCAGTGGTTGCTGTCTGGGGAAGGGGCTCCCCTGTTCCTGGAAAGGCTGGGGCCTAGGTGGTCTGCACCCTCAGGGCTTGTGTGGAGAAGCCATATTCCAGGCAGGGCTGACTGCGTCGCTCACGCCTTCTGTCCACAATGGTCTGGGACGTGGCCCTGGTACCCGTCCTGTCTCCCAGCCTGCAGCTCCTTTACCCACTATTTTCCAACCCAAAGTCATTTTGTTATTTAGGAAAGGAGAAAAGAGAGAAAAAAGAAAAAGTTAAATCTTTAGTTAATTGCCAGTGACAAGACAAAGGTACTCTGACTTTCTTATTAATTAGCAAACCCGTACTAATTAGTAAGCATAAGTACAATTCATGGTTTCTTCTTTAAATGCAATTAATATCGCAGGGAGAGATTTCTTGGGCCATCCTTGTATCATTAGCAAACCCCTCTCATTAGCTAGGCCCGCAGTGGCTGGAGATAGGAGGCTTTTGATTACAGCTATAAAAAGTCCTCTAATATTTTATATACTTTGGGGAGTGGGGAGTGAAGATTTATTTTCTGATTTAGAGGGAATTATGCTGCTCTCAACTCTGATTAAGCAGCATCTTCCTTGATTCCTGATTTCCCTTTGTGGCCCCTCTCATCCTGCTCCTTGCTCCCAGGGGCACCCTGTGCCGAGTCTGCCCCACCAAGGGCCGTGGCTACCACAGCACTGAGGCCCAGCCAGGCCGCTTCCCATCCCCCACCCTTCTTTGTCCATCTCTGAAATGGGCAGGGTGTTGAGGCCCCCTCTGAGTTGGGCCTAGCAGCAAGTGCTTTACAGACGGATTCTGAAATCTGGCGACTATGAGCAGGGCAGGTCCCGTGGGCCCCATGGAGAAGCCCTGGGCTCTCTGGGGTCTCCCGTGCAGGAGCTTGTGGTCCGTGTGGCTCTCAGAGCCTCTGGCTTCTCATGGGACGGTGAGGACACCGGCAAAGCTTGCCCTGAAGAGACTCCCAGTGAGGCCTGTGTGTAGCCTGTAGGGCCATGCACACCTAAGGACTGTATGTAGACCCTGGGGGGCACCCTGCCTGCCCAGGAGCCATGTGTAGACCCGGGGGGACCCTGCACACCCAGGAGCCGTGTGTAGATCCAGGGAGACCCTGCATGCCCGAGGGCTGTATGTAGACCCTGGGGGGGACCCTGCCTGCCCAGGAGCCGTGTGTAGACCTGGGGGGACCCTGCACACCCAGGAGTCGTGTGTAGACCCGGGGGGACCCTGCACACCCAGGAGTCGTGTGTAGACCCGGGGGTACCCTGCACACCCAGGAGCCGTGTGTAGACCCGGGGGGGACCCTGCACACCCAGGAGCCGTGTGTAGACCCGGGGGGACCCTGCACACCCAGGAGCCGTGTGTAGACCCGGGGGGACCCTGCACACCCAGGAGCCGTGTGTAGACCCGGGGGGACCCTGCACACCCAGGAGCCGTGTGTAGACCCGGGGGGGACCCTGCACACCCAGGAGCCGTGTGTAGACCCGGGGGGACCCTGCACACCCAGGAGCCGTGTGTAGACCCGGGGGGGACCCTGCACACCCAGGAGTTGTGTGTAGACCCGGGGGGACCCTGCACACCCAGGAGCCGTGCGTAGACCCGGCGGGGACCCTGCACACCCAGGAGCCGTGTGTAGACCTGCAGGGCCCCACAAGCATGGGAGACGTGGTTGGTGCCTCTGTCCTCACTGGTGCTGATACTGAGGATCGACCAGACAGCTGTGAGCCCCTCCTCAGTGCCAGTCCTCGTGGCTGTGCCCTGCCCAGAATCTGTCTAGTCACATCCACCAGCATGGCCAGTGCCTCCAGATGAGTGATCATGAGAGCCTCCTGGTTTGGTAACTGACAGTGCCTCATTTCACCTTCTGGATCCATCCTGCTGCACGACTGAGCCCTACTTCTGACCGGAGTGCTTCGTGTGTGGGGCATGCTGCAGGGGCTCGCTGCTGGTACTGGGGTTCTGTGTGGCTGGTGGCAGCC